>NC_135372.1:103607407-103910438 GCF_049243985.1 Paroedura picta
GCACACATCAGTCACAAAATTCCTAAGAAAAAAACTATTACATGCTTCCCATCTGCATTTGTTTTTCACAATCTTTTGTCAGATCACTGAAAGGCTGAATTTTTGGCATCATTTGTTATCTTGAAACAATATGGCTGTATTCATCCCCCTCCCAAGCTTTGTATTTGAAATTATAAAGATGAACCTGAATTTGTTGGATTACCAGAGAGTTTATTCTTATAAATGAACCATTTAATAAACCAATTAACATTATTTTGTAAACAAAAAGTGTTATTCTTTTCTCAGTGGGCAATGGACAGGGCCAAGCTTACAGAGTACTGATTTCTATATATGTAGTCATGGAAATAGTACATAATGGGAGTGAATTCAGAACTGTATCTGGTAGTGCTTTGGCCTTCAGTTTTTGCAGGAAATGGACTGACATAACATTCAATAAGTGACTCTTCTACATTTTCCAGACAAGAAAATTTCTCTTCTGTGACACTCCCTCACTTAGGCCATGTATGAATTAGATGTTATGATTCCAGTTTGTGTATCCATTCAGTACACACCCATTTTGCCTAATGGGGTGATACTTCACAGCATGAAAATTAATTGGCATAATATAAACATAGCAGATATTTATTTTGCAGGTTGCATGAACCAGTTTTTAGTAGGCATTTATGGCAATCTTGCACTCTTCCCTCCCTCACAAGCAGGATTTTTGCTCTATTTTCCTATCAATTATGGCTGAGCAAACCTTTTATTTATTTTTTTCTTATTTGAAATAATATGGCTATCCCACCCTGTCACATTATTATCTTTTGTTCTTGGTTCAGCTCTGGAACTAGAAGGAAGTGACAAGGTTCCCTCCTTAACTTATGAAAATGTCACATAAAAGGCTTTTGATAGTTCAAAAAGTAACAAAATATTTTATTCAACATAGAGGTTAAAAGGTCATGTAAAATCAGAAGTAAAATGTCTTTGGTGAATCAATAATAACTCTGTGGTAACTTAGTAATTTCACAAACTCCAGTTAATGTTTCTAGAAAGTAAGATTTTTAAGTTTTAGAATCTTTGCTAAGGCAGGCTTTGGTTTCCAGGTCACTAAACATTCCAGTATAAATTCTTGTGTTTAACTGAGTCTTCAAGTTTTATAAGGCAGGGATACACTATCAAGTACCCAGATTCCTTTTCTAAACAAACCAGTGATCACTTCACTTTCTAGCTATCTCCGTTTTCAACTAGGTAGGAAATTTCTTCTCTAAACTCTCCCTTTTTCTTCCCTAATTCAGCAATCCTCCCATTCAGCCTTTTCTACCTTCCCAATCCTCAGTCAGTGAGTTTTCTTCAGCAGTCAGTTCCCAAGTCTTTCTGCTCAGTTCACACTATGTAATGACATCTGTTTGAGCAGCAAATGAGTGATACCTGCTTTGTCACATACTTATACAGCCTTTATGAACTAAGCACATTTTGTCATACCATTCTTCAAAGATTTATGGAATATTCACTCCCAGAGTTAATTACTTGTATTACTAGCATTATGTCTAGAATGTATATATTTTAAACCAAGTATGTGATATAAAATATCTCAAAATAAATAAAATAGGGTTGGTCCATAAAACTATAAAAATGGGCGAAAGCTCTCTGTTAGGAGCAGGTATCAAAAGACCTGTTGATTCCAGTACTATATATTGCTGAAATAATCTATAAAATATAACAAAATGCCAAGCTCGCAAATATTGGTTTCACAGATATTTGCTTTAGGATGCTTAGGGCTGATCCTGCGTTGAGCAGGGGGTTGGACTAGATGGCTTGTATGGCCCCTTCCAACTCTATGATTCTATGATTCTATATATATCTTATTTCAAGTAGCTCAGATATACAGATTCCTCAAGATATCCATGATTACACCTGAGTGACTTGCACATCTGCAGGCTGTACTTAAGTTCCAGGTAACCTGCTCCCTCTTGCCTGTGAAACACGAAGCCTGAGTAGACTCATCATTACTCCATGATCTACTAAGTAATCTCCTCAGCATATGGCTTCATCTTGTTTAATCTTGATTTTTGACCCCAGGTTCTTGTCTTCTACTGGATTTTTCATTGTAAAGTTGGTCTCTTGAACCTGTCTCTTCTTCTTTCATCTCGGAATCCTGTTCTAAATCCTTTCCTGCTTTGTTCCTATTTCATCCTTCCTTGTTTGCCACTCATGATGCACTTCAAATCCATTCCTGATGTCTTACATAACAAAAATGCATGATCGAAGTCTTCCACTGAAACGAAGGGCTTTCCCGCACATTGAACATTATCGCATGAAGCCTGCTACATGGCAAAGCGTAAGAAATAATGATGACTCACCGGCACTCCACACCTCTCAAGCTGTCTCAAATGCTTCTGGGTGCTTTTTGCATGTCTTGTACTCCTCACTCAGTGCGAGAAAAAGAGAGCAAGACACTTTATTCTTGTTTTGCTTTGGCCTATTTACCAATGTCACCAACCAATCCCTGCCCAACATTGCTGATTGACCCATGAACTTCTAGTGAGCACAGAATTTTTTACAAAAATACTTATTTGTTTAAACACCTATCCAAATCTTCATAGAGGCACAGACAATGGCAGCCAAGGCACATGTTTGCCTATTCATTGCTCCAGGCGGCTCTCCATTTTAAAAAAGAATTTCCCATCCTGGGAAGAGCGGAGAGGGAGGCGGGTGTGAGGGCGGGACATTTGAGGTGGATGTAGTGCTTCTTCGCCTCCATACATTTCTTTTGCTGGTGGCCTGCTAGTTGTCTGCTGGGGGATAGCATTTTTTTAGGTTGGTGAATCCACTTTTTGGGATTCACCAACTTGCACTTTAAAATGGTGGATATAGTGAGAGGTTTGCTGGCCAGATGTGGGAGGTTGATGATGTCATGCAGAGAGGCTGGAATATAGCGTCTTCTGATGTTAAGCACAGTATTAAAATTATGGCATGCAGAAAAGCCCTAATACCTGTCTTTCTTAGATACACCTCGTAAGTATTGTTGGTGTCTAGAAAAAAGTGCAAAGGCAACCCCCTAGCAGAGAAAGTGAAAAACACTAAAGAGGTCAAATGATCAAGCCATGTCCACAATAAAAACCATACTAATAAATCAATCTTTTTTTTGAAGGAAACTGGATAAGCTAAAAAGGACAAAGTTTAATTTGTCTGGTTACTGTACTAATATTTCAGAACCTTCAGAAGATGCCAGAGCTCCATTAACCTGCTAGGTTTCATTGACTGCTCTCAAATGCCTCAGTGGCCAAAGTACTTAACTATAATAAACAGCAGTACAACTAAACACCAATAAAAACCACTAAAGCATAAACCTCATAACATAGCACACAGATTAGCCTCTCTATACTAGATTCACTGATTGTTGATTACAATTTATTTCACCCATTTATGGCCGTCACATGAAAGTGTGCTCTAGATTTATTACTCACATTCTTCATCCAACAGTCTGACAGGCAAAATAGTCAGTTATTATTAGAGATAGATGTTGAGTGCTTAATTTAAAATTAATTTTCAATAAATTGATTATTTACTACTTCATATACTTTAAAGATTAGTTTAAATATTGGCCATTTTAGTAAAACCATAAGATATTTATGATTATAATAAATGAAGTAATTCGATGCAAATATATAAAGGACAGATCTGATTAATAATTTGCTACTTTTAGGGTTGGATTTAAATGCTCTGGGGGAAAACAATTCTGGCTTGAAATGAAAGAGGATGACACAAAGCCTTGATAGTGATGTATGAGTGAAGTCATGTTGGGGCCCAGCCTAGGAGAAGAAGAATTAAGAATGCATAAAGTGTTAGTAGAACTAGAATGAAAGATCAGCAAATGAGTGATTAGGTTTCTGCCATTGAAGTTAGTTTAGGAAGAGTGGGTGATAATGTTATTTGTATCTTTTGTTTGTGACTGCTCAAGCTTTCATCATTTAAATGGATCCATTAGTTCCTATAATAATTGATCATTATTTCCACCACATATGTGTCCTACAGTTAGAACTATTTCTGCACAGACACTATTGCTCCTGTCAAAATGAACAATGTGAAATAGCTGAGATGGCTGATACGTAGTTATATTCACTTTTCTGTTTTTTATGTATCATTGGCATGATTTTACTCAACACTGAAATGGCTTCCTTCTTCCTGTAACATCTTTATCTATGGACAATTTTCTTGATGGATGTCTCAGTAATTTGGGGTCAACACATGGACCTGCTGTAAATAAAAGCCCATCATTTTGCTTGTTTTCCCTTTGTCAAACTGTATATGTGTAATTCTTTATTTGACATGTACTGTTTGTGTCTTTCCTAATGTCAAAACCTACTCATCTCAAAACAGCTTTTTGTCAACCAAGTTTCAAACTTGGTCTTAGTTCCATTATCTAGTTCCAGGATATATAGATAGGTAATATAACTGATGTTGGCCTATTAGGCAGGAATCATGTATCAACAGATTCAGTGCTTCTGAATCCCAGAGTTTCTTAGCACACACTCCTGCCCTCAAACTGTGGGTCAGACCCTTTCTGGAAGCATAAACTGCAAAGTGTGTGAGAATAACCAATGCAAGGCATGATTCCAATGAGTAGCCGTGTTAATCTGAAGTAGCACAATATGGGACTAGGGGGAGTGGCAGTCAGTGCTGATCCTCAATCAGCATGTTAAGACTTTTTCTATTTCTCCCAAATTGGCCTGGCTTGGAATATAGGAATGCAGCATAGCAGAAGAGGTGGAATGATGGGAAATGGGATGAGAAATCTAAGTTTAAAAAAAAATCCATTGACTCCTATCTACAAATACTGTGTGTTTAGACACTTACTAGATGATTGATAGTTGATTAGGCAGACACAATCTAGAGCAGTCTTTTTCAACGTTTTTACCATTGAGAAACCATTGAAACACTCTTCAGGCTTTGAGAAACCACAGAAGTGGTACGATGACACAGAATATGGCTGGGAAGCATAGCGGTGTACATGCCCACCTTGGCCCCTTCCCTTCTCACCCCCTCCAGGCCCATCATTGGCCATTTTGGGTGGGGGCAGGTAGACAAAAATTTATATGGTGATGTGGCCATATATGATCAACAAATTAAAAATATATATAAACAATTAACTCCCACCCATTTGGGAAACTTTTCCAGGGCCATGGAACCCTGGTTGAAAAAGCCTGATCTAGTGAAAGAGTCAAATTCTCCCTTTCCTCATCCCTCTCTAGAGTTCTCATTTGGAGCCAATAAGCCAATAAGCTTCAATCACAGAACTCATCACTTATCATTTTTGGAAGATCCAAATAACTGTAAATAGGTATATTATAACTATTCTAAACTGCTGCAGATTCCAAGCTTAACCATGCACGTGGTATGCACGTGCCTCTTCATTTCTAAATCCACATGATGCTGTTGATCTCCCTGAGAGCACAGAATGCGTCTTAGAAAAATGTTTAGGAAACATTAGTTTTAGTATATTTTAGTCCGTACTGATCACCCACACTATTCATGTTTTTCAGTACTCCAATGAAATTTATACACATTGTAATCGACTAGCTATAAAGACTTGCACTCATACAGAACTTATAACACATTACCATCTTGTCTCATTGATCAAGGTTGATCCAGGTTGGTTTTTGGATGGGAGACTAAACAATACCAGGGTTGTGACACAGGCAAGCAATGACAAACCATTTCTGAATGTCTCTTGCCTTGTAAACTTTATGGGGCTGCTGTAAGTTGGCTGTGACTTGATGGCACCCCCCGCTTTACATTTTCACAAAATAAATGCTCATGTGCCATTTGATTCAGCCTTTATGCAACCAGAATGGAAAGTAACAATTAGGTGGGGAAGACCCAAACACTTGCCTGCATATCTGGTTGCTTTTGTGGCACACAGCCCCAAGTGGCATGAGATCACAGCACAAGAAACACACTTTACACCATTGTGAATCTGTCTGCTGGCTGAGCTGCCCCGACCATAGAGACAGACTAGGCAGGCACCAGAAGTGCAAAATTCCAAAGTGTGTCTGCGTGTGTGTGTGCATGCATGTGTGGGCTTTCCTTTTTATTTGGGCTTTCCTCCCCTCATTTCCCAGGCTGAAATTCACCATATATACTTTCTGCCTCCCATCATGCTTTACTTCCATCCCGTTTGCAAAAAAATGTTTGTTTCACAAAATGGTGCCTGCTTGCATCTAATTCCACCATTCTGTGCCCTTGATTGGCTTCCCCCTTCCCCCCAAGAATGTGATTATTTTTAAAGGTTATCATATTACAATGCTGTTGCAGTGTAACTTCTATTTCTTTACAATTGGAAGCATCGTTGTAACAAAATCACACCTTAAAACACAAGTCTGATTTTCCCAGACAGAAGGAGGACTGCGGAGGGAGGATGGTAATGAGGAAGGGGGGCATGCACAAATGATTCAAAATGGTCATGGGAAAAAAACCCAAATGCATTTCCCCATTTGGCAGCTGTGAATTAGATTTGACCTTGAAAGATGAACTTACTGTGACTGGGAATTTCCTTGCTGTAGGGTAAATGAGAGGGCAGTTCAGGTCTGTACTTGGAAAGGCGAATTTTAGTGTGGAAATGGACAAAAAGGGTGGCACTTTTAAAAGGCAAATCTGAATGAAATTGCTAGTGCAGAAACAGACCAAGGGAGTAGGACAGGACATTCATTGAACAAAGCAATAGAAAGTGCCGTGCATGTGCGATTTTGGCTGCGCAGTGCACATGTGCGCATGTGCGCATGCGCAGCCCAGCCACGCATGCGTGATGCGTCGCCCTGCCAGTCCCCAGCCGAAAAAAGGTTGGGGACCACTGGTATAGACTACAGTCCCTATTAATTTATTCAAGTAACTTTGTGCAACATTGAGTACAGTTCAACTCTATGACTTATGTAGGCAATCCCTCTTTAATATTGCAGTTTTGCATAGTTTGTGGAAAGCCAGGAGAGTGGGATCTTTGCTGACCTCCTCAGGCAGGCCATTCCACATCTATATGGACAGTTGTTGATTTTGCCCATTTGCAGGCCGGTACCTGTAGAAGACCCTGCTCTGATGAGCAAAGCTGCCATGGCAGAGCATATGTAGAAAGGAGACCTGGCAGACAGGAGGATTCAAGGCCATTTAAGCATTTGTATGTGACAGTTAATACATAACAGAGCTTTCTGATCCTGGGCATTCCGGAGTATAGGTAACAATTTTTAAAATAGAAGCAAATCAAGAAATGACATTAAAAAAAATCCCTGTCAATTGTTTTTTATTTTTAAAGCTGTTGTTATGCTGCTTAGCATACAACAAATACATAGTGTGGGTGTGCTAATTTGCACAGAAAAAAAGCGTTTGGTTAGCTCAATATTAAAGAGACAAAACATGAAACCATGTGGTATGAGTCAAGAGGCTGAAACAAGGCATGTAATAGAAACTGCTGAAGCATAAACCACACTAAATTATTTTCAGCCATACATCATAGACTATGGAGGGGAGTTTACCAACTTGAAGAACATAACTACCCCTTCTCCAAAACAGATTTTAGACAAAACTATAACTCTATCACTACACTAACAATATGTCTCTTAAAATGAATTTCTTTTTGAACGATAAGGACTGGTACCGTTACAAATTATATCAACAAAACAGATGCAGCGCCCCACCTGTGGAGACCTAGTTTCTCACAGTGTAGTCCTAAACAGAGCTGTATCCATCAAGATGCACTGAAGTTAATGGTCAAATTCTGCCCAGATAGAACTGCACAAAATGAATACTGAACTTCTGTTTATCAAACAGAATAGAAACAAGAAATATTTTACTATATGTTCAGTTTTTATTCTCTGGACATAGGTTTTTCTGGGGTGGGGGGCAGGGAAAATAACAATTGCATGACACAACACTTCCCCCTTGTGGTAGGTAGTGCTATTATTTCATCTTTCACAATAAAAGCTTAACAATTTATTTTTCTGTTTTGTAGCAGTTGCCTCAAGAAGGCATGATATTAGTATCACCACAATAGAAGCACAACTCTGCTACAGCCATTCCAGAAACAAGGGGAGATTAGTTTTATGATCTTCTGCAGTTTCATATTCTCCATGAGCAGGTTTTTATAAAGACTGACTGAAATTGTTCATAAAAAAATAAGCAGAGAAAAATCCAACAAATAAATAAAACACAGGTATTGTCCTACCCTTAAAACAGCTCCACAATGGGTTGGCAAATATTGCCACTATTGGTGCAATTATTTTTTTAAGATAGCACCAACTATGTAAACACCAACTATGTTCTAAATGAGCTGTCCCCAACCCCAGGTCTGGGGACTGGTACTGTTCCGTGGATCAGTTGGTACCGGGCTGTGGATCCTTCTCGTCCTCCTCCCTGGCTACTGCCTTGGAGGCTGCCCTGCCACTCTGCCGCCATCTCACCTTTGGTGCTCTCTGGCGGCCGCCATGGCTGGGGCTCCCCCTCGGCGTGGCACTGCTCAGCTGCTGCTGGCAACACCCCACCCCCAGTGGGTGGCAGGAATTCAGGGGCGCAAGCGGGAAAGCAAGTGGAGCAGGGACTCAGGCGGCAGCAGCGACATCCCTCAGCAGAAGACTACCCCCCCCCCCGGGCCTCAGTAAAATTGTCAAGCGTTGACCAGTCCCCGGTGGTAAAAAGGTTGGGGACCAGTGTTCTAGATGATGATGCTGTGCTCAGAAGGAGTATTAATGTATAGTTTCTGGCATACTCTGTTGGGTGTGGTACTTCCATAAGGACCACAGTTATAACTGTGCCACCTGCGCTACTGTAAATTCCTGTTGTTTTAAGGCACAGAATTTATTATTCATCATGATACATTTTTGCATTATGATTGTGCTTCAAGCACCTGCCCTTGGGTTTTAGTCACAGCAGAGGCCTACAGGACCATTTTGTACTTCTACTTTGGTAACAACTGTTGTGCCCTATGAAAACTTAGAAGTACAGTATAAATGTGCAAAGAGTTTAAATGTGCAGAGTGAGTACAGCACTAAGTTGCTTAAAGGATTTTTTAAATTATTAAGAAACAAACTTTGTATAGAAAGAGGAGAGAAGAGAATCCTGTCTATAATTACTATTTGTCTTTATTCAGTCTAATGTGGAGGCAAGCAGGGAGGAAGTATGCTCAAAATATCAGGAAGTCTTCAATGGAACCAGTTAGGTCATTGGAGGAGATTTGAAAATTATCAGGAAGTTTCTAATCTAACTATGCTAAATATATGTCTCCTCCAATGCCTCTTGCAGGAAATTATTCTTATACCATTAAATCATACACTCTACAGATCTTGCATATACCAACACAGTCTCAATTTTCCTGCTGTAGACTAATACAAGGTACTGATAGCCTTAGAAGGAACTACTGGGATACTTCAGTTTAAGAGTTAAGGAGCACTAAATTGTGCCTCACATGCCTCCAAGTAGTGCATCTAGCCCTGCTTGTAAGATGTTTCCTACAGCATATATTATTTCTAACTTGATGAACCACTGCTGCACAGTTAGCAGGCACATTAAGGAACACAATAATTAAATATATTGTTTTTCTTTAATTGACTGGCTTGTTGGGTAGGCCTCCTGATCAATGGGTTAAGATCTACTGAACAGTTCAACTACAACATAGCATACAGTTATTAGACCACTGTAACAAAGGCAGATTCCACATGGGCGGAAAAGGCCAGGAGGGTGCCCATATGGAAGCACATTTAATCCTTACTTCCACATGACCTTGCTGCTGGGCTGGGGGAACGTGGATATTTTCCACATTCCCTTAAGTGCCCCAGGGGCCAATGGGACCTAGCCCAGCAGAGGCCTGTGTGGACGGGAAGAGCTGGACCTTCCCAGCCCTGCTCCTCCTCATCCTCCGGAGACCCAGAGGGGGCAAACAAATGCCCCACTTGGCTCTGTGGTGCTTTGCAGCACTGTCGGGCTAAATGAGGCTTTTTTTGCAGGAAGGTGGGATTGCATTCTCACACAATCCCACCTTCCTGCGATCCTCCTCCCCGCCGCCCCCCCCCTCCATGATGGATCCTTTCCACCATAGCTGCATCCCCCATGGGGACACGTTTCAGTGGTGGACCAGGTCTTCTGCCAAAATGTGTTTCCTATGGGGATGCAGAAAGTGGTGGAACATGCTGCTACACTGCAACCCAATGGTGGCAGCCCAGTGTGGCCACCACCATGCGGAATGGCCATAAGAGGTAGTTAGAGGGCAGGTTGCAGTAGATGACTGTAAAGGAAACTCTAGTCTGAAATGCATTCTCACCTTTCACACCTTGTTGAGTTTTAATATTTGCATCTTGTTTCATTGCTGATGTTTAGAAGTTTGTCACATTAGGGAAACCATGCTGAGCAGACAAGACCTTTTGCTACTGAAGGAAAAAGGGCAGAGTAGAATGGGGAAAGAAAAACAGAGGAAAAATAAAGCAGGAGCAGTAACAGGAGGAATAAAACATTACATTAAAAATTCTACCTTGTTGTCTCCTTACTTGCTCCAAGCTATACAACATAACTCTTTCCCTGGTCCCGATACAAATCTCTCCTGAAAAACTTAAGTCCCCCTCAATAGGAAAAGAACCAATCTCCCAACCACGACTCACAATATAGTTTTTCCTACTAGTCCCACCCTACTCAGTCATAACTTCCTTTCCCAGGGAAACTGGTCCAACCATTCCTTTGCAGCAAAATGGCATAGGTGGGGCCACTTGCCTGGCTCTTTCTCATCTGACAGTTGTCCTCCTTATAGAGTTCATGGTGATTATTTGAGAAGACTAATGTAATGGCTCCCACCCTGGTGGCTGTAGAGTTGTTCATACATGCTCCATAGCTACCTGAAACTACATTCCAAAAAATCAGCTGTTAGGATGTTGCATATAAAGGGGGGCATAATTCTTTCTTGAATTGATCCACCTAATAACTCGCTTAAGGAAAGAGTACATACTTAATTTATAGCAAGATTACAAATCCCCCCTCCCCCACCCTGAGCAGCTGGCAAAAAATTGGAAAGCAGTCGGGTAAGCCAGAATGTGGAATACTAACAGGCATTAAGAAAGTATCACAAACATATGAACATGCCATATATTGTGTGTCCTTGATCTGTCTGCTCTGACTGGGAGCATTGCTGCTTCATCTCAGGGAGAGGCCTCTCATATTCCCTACTATCTGATCCTTTTAACTGAAGACTCTAAGTATTGAATATGGAGTTTTCTGCAGGCAAAACAAATAATGTACCACTAAAGCATAGTCACTCACCTGAACCCTGGTCACTCGCCATCTGCATGGACTGCAGCATTGTATGTGGTCCACTTTTTATATTATAGCACTGAATGCTGCAGCAAGCAGCAAGCAGAAGACAGAGGGTATAGCAGCACCATGTAATGAGGGGTAAGGAAACCACCTAATAAGGACAAATTGAAGCTGGCCTAGAAGCCCACCTAGGTAACTCTAGCTAAAGAACAACAAAGTGCTTTGCGGTGCACAGTCCAGTATTTTTGTATGAATAAAAATGCTACTGGTGAAAACTGGTACTACAGGTGTGACTGTATTGCCATGTAGACTGTTATCCTTCCCAATAAAATCAGAGTCCAGTAGCACCTTTAAGACCAACAAAGATTTATTCAAGGCATGAGCTTTCGAGTGCAAGCACCCTTCGTCAGACTATGATCTTCTTACATGACAGGGAATAATTCTTTGTTGTCTCACTTTGCCTGTATGAAAATTAACTACATAAACAAGGTGGATTCAGGTGAAAGCACATGAGAGCTTGCACCTTGAATAAAACTTTGTTGGTCTTAAATATGCCACTGAACTAAAATTTTGTTGAGCAAAGAGAGTTGTGGGGAGAGCAAAGGGAAGGTGAATGTAAGCTACTTTCAGACTCCTGGTAGAGAAAAGCAGCATATAAGAACCAACTCTTCTTCTATTTTATTAATTGTTGGTTACAGGAGGAACTGTAGGGGGTGCTAAAATCCCAGCAAAGAGAATTACATGCATTTCATTGTTACTTGCGGCTGGTTTGGACAGCATATATATACTTTACCAAACTCCTTGGCAGTAACGTAACTTTAGATCCTTCCTGTATTTACGAAATGCAGCATGCCTTCTATTTCCTGGTTCATGTTTCTTGCTTGATGCACTGTATGACAGAAACAGGAAAGCAAATGTGAATTCACAGGATCTATCCTTGGGCATGTGGTTGTAAGGTCACACATTGCAAGGAAAGAGAAGTACTTGCTAAAATTACTTTTTCTACACACCTGCTGTTGGGGTCTCTCTTATGCACACACAATAATATTCATTAAGCTGGAATTGTCACCATATTATTCACACACAGAGTTACATACCCCATATAAGATCAATTGATATAATCCAGGCAAGAATCCCCCATGGAGAGTCACATACAGACCTCAGGCTCTGAATGGCACCCTCAAAGTTAACTTCTTTAGATGACTCAGACAAGAGAGATCAGCTCTATGTTGTGTGTATCCAATCCAACACATTATCCTTAGCTAATCTGATCTGGGGGAAAGCCTCCCTTCACCACCAAAATGTAGATTCTTTCCATGGATCTTTGCAGAAAATCATGCTGAGAACATAGTGCTAGCCTACCTCTAATGGTGACAGTTCCTGACTCCAATGCTCTAGAGCAATGTCTTATAAGTGTTTGGTAATTACCACTTCCTTTTTATAAATGGCACCAGAAAAGAGAAAAAAAACATTTGTTTAAAAAATTTTCAACATTTGTTTGATAATAAAAATATAACTTTCACTTTGCTAAATGGTTTGGGGTGTGTGTGTGTTATTTGCCTGTATACCCCCAGGAAGGCAGGAGTCCTTCCTCCCCCTGTGCCATGGTTGTCCTGATTGGAAATGAACCATTGCAGCATTATTAAAGGGATATCCCTGATGGGAACTTATTGCAACAGAACAGTGGCATGTCCCTGGGACATACTTGGGAATGGCTCTTATGAGGGAGTATTCCCATTGAAATCAATAGAATTTACTTATTAGTACACATGTTCAGAATTGTATTGTGAAAGTATCAGTGTGATAACTGCTTCCTTCGTGCCTTGTTTCTAATAGTGACTATTAGAATAACACCAGCCTTGTACTGATACAGTGGTGCAACAAAATTTGTAAATTTGAGGAAAGCCAGCCAAAGAACAGGAAATATCCACTGTTGGATTGTACCATGGAAAGCAAATGCTGAAAAATGTCATTGGTGTAGTAGTGGTTATTGTGGCGGCTGAGAGTGGCGGCTTCTTCTAATCTTGTGAGCCGGGTTTGATTCCCTCCTACTCCACATGCAGCTACTTTGAGACTCCTGGTAGAGAAAAGCAGCAATTCTTCTTCTTCTTCTTCTAGTAAATGATATCAACTCAAGTAGCACTGTTTATTCTGAGACTATGGGGACACAGTCTGAAATCTCCATTGGCTTCTCTTTCAAAGGAGCTGGGAACCTTGGCATGAAATATGAGGATATTCAAAATAAATCCGTATCATTACTAACAATAACAACAATGATGGCGTGGACCTATTTTCTATGGGGAAAAACAGCTGGCTTGCTGGAGCCATTTAAAAAAATAGCATCAACATTTCAACAAACCTAGTTATTCCTTTCTGTTAAAGGTCCTTCAGGGTCGAAATAGTTTTGTCCCCCTTTGTATGTGGGCAAAGGTGGCTGTGTTTTTTCAGAGAGGTTATTTTGACACTGAACACCCCTTCTCAAAAACAACAAATAACCAACAGTTAAAATAACAGTAATCACAAAACAACTTCCCCTTCTTCACAAAAGCAAACACAAATGTGTCCCTTTTCTAATTAACCCCTAGAGAAAAAAGAAAGCTACTAGCACGAATCACTATGCTATCAAACCAGGCTGTAATGTGGGTAACAGTCCAAACCATGGACCGTGCACTTCATACAAGTTCCAAACAGGACCTCCAAAGTAATACAAAGCCTTGCTTTAATAAATAGAAGCACATCAGGAGCAGTGGGAGAGAAATTACTATTGAAAGGACCTTGATTAGCCAAGGAGTGCTCTCCTGATCCCTCCCTGGGTACCACAATTAGGGCAGAGAATTGCACTTTTACTCCATTCAGGATTTCTAAGATGCACAAATACAACAAGTAGAATGGAAGACAAGAGCACAGTTTACAAACCTCTCCAAAACCAGGGAGCCATAGGATCAGTCCTAAGGAGGGTCCAGAGCTCAGGTTCCATGGCATAGAAACCCAGGCAGGGTACAGGGTCTGTGTTTTTAAAAGCAAGCACGGGTTAATGCTCTATTCACTATACAAGTCCATACACAAAATTACTTCCTCACTGAGCTTTGTCCAGCATGTTCCTTTTAACTGCCTTCTTTTGCCGACTCATCCCCCAAACCCAGGTGTTTCTTCTTCCTGATGGATTCCTCATTTTGGCTGCTTTCTATCAGCCTGTCAATCTTGAGCCTCTAAAGACTCTTCTCTAGGAACTAACATTGATTGCTGCTCTGCAACTCAGTGAGTGTTCCATCTTCTCTCTAAAGCTGTCAAGCTCTCCTTCCTTCTTCTACCCTCCATTGATCCAGGAGGCCCTGTTGTGGACTGAGGCTCTGAATTCTATGTCTTTTTTCCCAGCTCCTGCCAGAGTAGGCAGTCTGGCCTTGGCTGGGAAGCATTCTTGTGTCTGTTTCTCAGTCCAGCTGCTTGGGTGGCTATTTTACTGGTGCAGGGCCTGACTCCTCTGATTCCTCCTTTGAGGAGGTGCCAGATGGCTGGCCTATGACACTGGAATCAGACTGGCCAGGAGATGTGCCTTCTCTCCGTTTCTCTGTGCAGCGCAGCATGAAGGGCGGAGCATAGGCACCTTTATAAGGCGACACTTTGGAGTGCTCAGCCTCTTCTCCATGTTCTTTGCCACCTGAACTGCTTCCCTCCCTCCCCCCCCCCCCCCATTTTGTTACAGTTATGTATTTGGTTTACAGGTTATATTCTTAGACACAGCTGCAGTTTAGTGGCACAGAAAGGGGCTTCTGAAGGGGCTTTAGTTTGTTCATTGGATCCCTGTGGTTGAGAGGTCTCTTGAGAGACTGGCATTGAAGGGAGCACGGCTGTCCTAGCTGGGGCAGACCAAGGGCTCTGAGCCAGACAGCAAGTGAGGCTGAATGAGGTGGGCCCCTGTAGGTCCTCATGTTTGCTGCCATCTCGTGGTGTGGTCTCCAGAGTGATGGGATCTGCCTTCCCGTCTGGGAAGAGGTGAGTCCCAAAGAACGTCTGTAGCCAAGGTAAGCAGCAGCTGGATGGCTGCACTGGGGGGACATGCCCATTTCCATGCCTGGCCAACCCTCAGTTGTGGTGAGGGGAGTTCAATAAAGCTGTGGCCTTATTCTACCAAATAAAAACTTGTGTCGTGTCTTATTGGCCGGTGGCCATTCTGCTAATCATGCTAATCATATGCAGAGAACTGAGAACAAGTCTCATGACTCAATTCCAGAGGTTTCCAATAATTAACAGATCAATATTATCAGACTTTGGAAACTATTGGAAATCTTTTGCTGTGTCAGATGTTGCTAGCTTGATCTGATAATGAAAAATGGACATTTTATTAGGTTATTAATATCCATCTGCACACTTCTACTTCAGAGCAGCTACAGATCAGAGCAGACGAGTCTTCATGGCTAAAGCATATACCGATGAAACATGTAGTGGGTGAATGTGATATGGGGGAACAACCTGCATAATGAATGCTCAGAAACCAAAATGGATACTAGTTTTGACAGTGCTTCATCAGTACCACTCCTGCTTCTTGTGGATGATGAAATTCTCCAACTTCCAAAACACATTTCATCTATAGACCAGATATTAAGCCTGCTGTAGGCAAAATCAGCGGGCGCTAGCGAGGTGGGTGAATGGATGAGCAAAAGAAAGAAAGAAAGAAAGAAAGAAAGAAAGAAAGAAAGAAAGAAAGAGGCAGAGAGAGAGAAATTGAGGGAGGGAGGGAGGGAGGGAGGGAGGGAGGGAGGAAGGAAGGAAGGAAGGAAGGAAGGAAGGAAGGAAGGAAAGAAGGAAATGCTGGGAGGAAGGCAGGCAGGAAGGCAGACAGGTAGGTGCCATGTAAAGGGATGGGGCAGGAGTGGAAGGGAGGGGGGAGGGACAAGTAGCTATTGGGGGTAAGAGTGGGGGGTTGAGAAGGGTGGGTGGCTGGGTGGGAAAGTGGCGACAGTGGTGTTTGGGGATGGGGGTTTGGGTGATCGTGTGGGGGAGGGGAAAAGTGGTGGCGGTGACGTTTGGGGATGGGGGCTTGAGCGATTGGACAGGGAAGAGGGAGAGCAGCGGCAGCGTTTGGGGATGGGGGGCTTGGGTGATCATGCAGGGGAGGGGGAAAGCGGCGGCGGTGGCGTTTGGGGAGGGGGGCTTGGGAGGTGCGGGCCAGGGGGGGAAGGAGTTTGGGGGGCAGAGGCGAAGGGTCTGGTGGGCACGGTGAGCCCCCCCATCCTGCGTGGGCCACATGGCAGGATAGGTCAAGGGTCTGCCTACCTGCATTGTCGGCGGCCAGCCGCGAAATGGCGGCTGGCAGCCGAAGGCAGGCCAGGCTGGGGGGTGGGCGGCTTGGGAGGTGGGCTGACAAGCTTCGTGCCAGCCGATTGGGCCCTCTGCATGTCATGCGTTAAGATAGTTGCAGTTAGCAAAACAGAGAATAGGTAATCTTATTTCATAGGTGCTGCGCATGCTCAAGGCACTTGTGTACATAAGACAATCTCCATTGATCCATCCAACTGTTCTTTGTATGGTTATTTCTTCTTTTCTGCAGCTATGAGGCATTTAGTTACATCAATTTTATTCTCTCTCATTTCTAACAACTCTCCTTTGACTAAGGCTGCATTCTATAAACTCCTACTCAAATTTAGGCCTCAGGTAAAAGGAAAAGAGGTAAATGGATCAACAAATCATTAATGTGAGTGCTTCGTCAATACCCCTGCTGTTGCATGGCATAGCATCCCCAAATGGAAGCACTCCAAGATCCTCTGGTCTCCTTATGCCGGGGGTGCAGAAAGAATATACCCCAAGTTATTTTGGCCTTGTATGGGAAAAATTGTGTGATATTATATATTAGTTTTCTGATCAAAGAATGAATTGTGGAAAGTCCTCTCGATAGATGGCATCCTGTTTTCTTGAATATTCCCAGAATAGGCCCAATACCAGTGCAGACGCTAATTCTGTACCAAATTGGACCAATAGCAGATTTTCTCCATAGGCTCCTAGGTTAATTAGGGTGTAAAAGAGCATTCTCACACCTACATTTTTCAGTTCTTTCCCCTCCAAAATCACCTTCAGATTAACTATTATGTGTTATATTGAAATCACTTCTATTCCAATTAGCATGTATTCAACCACTCTCAACAAATTTTGAAACTTTCCTCCAACTTTAAGAGCCTTTTTCCAACTCAAGTTATTCTTCTTGCAGAAGGGCTACTAATGTTTTGGGAAGACTCCTTCAGCTGAAAGAAAGAGTGGTAGAATTATGTGCCAGTAGCTCTGATCCTGTTAAAGTAATTGTAGTTGGAACTAAGTTCCATTGAAACCAGTGGAACAAATCAGTATTGACTAAGTCACATTGTTTTCCATGAAACTTAGTCACAACTCATTTTAGATAGTTTGGGGCAATGGTTTCAATGCAAGTTACATCCATAAAATTCTCATACAAAACCACACAAGCACAAAAGTTACATTAAAAACACATGTTTCTGTTATTCGGCACCAATTACAAAGTTAAAGGGAGAAATTATTTTAGATCCAATTTACCTTAGGGTGTTGGTGTGGCCTATGAAGTATGCTGGCACTTCTGCAGCATTAGCAGCAGCACCCCCCACCACCCCCAATGCCTTTATTTATATCACAGACTATATTCAAGAAAATGCTTGTAAATCATAGCTATGTTTTCCATTCCACTGCTGGTAGCAGTCATGAAAAAGATTATAGACCTGCCAAAAACTGTAGCCCATTGCATTCTATTCAGTGTGGTCCTTAGAGACCACCCAGATTATTCTGGGCTATAATCCAAGTATT
Source organism: Paroedura picta (assembly GCF_049243985.1). Lineage (NCBI taxonomy): Eukaryota > Metazoa > Chordata > Lepidosauria > Squamata > Gekkonidae > Paroedura > Paroedura picta. The sequence goes on from NC_135372.1 coordinate 103,625,471, forward strand.
TATGACTGGTTAGAAATGTTCTTGACAGTAGATTCTCTTCATGGCAGCTTTCTTTACTTATGATTTAGCACTGATCTAGAGACATTCATGCGTATTAACTATTGTGGTGGGACAATGCTATCAAGGAGACCATCAATAGTTGTCTGGTCATGTTATCAATATGTCATGTGATGTCAAGGCTCATCCTCATCCCCTGCATCACCCTTTGACACCTTAGAGTTGTCTCTAGAAGGTTGTATATTCATGCTTATCAATGTATATTAGAATGAATAGAGAAGCCCTTCCTCTCTTACACATTGCCCTTAATAAACTATTCATCTCAACTGGACATGAAGCCTGATTCCTTCTCTTCTGCAGTCTAAACTACTGGAAACAGAAAGAAGATAAATGTAATCCCATCATGGATTTTTGTACCCTGTTGTTTACTACCCAAAGGAGTCTCAAAGCGGTTTACAAACACCTTTTCCCTTCATCTCCCCACAATAGTCAACCTGTGAGGGATGTGAGGCTATGAGAGGTCTGAGAGAACTGGGAATGGGCCGCAGTGACCCAGCAGGCCTCAGGTGTCTCTAAGCATTTTCCAATTGTCTTCCCTTCCTCTCCCCATAGCAGACTCCCCATGAGGGAGGTGGGGTGGAGAGCCTCACATGGAAGCTGGCAACCCTAAGAGGAAGACTCTCTGTGCACAGCAGTCTTGACCTTAGTAAGGTTTTTTTATACTGGTTTTTTATTTGCCAGGCCAAGGTTGAAAAAGTTATTGCAGTTCCCATGTGTCTCCAGCCATTTAAAGGTAAAGGTATCCCCTGTGCAAGCACCGAGTCATGTCTGACCCTTGGGGTGACGCCCTCTAGCGTTTTCATGGCAGACTCAATACGGGGTGGTTTGCCAGTACCTTCCCCAGTCATGACCGTTTACCCCCCAGCAAGCTGGGTACTCATTTTACCGACCTCGGAAGGATGGAAGGCTGAGTCAACCTTGAGCCGGCTGCTGGAATTGAACTCCCAGCCTTATGGGCAAAGCTTTCAGACGGCTGCCTTACCACTCTGCGCCACAAGAGACCCTTCCAGCCATTTACTTGTTCACTATTTACAGTTCCAGGCTGTAAATATTTCTTTAGATCTTTCTGCATTTTCCAGACTCACAGGACTGATGCTGGTCTGCCTGTCTGCACCCCAGAATACAAACTGTTGTTGGTAAGAGCTGGCCATAGCCCAGAGACCAGGAGGGACAGACCTGCACCACTCCTTCCCAACTGCAGACAAAAATGTATCCTTTGAAGGCTGGACTCTGAGGCATTGTACGATTTTGAAGTCCTACCTCCAAACCTCCGGGAATATTTCCAACCCAGGGGTAGCCAACCAGGTGTGGCCTGGAGAGCTCCTGGAATTACAGCTCACCTGCAGAGTATAAAGATCTGCTGCCCAGGCAGAAAGGGCTACTTTGGACAGGGTTGTGGTAGAGAAGAAACATTTAAGGCCTCCCACACAGGTTGTTGTTGAATTGAAAGACTTCAGGCCTACTGCACAGGGTACTCTGCAATAGCATCCAGTTTCATCTGCAGAATAATGCTGTGCAGCGGCCTCAAATCTGCAGAGAGTTGCAATGAAGAAATACACATGGCTTGGCTGTGTCTAACTCCCGGCCAGAGCAGTATTTTAAGTGAGAAGGGGAATTTATGTGGCCTCCCTTTCAGCCAACTGTTTGGCAAAAGGGAAAAGCTCCCCACCCTCAAAAGGAATGCCCACACCCATGTCCTCAGGCTCCCCTGCATTGCTCTTGGAAATACCTCCCTCCCCTCAGTCCGGGGCTGTCAGAGGCTCCTTTGCAGCAGGCCTGAAAGGAGGGGGGAGGGAGCGCACTCTCCAGCCTCCTGTTAGCCCTGTCAGGGTTCTGAGGCAAAGTTACAGTTGGACATGACAGTTAGGACAGCCTTGGGGTGAAAAGGGCTGGTTCAGCCTGTCCAAGCCTCTGTTCTCATCCTCCTTGGCAGCCCTACTGACCTCCTCTCTCTGTGGTGGTCAGGGGCAAACTGGCAGTGATGTCTCCAGATTGCCCCTGGCTGGGCAGGCCCTGTCAGAACTTTGGCCCTGTCAGAAATTTGGCTTTACTCCTCCCAACTGGCTGGAACTCTGGTCTGACCTGGTGAGGGCCCAATAGGAAGGTGCTTGTCAGTCCAGGGCCAAGGGGCCAATCTGAGAGTTTTGATCACACTCTGATCACACCCCAACTCCCCTTACTGTTGTATTAAGAGTGACAGATAAAGTTCTAAAGTGCATCTTCCAGACACTTTAAAAAACCCTCTCCCTGACTTCAATAAATTTGGGTTTAGAATATCCAAGCAAATTAACTGTAATACAAAATAAACAGTAACAGTTAAATTTTGTCCAATACCAACTCCACATTTCATGAACAGTTTTGTTTCTATATTATCCTGGGGGACAGTATGCTAAAGACTAATTTTATCAGTTTGACAGTGCAATCTGAAGCTGAACGATACCTTTCTAAACCCTCTAATCAATTGATTTAGAGGTATAACTGTTTGGGATTAGGCCAGCAATATTTCACTTTATGTCCCATCCTTTGTTTGCAGTAACTGTCTGCAGATCTTATGGTATAAAGATAATGTTCTTGAATAACTTTCTGAAAGTCAAGAGACACAGGATTCTTTTCTGTCTGGAGAGACAGAGGGTTGTGTTTCCATTTAGCTTGTTTGTGTTATGAATTGCAAGAGAGTTTAATATTACTTCTGCATTGAAAAAGAAAGAAAGTTGCAGAATAACCAAACACTTGAGTGTGTGAGTGCTTGTAACAGTGATCGTTAGGCCTAATTGGATAGTCTGACATAGCCAGAAAAGTAACATTAGCTTGAATTAGGGGGAGGAAAAAAATACACCCCTCCAATTTCATCACTTAAAAGGGGAAAATCCCTTCCAGCTATGGTTTATTTAAAGTAAGCACAGTCTAAAAGCAGTAGCAGTATCTTTCAAGAAGAAAGAAAGCATGGTTGTTCTAAAGCAGATTTACTGTTTGGAATAGCTTCTCTGTGAAGTCACTAACATTTAGAGCACAACAAATTGGTGTTTATGTAAGCTTCACCACAATGAATGACAGTCTTTATGAACCTTGAAAGCAAAACTTGGTTCATGCTGACAGTACTTGAAAGGGGAGAAATGTAAAGTTACTGGCACTGGCAGCTCAATAGGAGGCACAGAACACTGCATCTCAGTGCCAGGCTGAGCCCAAAGGCACACAAAATAGTAAACTTGGTATCTTTTCATTGGGTCAGATTAGTTAGTAATGAATACTTAAGATGGCTTGATGACTCAAAAGCACATGCAAGCATTATTCCAATAAAAGATAGTTACATATTTACATCCTTTATTTCCCTAATCCTTGGGAACCATCAGCTGCCTATACTAATGACTTTTAGAACCCAGGTGGCCTTGCTGCTCATCTTTTTTGAAATCTCTTAGATTCTCTCAGTCTTTACGTGTGTGTGGTCTTGTCATGTTGATATAATCAAATAAGAATTGCAATTTACTTAGATTTATTATTTCTTTCCCTGGATAATTTTTTGTTTAACAGCCTGAGTCATAATCATGCAACTATATGACACAGTATGAGACATAACCATGACTGAGAAGTTTTTGTGTAACCTGGAGATCTGCAACCCCCCCCTTCCCCAAATTTGCAGAAAAATCTCCCTTCTCTCCACTTGTGTTCACAGATGGGGCCAGGCTGAGATTTAGATATATGATTCTAGAATCAGGATCTCGCATAGAAATATAGTACTGTATCCAACAATGTCACCTCAAAACGTCATAATGCAATCAATATATAGTCCCCTAGTTCAGCATTCTTCATAGCTCTACACATGAGCCAAACCTAGGATAGACAGCAAGTGTGCAATACTCTACATTGAGGATATCTCATACAGACTCTCCAACAACTTTCTAACACCTCCCTTTCAACACTCACTGTGCTATCCTAGCAATTTAGAAGGACTGTATCTCGGTGTACGTTGGCAGATACCCACCAGCAGACGTGAAAATTAAAAGAAAACTGGTTCTACAAACAAAGGATGTATTAGTAAGCAGACAAGACAGAAGGGAACACTTGCTCTAAACAGCAGCTGCTCACCCATTCATTATAACATTTAGGACTTGCCGGGGTTATTTATCTCTTTCAGTGTCTGTCACGTGCAAAATACTCACCATGTTTTAACTATCTTTCTGCTCTGGAAAAAAATCAATCAGTCCTCATGCCTTTGATTACAGAAGTGAGAAATACAAGTACATCCCAACTCTCTGTTGAATGACCTGAAGAAAAATGCGGCTACGATAGCAATTATGAGTGCATTAGTAACTTCAGGTGCCGCTTATTTATTGATATGTTTGTACATTAGTGGCAGTTGGCAAGGCTGCAGATACCCAAGTGCCTTCGGATGACACATAATAAGTGCAGGCAAGCACACTCTCACACACAAACACGTCTATGGTAAATAATAGAACAAAAAGCTCCTAGCAGCTCTTCAAATCAAAACATATAAAAGGAAGCAGTTAAACCTCACTGAAAAAGGGCAAGAGGCAGGTCTTCCAAGGAAAGAGGAGAGAAATGTTGAAAAATGGTTAGGCTAAGTCCAACACTCTGAAAGAAAATAAAATGTAAAAGTTTTATGTGCCTTTTTATGCTGTTTTAACCTTTCCGAGATCTCTCTTCCTCACAGTCTCATAATCCTCTCTCTTTGCCCAACAGTTGTTCTCTTAACTGTTCTCCCTTCATACTTTCCCCCTGCAATTATAAGCCAACCCATACAAGATTTCTAGATGGTCCATCAATTCGGCTTTGTTATTTGCTTCCCACTTGCCATTGCCCTCTTCCCCCCTCCCTCCCAGATTGTCCCTTCTGTCTTGCTCAGAAGTCTATCATCCATCTATCTAATTATTGTTTATTAAATTTATAAACCTTCCCGTTGAAGAACAGAGTGGTTCCAGCAGATGAAAGCCAGCTGCCTGTTTCCAGCCCTCCAGGATCACTTGCACCTTTAGAGAGATAGAGACTTAGAGCAAAGCTGCAGGCTAAAAGGAGAAGTGTTTGCTTCATGGCTAGATGTCAGTTTTCTGCTGAGAGCAATGATAAGTAATTGCAGGATTATGTCTGAACAACTGGCATTTGACTATAAAACCTCTCAAAAGATGCTGTGGGGATGTGGATGCAACGTAAACTGTATGCTGATACTGCCTTGCCTGAAGGCCTTGGTCAAGTCCTCTTGACTGATTTCTGGATTCTTTATTTTCTTTCTTTTTCAATTTATATCCCACCTCTCCCAGCAAGCCAGCTCAGGGCAGCTCCCAACATTGTTTCATTAAAACATACACAATAAATACAACCACATATGCAACATTATATTAAACGTTAAAGTCATCATCCTAAAAACAATAATGCCAGCTGTATAGGCAATTTATTCAAGAGTATCTTGGTTTTCAGGGCCTCTATCCTTATGGAGGGAGCTCAGTCATCTTACAATTCATTGGCCACCACCAAATGCCTGGTAGAAGAGCTCCATCTTATAAGCCCTGCAAAACTTACCCAGTTTTTAGGGCCCTTAGCTCTTCTGAAAGCTCATTCCACCAAGTTGTTCAACAGCAGCCATTCCACAAAAGGTTGTTCTGCCTTTTGTTCAATCTTTTGTTGTTTAACAGCAGCCATCCCACAAAAGCCAGCATGCCGTAGGTTCAAGTACCTATTTTGCCATAAAAACTCCCTTAGCATCCTTAGGTCAGTCAAACAATTTTAACTCAACCACCCTCATAGGGTTGTTGTGAAGATACAAAGGACGGGAGGAGAATGATGTAAACTGCTCTGTGTCCTCATCATGGAGTAAGACACACTCTCCTTGCATATTTAAATTCTGCCAGCACTCCAATGTCCCTCTCAAGAGATGCTGACCTTGTTCTGGCTCCCACTGGGGCCAGGGTGTGTGTGTGATTCTTTGCTGGAATAAGGGAGCTCCATGGCTATCTTCTCAGATGATCAGTCCTCTGTTAGGCTGTGGGAGATAATGGGCATTAAATTTTGAAATCTGGAAATGTGGCAGCAAAGTTACACAAATTGTGGCAAGTTCTTAAAGAGATGGGAATACCAGAGCATCTTATCTGTCTCTTGTGAAACCTATATGCAGGTGAAGAAGCAACAGTGAGAACCGGGCATGGAATCACTGATTGGTTCAAAATTGAGAAAGGAGTCTTGCTTATTTAACTTGTATGCGGAGCACATCATGAGAAAGGCGGGGTTAGATGAGTCACAAATTGGGATCAAGATTGCAGGGAGAAATATCAGCAACCTCAGATATACAGATGATACCACTCTAATGGCAGAAAGTGAAGAGAAACTAAAGAGCCTCTTGATGTGGGTGAAGGAGGAGAGTGCAAAAATTGGCTTGAAACTCAACATCAAGAAAACAAAGATCATGGCATCCGGCCCTCTCAATTCCTGGCAAATGGATGGGGAAGAAATGGAGGTAGTGACAGATTTTATTTTCCTGGGCTACAAGATCACTGCAGATGGGGACTGCAGCAAAGAAATTAAAAGTCGCTTGCACCTGGGGAGGAAAGCTAAGGCAAATCTAGACAGCATCCTAAAAAGCAGAGATATCACCCTGCCAACAAAAGTGCATCTAGTGAGGCTATGGTCTTCCCAGTTGCAATATATGGCTTTGAAAGTTGGACCATAAGCAAGGCCGAGCATCAAAGAATTGAGGCTTTTGAACTCTGGTGCTGGAGAAGACACTTGTGAGTCCCTTGAACTGCAAGGTGAACAAACCGGTCAGTCCTAGAGGAGATCAGCCCTGCCTGCTCCTTAGAAGGCCAGATCCTGTAAATGAAACTCAAATACTTTGGCCACCTCATGAGAAGGAAGGACTCCCTGGAGAAGTCTGGGAGCAATTGAGGGCAAAAGAAGAAGGGGACGACAGAGAATGAGGTGGCTGGATGAAGTCACTGAAGCAGTCAGTGCGAGCAAGAAGAAGAGTTGGTTCTTATATGCCACATTTCTCTACCAGGAGTATAAAAGCGGCTTACAATCGCCTTCTCTTTCCTCTCCCCACAACAGACACCCTGTGGGAGCCCTGATATTACTGCTCAATCAGAACAGCTTTATCAGTGCTGTTCTGATCAGCCCAAGGCCACCTAGCTGGGGGAGTGTGGAATCAAACCCAGCTCACCAGATTAGAAGTCCACACTCCTAACCACTATACCAAGCTGGCTCTCGATATACCAAGGTGGCTCTCCAACACCAAATTGGCTCTCCAGCTTGGAGAGATTCCTACTTACTAAAAAGCTGGTCACAAGAGGTGAGAGGCAGGGGATGCAGCCTTCCATGTCAACAAATTGGGGGAAAGGAATTCTGTTATAACATGGAAACAGAATGAAATTGCAAGGAAGCAAAGTGCAAGAGTGACAGAGACTCTATTAAATTATAGAAAGTGATAGATTTTTTTTAAAAAAATAGACTTTAATATATGATAACCCAGAATTCTCATGAACCCCCAGCTGAAAAACATAGTGACTTAACAATTTTATATGCTAACTAGATTTAAAGCCCATTTTATACTGCCATAAAATGGGCGCTAGACAGCTCCCCCCCCAGAATGCGAAGGGCACCAGCGATGCGAGGGATGGCGTGGGGTCAGGAGGCTTTTGCGGAACGGGCCTTGGATGGGAAGGGCATGTAGCGCAGGCATGTAGCGGGCATGTAGCGCAGCTCCTGAGGGCATGTAGCGCAGCTCCTGAGCGGCCGGGTGGTCCGAGGGCACTGGGTCGCGACCAGCCATGAGGCGGGCGACCATGTGCAGGGGCGCGGCAGCGGCGGGGCAGCTGCGGCGGTGGCGGCAGCAGGCCAGGCGTGTTGCTGGCGGTGTAGGCTGCACCGAGGGCGCTCCGAGGGCGAGAAAAGGCCGGCTCCCGCCCCCCCACCCTCCCCAAATGGCGAACGGCGTTCTCTCGGCCGGGTTTGCCTGCTTGGGCCGGGATGGACACTTGGAGGGGCCCCTCTGAGTTTTTATCCCGGACAGGGCCCACCCTAACTCCTCCCACAGTGCCCTTACTCCTTTATTCAGTCCGTGGCGCTCCGCGTCACGGGGCTGTTTAAAGATGTGCATGAATAAAATTATACTTTCTTGGGATTGGGTTTTTTGGAATCCGCCTCCAACCTAGAAATCTCTAGGTCAAGTGAGACCACCATATTATAACAGGATATGGAATTTGCAGGTGCTGCAATAATTTTCGAAGAAAGCAAAACATCCAGGGGCTGCACACTATAATGAGACATATAATGTACCATTAACTTGTCCTGTTCATCTGGCTGCCATCTATCTTGATGTCCCATGGCCTTGAGGTTAACTATATTTGCAGTGGGTGAGAATAATAGGCACATTAGGAATGCCTAAGGTGGAATAAGACTCTCTGGCATAATAAAGAATTAATGACTCCAAATTTGTCCAAAGATACAGAATGGATGTCAGATCTGATGGATGCTTGCTAGGAGAAGCAGATTTGTCCTTTCGTTGCTCATGTTGACATCTTGTCCGCAGCTAAACAAGATTAAACTAAGACTTAAACCAAGCTCCTGGAGCTATGTAGGATATATTCTATTGACAGTGCTGTTCCGCCTTCTGTGTGGGCTGCAGCCATGAGTAGGTGTCTGAAAGAAACAGCTTCTCAGAGACAAAGGTTAATTGTTTTGCCATATAACCTAACTCAAGGGAAGGTCAGTCAGATGTTTCTTATTCAAAAGGACTGCCTCTTGTTCAGTGCCAGAAGACTAGCACTCTAGTGGACTCAACATAAGAGATGGTGAAATTTCCCTATTTTCAAAGCATCCCAGGCATGGTAACTGCCCAGTCATTACCTTCCTGAATATAGTCTGCCAGCCATGCCTGGCAGTTCTGGACCTTAATAATCATGCCTGAGGCTGCAAAAACAGGGAGCTTATCAGATCTATAGAAGACTTTAATACTCAGCTGGTGGGCTGTATTTGGGGTGATAAGTCATAAATTGTGCATCCCTATAACAGAGTGGACATAAGGCTAATGGGTGACATTACTCCTGCTATTGCTCCAGTAACATTTTGCTTCTGTGGGCCTGTTCACACAACCAAATTGGCATGCTAAGTATGTGGGTCAAGTACTTCCCTGCAGAGCTGTGTATGTAATGAAGTTGTCATGTGATTGCTTTATCATATACACAGACTGCAGCTTCATCCACATGCATTTTCCCATTCATTTCTAGCAATTTTGCAGTGTTGTGGTAATTATGGGCTGCAAATGTGCATGTGCTGAAACAATCATATAACCCTTCACTATATACTCAATTCCATATTGATCCACACAGCTGCATATAGAACATGACTTTTTAAATTAACCCTAACTTTCAAAATGACTGTTTCCCCCATTGCTTCAAGATACATGGAAATATGGTATTTGGCAGGATGTTTGATCAATGGACTTGGGTTTTGATATTTCATGTCACATTCTTGGCATCCCATATTTTGTGATTGAATCTTTGTATGTGGGAGGTGACTGGTTTTTCCTTGTTCCTACCTCAGATATTTTGGGTGCCAACAATAGATGGAAGAATTTTTTTGAGTGTAAATACAGTCCAGTGATTGTGACAGGATCCAAGTCCTTTTCATATGAGTGGCTTGGGATTAAACCACATTTAGGAAGAATTATATCCCTCATAGGTTTGAGCCCAGAATGCTGTGGTTGCTTAGCAACAACTAGTGAGGGAATCTGTTTCTTAAAGCTCCAGGTATTCATTTTATCATTTTGATAGTTTTAAAATCTCCAGTGTTTTGTTTTTAAATTACACAAACTTCTGCGAACACAGAGCATTTTACAGGCTTGTAGAAAGATTTGTCTTCCCTGTTCAAAGCTCCAATCATGAGATTTAAACATCCTCAGATCTGGCCAACCTGGCTACTAGAATACACAAGTGGTAGCCTTAGAGACTCATGGGGGGTAATCTCATATCCTCTCACTTCTGAGCACATTGGGGCTGTGGACCTCACCACTCACCTTGGATATGGGCTGCAGCAGTGGTGACTGTGAGCAGCTCTCAGCCTGGCGCAGCTCCCCATGTTGTTTGTCCCTGCAGTCAGACCCTGAGCAGCTCCCAGTATTGTCTGCTACCACAGCCAGGCCTTACATGACTCTTGCCATTCACTTTGGCAGCTGGGCTCTCAGATGTTCTTGGCTTCACCCTCTAAAACAGGGGTAGTCAAACTGCGGCCCTCCAGATGTCCATGAACTACAATTCCCATGAGCCCCTGCCAGCGAATGCTGACAGGGGCTCATGGGAATTGTAGTCCATGGACATCTGGAGGGCCGCAGTTTGACTACCCCTGCTCTAAAATAAGGGTATGTTAGCTGTTATTGCATGTGCAGACAATGCTTTCTTAAATTGTGAGGAACTAAAAAAGAACCAATACATTTCAGGTTTTTCTGCAAACCTAAGAGTCTCTCCCCCCCCCTCCAATTTACAGAAAAATCTGTTTCAAGTTGCTATGGCCCTGATCCACAGATTTAGATGTCCGTAGATGAGGACTACGCAGCTCTGTTCGATCTATAGATAAAGATTATATTAAAGAAAAAAAATAAAAATAATAGCCTGCACAATAGATTTGCAACAGCAAGTATGATTGAATGGTTAGCAAATGAAAATGGAATGCAACTGATCTGGATTAAAACCCCATCTCTATATTATGTTCACTGTACTACCATGAGCAAAGTCTTAGGTAACTCGCCCTCAGTGTGAAGTGTAACACTAGAGAAAAGTTTTCCAGGTTACACTGGGGCAAACATAGTATGGATGACAGTGTTTTGCAAACAAATGGTATTACTGCAGAAGACAACAACCATCTGAGCTTCTAACAATTATTACCTGATTTTATAAAAACACTTTGGGGGGGGGGTAAATGAGAACTCCTCTCTTTTCATGTATTTTCCGTGTCTTTTCCACATGCTGGCTATTCTTTGCTTGCTTTCTATTTAAATATTTTTAAAGGAAGAAGCATGAGGCCTAAGGTTTTGAATTGTTCACAAGATAGTAAATAATACTTTTATTTTCTATGAGACTGCAAAGGATGGAAATAATAAGAAAATAAATGAATCTGTCAGAAATTGGCTGCTTCTCCTTTTTTTCATTCCCCCTATCCCCAAACACCCACCTGACCATGTTATCTTGTTCATTTTCATGTACAACCTGGTGTTACAATGAGTATAAGCACTGATATGATATGCTCTGCTGCACAGAGACCTGGAGCCCATTCCCACTAACCTTGACCTGCTGTAAGCCATCAGCCTCCAGTGAGACTTGCCTAAGCTACACACTGTTGCTACAGAGAAAAGGGAGGGAGGAAACCTATGAAGCGTGTTTAGTCATCCCTGGGGACTTACGGATGGCTGACCCCAATGGCAGTCTAAATAGGAACCGCATTCCTTTCGATTATGTTGGGGTTTTGTCCCACCTTCAGGTGCTGTCTTTCTCTGCTGCAGCAAATGCTCACTCTATGCCAGTCCTGACATTGCTGTGTGCTGTTAGAACCAAAGCAATTTTGCTGAATAGATGGGGGGAGGGAATGGAAGACAGCCAACATCAGGAATTTGTATGTGGAGTAGGAAATGCAAGCTCCTCAGGACTCCACAGACCCACCTGGCCTAGTTATTAGGGAGAAACAGAGCTTGGTGCTATCTGCATATTGGTGACAATTCACTACAAGTCTATGAAAAACTCAAGGTCACCCAGCTGGCTGCATGTGGGGGAGTGCAGACTCAAACCCAACTCACCAGATTAGAAGTCCGCACTCCAAACTGGCAAATCATGGTGGTTCACTTCTTCAGTTTGTGAACTTTGGCTTGCAAATCATGAACCAGCCAAAATTCATCATGAAATTAAAGCCAAGATATTAAATGACCTGAACCACTGAACCCCTAGTTTTCTGCTCTTCACAAAAAAATAGCTGAGCAGCAGGGAACAGAAAACAGGGGTTCAATCCATTCAACCCCCTGCTTTCTGCTCCCCAAAAATATTTGGAGAAAAGAAATCAGGGGTTCTCCCTGCAAAAAAAGGTAACAACACATGAAAGCCCTAGTTTCATCACAGTTAACACCAAGTCCATGTTATATCTCAAGGCTGGCAGCTGTGCATGAGCATTAAAGTCACCCAGAATTAAAAGTCTGAGAAGAAGAAGAGTTGGTTCTTATATGCCACTTTTCCCTACCCAAAGGAGGCTCAAAGCAGCTTACATTTGCCTTCCCATTCCTCTCCCCATAACAGACACCCTGTGGGGTGGGTGAGGCTGAGAGAGCCCTGATATCACTGCTTAGTCAGAACAGTTTTATCAGTGCTGTGGCGAGCCCAAGGTCACCCAGCTGGTTGCATGTGGGGGAGTGCAGAATCGAACCCGGCATGCCAGATTAGAAGTCCGCACTCCTAACCACTACACCAAACTGGCTCTTGAGAAACTGCAAGGTGCAGGCAGCTGCCTATGAAGTAAACAGATGGTTCATTTTCAGCTGGATTTTGAGTCAACACTAATCTGCTGCTTTGTAGGTGAAAAGGCAAATGAGATTTCGGGATGTATTAAAAGAAGGTCCAAATCATGTGAGGTGATGATACTACTTTACTCCACTCTGGTGAGACCTCACTTGGAGTACAGTGTTCAGTTTGGGGCACCACAAATGAAGAAAGATGTAGACAAATTGGAGCATGTCCAGAAGAGGGCTACAAAGATGGTGAGGGGTTTGGAGACCAAGATGTATGAGGAAAGATTGAGGGAGCTTGGTCTGTTTAGCCTGGAGGGAAGACCACTAAGAGGTGATATGATAACCATCTTCAAATACTTGAAGGACTGTCATATAGAAGATGTAGCAGAGTTGTATTCTGTTGCCCCAGAGGATCAGACCAGAACTAATTGGTTGAAATTAATTGAAAAGAATTTTTGGTTAAACATCTGGAAGAAGTTCCTTACAGTTAGAGCAGTTCCTCAGGGAAACAGGCTTCCTCAGGAGGTGGTAAGTTCTCCTTTGGAAGTTTTTAAGCAGAGGCTAGATAGTTATCTGACAGAAATGCTGATTTTATGAGGCAGATTGTGAGTGGATGGGCAGGAAGGGATGTGCCAGTGTTAGTCTCTTGTGGCCTTTCCTTGCATACCCAGGGAATTGCTAATTGCTGCTGTGGGATGGTAGGTGAATTTCCTCCAGGCCAGGCTGGATACTGGAGATTTTTGGTGTATGTGTGGGGGATCATTTGGGCATGAAATTGGTATCAATGTGGGTAGGCAGGTAGTTGTGAGTTCCTGCATTGTGCAGAGGCTTGGACTAGATGACTATGGAGGTCCCTTCCAATTCTATGATTCTAGCTGCTCATCTTGTACATGAAGAACATTCTGAAACCTGGGCAAATGCAAACTTAAGTTTGTAACCCTATGAACAATAAGCTTTACTGCATGGAATTTACTGCTGTACAGGATAAGACTCATAGGCCACTGCTCAGGAGCACAGTAGTTCAAGCCAAGTATCTGATTCGAGTACATCAGAATATTTTGTGCACAATATTAACCAGTCATGAGAACCTGCTGTCTGCGGTGACAACAATGATACTTGAGGAATTTGGGGATGTTTTTCAAGGAGAATGTCATTTGGCAGGAAAACTGAAACTTGAGACAGACAGATCCAGTGTGAAGCTAGTAAGTATCATAGGATGATACTTATTGCACTGGCAGAACCACTGAAGCAGGAGCTGACTTCTGATGACTTACTATACAATCCTAAATGCGGGGTGGGTGAAAGCAAACAGGAAGTCAACTGGCCTTTGTATTGGTACTTTACTGGGATATGTCAGTATAAGCCAAGCACCCTTCCCAGCACCCAAATTGTGGCCACCCAATCCGACCAAGATTTCATCCAGGACATTTTAAAGTTCAGTAGTTAGGTCATGTGGCATGGGATGCCATCCCTGCCATGCGGACTTAAAGCAAGCAGCAAGGCACTTTGGTGGTGGAAAAACAGAGCTCTACACTCAGCTCTACAGGGTGAGCATTTAGCTCTCCTTCTTGGGTGTTAGCACTAAGTCTATATTCTGTGACTGACTTCTCCCATTTCAGAACCCCAACAAGTACCTGACCCTTTTGAGGTTTTGACCCAAAGGGGCAACCATGCAATGACAGGGAATCAAGGGCAAAGATGCCAAACCTGTTCATCCACTTCCCTCGCTTGAGACTGGGTGTCATGATGGTGCCTCCTGCACTGAAGCCCAGCATTGTGTTCATGCGGGGGCAGCAAAAGGCAAAGCTGCACAGCACATACCATGGGAAAAGATCCCAGGAAAGCTTCCTGGGAGATCTTGGAGGGGGGAATGTTCTGGAGAATGGTCTCCAGGGTGTGTCTGGGGGAAGGGGAGGGCTGGCAGCTGCTGCAATGAATGTGGTGAACCAGCTTTTCAGGTGACCCTTTAACTCATTCCTTGCAGAATCAGGGCCTTGAGCAGCAGTTGCAGGTGTTGCTATAGATGGGGAAAGGTCAGAAATAATTAAAGTGAATGAATGAAATTCATAATGGTGTGTCTGTTCTAGGAATGGAGGGGGCTTCTGTCACCCAGAGAAAGATTTCTGTGAAGCGACATGGGATCATGGGGCTCCTTGGAATCAATGGCAAGGGGAAAGCCAATGCAGAGAGTGGATGTTTTTGGACAGACATGCAGTTTGGAAAGGTATGTCTATTGGGTATACTGACAGCCATGAACACCACTTGACTTACATGGTTTCCATTGCAATACATTGTTACCACATACTACACCTAATGATGAATGAAAAGTGGATTTGGAATGGCAGAGCCCATAGTGGAATGATGGCCATTTGAGTCTAAGACCCCCTGTGTTCCACTGAGGAGGGGATTAGGGGATCACACCCGCACATCTAAGCCAACCCCAGTGGCCCTCTTTCCTTCTCTTGTGGGGGTGGTCTGGGAATGCCCTTGGTAACGTGGGAAGCACATCCTCTGGTAAGCAAATACATAGGATAGAAATGACAGTTCCCCTTCTCCTTCTGCCCTTCAGGGACCCTGTGCTCTGTGTGGGTATTGAGACAGTTGAACATGCATGTGGGTGAGACAGCTTGAACCCCTGAATCTGTTGAAAGGAGTTGGTTGCTGTGGGCCACCCCTCTCCATACTCTGACTGAGATGGATGCTAGACTACAGCCCCTTGGCATATGGCCCCTAATTGTTTCTGGTGACCCTGTCCCTCACAGTGCCATCGTCTCCACACAACACGTCCACTGCCTGCAGCAGTACAGTTGCTGTAGATGCTACAGTCCAAAAACACTGTGAAGCCACTGACTTTGTTTGCACAGTTGCAGCACAAGACTGCTGTTCCTGACTTGGAACATTCTGTAGCATTCTGTATAGGTGAATCACAAAGTCATTTGAATCCACCAGGACTTGGACTCTAGTATTTGACAGTGCTTTTACAGAATGTTATAACTGTCCTGTCAAATTGTAATTGCTTGTATGACAGCCCAAGAATATCATCTTCAATGATTGACCCTTTCTATTCCTGACAAAACCTAATATAGTGGATGCAAAATGTAGTAAATGCCTCTTGCATAGTGGAGCTGCAACAAATATCCAGCTCCTTTAATTTAAAGGTTTGTTTATTAATGCATATTTCACGCATGCTGGATAATGCACTTTCAATGTGCTTTTTCAACTGTTTCAAAGAGGAAAATCTAAAGTTCAGTAAAAGTGCATTATCCAATGTGTGTGGAATTCTAACACTGAAACTTCAGGGCAGATAACTTGGTTCTGGGGGGTGGGGAATTACTTAACTAAAAAGCAGTTTCTTGTCCACGAGGGCTAGGATTGTCCTGGCCTGATTCTTAATGGTTTGTACAGGCCCAAGCACTCCTGCAAGTTACTGGCAGGACACTGAAACTGTGTCCATTCTGTACTCCTGCTTGCACATGGGCCTTTTAGGTTAGCGTCTGAAAGAGACACAATATCATAATTGCTGGAAAGAAGAGTTCCAATTACTTTAAAATAGCCTTTTTCAATTGTTTGACCATTGAGAAACTTCTGAAACATTTTTCAGGCTTTGAGAAATCCTAGAAGTGGTACGATTGTGCAGGATATGGTTGGGAAGCATAGCTGTGTACATGCCCACGTGGGGCCCCTTCCCTTCCCATCTTCTCCATGTCCATCATTGGCTGTTTTGGGAGGATCCAGGGCTGTCAAAAATCCTGATGGTTTCATGAAACCCTGGTTGAGAAAGCCTGCTTTAAAAGAAACAACTGGGGCCTTCTCTGGGGCCAGGATGTCTGAAAGAACACCCACTTCTGAATATCCCTGCCTGTCATAAACCCATCTGTAGTAGAGACAAGGTTGTCTACTGTAAGAAGCAAGGCCTTTTTAGTCATGATACCAACATGGAATGACTTTGAAGTATAATTGGAGCCGTGACTCACCAGAGGCTCCCGTTTGCTGCCGCGGAGGCGTGAGCCCGCTTCCAAGAAGACACGTGGCTGAGCGCTCTCCCAACAAGCCTCTTTAATGAGGCTCGCTGAGCTGTGCTCCATCTCAGTGGCCAGGGTAGGAGACACGTGGCTGTAAGCGAGCTATCCCAGCAAGCCTTGTTAAGGCTCGCTGATCTGCTTGCTCCCCCATTGGGCGGGGGAAGGAGGAGGTGTCACAGACGCCTTTAAAAGAGGCTACGAGCACATGCTCGGCCCCTTTCTTCCTGGCGGCGCTGCAGGAAGCTTTCCTCCCTCCCACCCTATTAAACTTTTTTGTGTTGCAATTGTTGAAGGTTGGATTTGCTGTTAATTTTCACCACAGCTGGCGGTTCAGCATGGGAGCATCCATTTGGGGGAGACTGGTCGGCATATCAGTATCCCTCGACATTGGGGTTTCCATAAGAGACGGGGCGGATACGAGCAGGGCGCCCATCCGGCTAGATGGCCAAGCTCGCATTGCCAGGTGGCTTTGGGAGACAGTCAGAGCTTATGCCCATTGGATCACTTGAAAGTCATCTTCCCTGGGTTGGGTTCCAGATGGCAAGGGGAATCAAGCTCCAGGCCAATGCCTAGGCTTGACCCCAGGGTGCCATCTGGGACCATGCATAATCTGGTTCGCTGACCAGATTAACTGGATTTGTCCTCATGCCTGTGCCAACGCTCCAATGTGAGTTGTAATAAAAGCTGTGGCCTATTTTATTCCAAAAATGTTCTTGGTCGTGTCTTCTTTTGCAGTCAAATCCTGCCCTCCTGCCAAGCAATATTGGTTTCATGTAAAGATGTTTTTGTTCTCCCGGGACTCTTGTTAAATCATGGAATCATAGAACTGGAAAGGACCTCCTGGGTTATCTAGTCCAACCTCCTGCAAAATGCAGGAAACTCACAACCACCTGTCCACCCACAGTGGCCCCAATTACATGCCCAGATGACAACTACCCTCCAAATACCAGGAATCCTGAACAATCTGGGTTGGAAGAAATTCACTTCTTGACCTGAAAGTGGTGATCAGCATTTCCTTGGGTATACAAGAAAAGGCCACAGGAGCCAAGCAATGACACAACTTAATCTGTCTACCCATTTATAATCTGCCTAAGCTCATAGAATCATCATTTCTGTCAGATGTCTGTTTCTATCAGAGGAAGCCTATTGGCTTATGGTTGGCTGGCTCATGGCTTACTGCAGTGGTCCTCAACCCCCGGTCCAGTGACTGGTACCAGTCCGTGGATCAGTCGGTACTGGGCCATGGCTCCTCCTCATACTCGTCCCCGGCTGCTGCCTTAGGGGCTGCCCTGCCACTCTGCTGCTGGCTCACCTTTAGTGTTCTCCAGTGGCCACCGTGGCTGGGGCTCCCCCTCGGCATGGCACTGCACAGCTGCTGCTGGCAGCACCCCCCAGCGGGTGGCGGGAAGCCAGGGACGCAGGCAGGAAAGCAAGTGGAGCAGGGGCTCAGGCAGCGGTGAAGTCCCTCGGCAAAAGACTACCCCCCCCGGGTCTCAGTAAAATTGTCAAGCATTGACCGGTCCCCGGTGATAAAAAAATTGGGGACCACTGGCTTACTGTGTTGGCTTTACTTATTAGTGGCCTTATTATCTGCAATGGACTGCAGATACTGCAGAATAGTTAATTTCATTTTAGTTTTTTACAATTATTTCTTGCTTGACTGTTCTTATGTTAAATTTTTCTGCTTTGCTTGTGTGGTTTGTAGAGGTTGTTTTCAAGTTCTTGTAACTGTCTTAAGTAGGGTTCTGCTGTTTGATTTTGCTCCTGTGGTTTTTGGGGTGGGATCTTTAATATTATTACACCCTTATATTAATTTTGTTTAAGCCATTTTAAGACCCTTTTAGTCAAGGATGTATAGAAATTAAATGGCAACATACTTCCTATATTCTTCCAGGGAGCTCAGTCTGGAGTACATGATACTTGAGATCTGACACCCACCCTTTACCCTCACAAACTCCTGTGAATCAAGTTAGGCTGCTGTGTAGCAAATGTGCCAAGGTCACACAGTGAGCTTCATAGATGAGTGGGGATTTGCATCTGGGTCATGCCAGTTTAATCCAGCACTCTAGGCATATACCACACTATTGCCACAGTTCAAGGTGTTTGTTTTATGTAGCACTAAATTATTACAGCAAGTGACAGTTCTAGTGATGCTACAGAGAGGAAATGAACTTGCCTGATTGCTACTCATTCCTTTTCTTTTCTTTTGCTTTCTTCATTTGCTGAGACTCTCCTCCCCCCCCCCCCTTTCTCTCCTATTCCTTGTAGCAATTCAATTCTCTAAAACTCTTCTCATTCCTGACATTTATCATTCCTGTCCATTCTTGATGCTGGGTTCCATGATGTCATGTCTGCAGTCTCTCCCTACTATAAACAAACATAAATTAGTCTCTCCTTTCCCAGTGCTATGGGCTATAATCATTTGACTTGTGTTTGGGAGGTGCCCAGAAACATATCTTTTTCTATTGCAATCAATTTTTCCTCTGACTCATGAGTTATTAAGTGGTGCATTTTCATTATTGTATGCCATTTGATCTTCACTTTGTATTTTTGCTTGGCCACCCCATCCATTGAGTTCATGAACCACATGGTGCGTATTCTGAAAGCAATACATGTTCTCTAACATTGAGAAAAGCAACAGGAACAAAGGTACCCAAATATTTGTATAGTTTGGAAACAGTGATCCTTGATCCCTCACTGGATCATTTTGTAGCTGTTCATTTCTTGCAATTAGCACCATTGAATGTATGCCAAACATTTTGCTAATATTCGTCTGCATAAACTAGCATGCCAAAGAAGTAAATTGCTCATTTTTTTCATGGCTTCTCCCTGTTTGGCACCATTGCTTGTCCTCCTTATTTGCTGTTCATCATATATCATAGTTATTGATTTAGAGTTCAGAAGAATTCCTTATTCCTGATTTGGTGTTCAGTAATAGTGAGGGCAGGTAACCTGTCTAACTCTGGAACAGTTTGTATGTATATGTACTTGCACTGCCTGATGGGAATTGTACTTATTAGGGGGTTAAGATTCCTGAGGCAGTTTGGTGACTCTCATGCTGCTTCATAATGAACACATCTGATTGGATGTGCTGCATTACAAATGTTTTAAATAATAATAGGCTTAATGTTGAAACCATAGGCCATAACACTTATACAGGGAAGAGATTTAGGAAAGATTGTAGATAAACTTGAAACCATTCAAAATATTAGGAAAACCTTGGGAATGCTGCAGGGTATTGCCAGCTGCTCATTTAAGAACTCAAGTTGGTCTTCCATCCATTTCACCTAGAGTGCATTTGAAGTTCTTGACATTTTATATAAGGCTAGCTACCTGAAAAACATCTAGTTAAACCAGCCTTTTTTTTTTTTACCGTTGATAAACCCTTGAAACATTCTTCAGGCTTTGAGAAACCTTAGAAGTGGTGTGATGGTGCCAAATATGGTAGGGAAGCATAGCTGTATACACACTGACCTGGGGCCCCTCCCTTTCCTAACCCCCCAGGCCTAATTTTGGTCATTTTGGGACTGGGTGGGTTAATATGACCTAATATAGTCATATCCAGGACCACCAAGAAACCCCAGGTTTCATGAAACCCTGGTTTGTTTGTTTGTTTATATTTCAATTCCTATACTGCCGCTCTTGCAAATAGCCATCTTGTGGTGGTTTACAAGTATAAAATCAATAAAATCACAATAAAACCCATAAAACTCCCAACAAACAATTACAGTAAGATAGCCACATAAACTTCTCTAGTTCTCTCAGTCCTAACTCTGCTGTTCCAGCCTTGGGCCAAAAGTGGCCTAGATGATATAAACTTGGGGGTTCTGATCATAAAACCAAACTAGGGTGAGACCTACAGTTGGAACACTGGTCACTCCCCTGGACTCAAGCAAATGCCTGGCAGAAGAGCTCTGTCCTGCAGGAACTGCAGAACCTAGATAGCTCCATCATGGCCTTCAGTTCTTCCAGGAGCTCATTCCACCAGGTTGGAGCCAGGACCCGGCGAATGACCCAGGGCCCCAGGACAGCCAGCAATTCATACTCGCAGAGCGAAGAACCCTGCAGGTAGAGAAAACACAGGTTTCAGTTCTTTTTGGAAAGGATTTGTTGATCAGTCCTGTCCCCCCCCCCCCATACATACTATCTACTTTGGATGTGGTAAAAGCATGGGATTTCAGTGAAATTTAAGACTGGGTCTGCAGGAAAGATACTACAAATGTTGCTAATTTAGTGAGTTTAATCTTGCCATGAACCTGTATGGATAGAAGCAGCAAACCCATACAACTGCCAGTCTGAATACCACAAACTGCAGGCACAATGCTAGTGAATATAGCATCTGATAAATATTTTGAACAGGTGAGCCAATAATAATTTGACTCAGCTGCAAATAAGCAGATTTAAGATTATAGACGAATGACCTCAGATGTCTTATCTCTTTAAAATATCCAGAAATCATATCAATAAGAGTTAGAAATGAGTGAGTTGCATTCTACTCAGAGTGCCTGGCTGCAATAATACTAATGCTTAGCAATCATACAGCACAGTTAAAGTATTCAAAATATTAATCATATTAGCTGCAGTCAAATAATTACAATACCTTTAAACAGTGGTTTGATCAAGCTGGTTAGTTATAATGGCTTAATGCAGGTGGTCTGACAAATTGGCAGTTGTTCATTTGTGCCAGACTTAGATTTCAAACCAGTCTCAAGCTGGTTCATTAACCACAATTTGTACTAATTGTGATTTGATACAGTCTATGAAATGCCCTCTACATTGGGCAGGTGTGGTCCTAGCCAATGGGCATCAAGTTACCTGCCTGAGCCCTGCACTGGGGAGGGAGTTCAACTGCCTATGGCACCATTCCCTAAAGGAGGGGAAACAGAAGAAGGGCGGGCTCCTGTGTTACTTGCATTAGCTCTATCTGGAGCTTAGGCAATTGGCTTCTGGTGGTACTCATGGTTCCCATCCACTTTACACAAGGTGAGGGCTGCCCGTTGCTTAGCCCCAGAAGAGCAGGAGTGTGGCAGAGGAGTGACAATGATTCTATGATCCTATTCTGGACTTTTGTGCAAGGCCCCAGAATTTCTAAGAAGGCAGGGGAAATGGAGCAACTTCCAAACTAGGATTTTTTTTTTAAAATGTATTTTAGAAAGCAAAATAGACAAACAGAAAAGGATGATACATAAAGACTGCTAGAAATTGTGATAGATTCAAGTGGGTAGCCATGTTGGTCTGAAGTAGCACAACAATAATAGAGTCCAATAGCACCTTTAAGACCAACAAAGACTGATTCAAGGCATGAGCTTTCGAGTGCACGCAGTTTTCTGTCTGAGGAAAAGTGCCTGCACTCGAAAGCTCACGCCTTGAATCAGTCTTTGTTGGTCTTAAAAGGTGCTATTGTGTAATGTAGTGAAAAAGATAAGCTAAAAACAGTAGAATTCTCCTCATCTCCTCCTCCTCTAGATCTTAACTATTGTTTACCACTAAGTTAATTTTATCATTGCAGCTTATTCCATTAAACATCTTATTGTCTCTACATATCCATCTTAGCCTATTCTATAATTGCATATATTATTATACCATAATCCAAAGCAATTATTCATCCCATGTCACATATTAGAAATAATAAAAGATAGAAATATTCTTATTATTCAACTTCTAATTCTTTATAAGATTATATATTTTAATTTTTTCCTCATTGTAAATTTAACTTCTTTCATAATAAACTATTCATCTGTCCTCAAATTTCAAAACTGATCTATTTTTCGAACATGACATTAATTTCACTATATAGTATACTCAGCCAGTTTATTATTTTAGTTGTCTAAGCCTGGGCAAACAGCATTTTCACATTTTGCTGCATAAATAGTTCTCACTGCCGTGACCATATATTCAAAAATCTTTCCCAAAACTTTGAGTACTTTGTTGAGTAGTATCCCCAGTAACATTAGATAAAATTGAAAGGGTACAGAGGAGAGCGACGAGGATGATCTGGGGCCAAAGGACCAAGCCCTATGAAGATAGGTTGAGGGACTTGGGAATGTTCAACCTGGAGAAAAGGAGGTTGAGAGGGGACATGATAGCCCTCTTTAAGTATTTGAAAGGTTGTCACTTGGAGGAGGGCAGGATGCTGTTCCCATTGGCTGCAGAGGAAAGGACACACAGTAATGGGTTTAAACTACAAGTACAACGATATAGGCTTGAAATCAGGAAAAAAAATTCACAGTCAGAGTAGTTCAGCAGTGGAATAGGCTGCCTAAGGAGGTGGTGAGCTCCCCCTCACTGGCAGTCTTCAAGCAAAGGTTGAATACACACTTTTCTTAGATGCTTTAGGATGCTTTGGGCTGATCCTGCGTTGAGCACGGGGTTGGACTAGATGGCCTGTATGGCCCCTTCCAACTCTGATTCTATGATTCTAACATATTATTGGTATTCATAGGAAATTTGAAACCCTTGAAACATTCTTCAGGCTTCAAGAAACCCCAGAAGTGTCACAATCTTGCAGCATATGATTGGGAAATATAGCTCTGTGTGTGTGTGGGTTACAGTACGTACAGTATATGCCCACCTGGGGCCCTCCCCTCTCCACCCCTTCCAGGTCCATCATTCACCATATCCATTACAATAAATGATATTTTTGCTTTGTAATCAGCTATTCAAACTCGCCTTCTCTCTTAAGGTTCCACTTTCCATATCTGTTACTTCTTTTAGTCTTGATATTGATCAGTGGTTTATTAACGATTGAAATTTGAGTCCTTCATCTCTGATACCTTGCCAGGACTTACATTTCTTCTACACCAGTTTGGTGTAGTGGTTAGGAGTGCAGACTTCTAATATGGCATGCCGGGTTCGATTCTGCTCTCCCCCACATGCAACCAGCTGGGTGACCTTGGGCTCGCCACGGCACTGATAAAACTGTTCTGACTGAGCAGTGGTATCAGGGCTCTCTCAGCCTCACCCACCCCACAGGGTGTCTGTTGTAGGGAGAGGAATGGGAAGGCGACTGTAAGCCGCTTTGAGCCTCCTTTGGGTAGGAAAAAGCGGCATATAAGAACCAACTCTTCTTCTTCTTCTTCTTCTTCTTCTTCTTCTTTTTCTTCTTCTTCTTTTTCTTCTTCTTCTTCTTCTGAGCTTTTAAGTATATTACCGCAGGTTAAGAAATCACGTTTGGTTCTCATGTTCTTATCATCAGTCTCCACTGTTGAAGACATCAGTGGAGAATTGGAAGACTCAATAAGTTCTGATGTGATAACTATTTTCTCAGTAAATTATCTCTGATTATATGATTTTTTCTTGTGCTGTAGTCACTTTAATTGATTTCATTATCCTTAAATGATTATGCAAGCCTTACTCTAGACCTAAAAAATTATTATTTCATGTATGTTATTTATAATAATGATGTAAGTCAATACAATTAATAGGATGAGGAGACATCTAATAAACAATGTGATAGGAATATGATTTTAGAACTGTGAAAAAGGCATAAATGTTAAATATGACATGGTAAATGCAAGAAGTGGTATCACATAACAAGAAACTTAATGCAGTGAGATCAAGATAAAAATATACAGCATCCCATTCCAGTAGCTCTTAAAGAGAAGTGCTGCAATATAAGGACACATTTTTAAAATTCTTCCAAGATTAGTCATATATCCTTAAATACTGAGGTACAACTAGCCTATACATCAATGTTCAAAATTACTGTCTTTGTTTTGTTTGTAAAGTTTTAAACAAACTTTCTCCTCCAAACCTTTCACCTCCTTTTTGCCGTCACCATTCCAACTTGGCAACCGTGAAATATTAATTGTTTCATTTGAAGCCTGTCATAGCTGTCAGAAACCATCAAGCTGGCATTCACTGGGAGCAAAGCCATTGCAAAACATGATGCTAAGATCACCTTTAGCTTTGGGGGTGGGGTGGAATATGGCATTATTAGAACTTTTGTTTCTCCTTTCACGTTGATCTAATGCTGCACCTGGCCTGGGGAAAAGATATGAGCGGGGTGCGGGGGGAGAGATTTAATCAGCTCTGCCATCAAACACCACATTATGCCAGTTATGAGGTATGAAGCAGACCCAGAAGGCTTCCCCTTCTAGGCACCTCTTATAGAGCCAGGGGCCTATTTATTCTGTTTGTACTCTCTCCAGCCACCTTGCTGCAAGCACTGCCTAGCATTCCAATGACAGCTGATGAGCCCTGACTGCCACAGAGATTGTCAAGAGCCAGGTACGTAGAAACCAATGAGCTGTTGCTGGGCAAAGTCAAGAGTGATGAGAACAACTAGCAGATTCAACCTGACCTTGCAGTGATACCAAAAGCCAGTCATATGTCACAAATGTGCAAAATAAGAAAGGCACTTAAACAGAATAGTTTTGCTTTTAAAACTATTGTAGATATTGCACCTCTGTGCTTTTTTTAATGTTTGAGAGGGATGGAGTCAAATAAACATCTGTTGATATTAATGTCATCACTGAGGGGATAGAGATATCCATGCCTGAAATCATACAAGGCATTTTGTAGTTTTTAAAGTTTTCAGCTACAATTGTACATAATGTATTTCACAGCCTGATTGAAACAAAAAGGTTGAGAGACTTCTTGCTCCGATTCACAAAAGCTCAGAAATTGTTAACTTCTTGGTTTAAAGAAGTGGATTTGCACACACACAAAATGAAATGTCTCTCCAATGTGTGAGAAATAATGCAGGGCAAGAATATTGTTTATACAATTGACAGAAATTCTGGGGGTTTGGCCTAACTGATTCCCAAGTCCTGTTCTGAAACTATGAGCTGAAATTTTGAAAATGCTGTAGAGATGTAATCTGATTTCCCAGATGTAGGAAGAAAAGCAAATGCCAAATTTAAGACCGCCCCCCCCCCCATTCCTGCTGGTTGTGAACAAAATTCTTTAAAAAATTGGAGGAGGTGCCATAAAGTAATATTTATTACACTTTTAAAACTTTCTGTACTACAAGGTACTCAGGGTCATGAATACAATTCTTCTTGAGCTTCATTCTTCTTCACAACAAACCTTTGAGGTGGGTTAAACCCTAGTCCAAAGTCATCTTGTGTGTTTCTAGGTGAACTGGGGATTGGAAACTGAATTTCTATGGTCATGCTCCACTACTACCCTACACTGGCATCCTTTCAAGATGCCCATCTGGGAAGTTGAAAGCAGAGGTGGATGCAAAATGTGGAAGAGAATTTTGTTGGAGTTAAGTGTAGGAAGGATTTGCTCCCATGGAGCCAAAGAACATTAGCTCAGCAGCCGGACTGAAAATCCTATTATCGGAACCCATAGAGTGGAAAATAATGGTGTTCCCATGCTGGATATGATCACAGCTAGTCTTTCAAATGGCAAAGATGCAGCAACTTTAACCCCAAATGAATGAGTGCAAACCACCAATAACAGCTGCCCTCCTTCTAAGCACTGGCTATTTGCATAACTTTACTCGCTGAATCCAGGCTACATGATTGACTGCGTGGATTGATTCTGATGTGTATAACAGAGTGTTTATACTGTGCATTCAGTGTGCTTCCAAAATTTGATAACTGGACACAGTTTACAGCTGTACCATAAAAAGTGAAACACTTAGGTTTAAAATATTTTTGTAGAGTAAACAATGAACTACCTCTCTCATAGGGTACTGACAAAGAATGTGTGAACCAGTTGGAAACAATGGTACAGTTGGTATGGTATGATGAGTTGACTGCAAACTATGAAATATTTGTGTGCTGAGGAGGAGAGGCTAGAAAGAGGAATGGAGAACTTAGAATCATAGAGCTGGAAGGGACCTCCATGGTCCTCTAGTCAACCCCCCTGTAGAATGTAGGAAATTCACAGCTACTTCCCATCAGATGTAACCCACTTTTTCCTGTCTTAATTTTTCATATCTAGTCTGCTAAACTGAAAGCTGAGGACAGATATCTCTTGCCTAGTTAAGTGTTCCTATGTCAGACTCAAGAGGCTATAAAGAAAGAAAAACATACAGGGATGAGATTGTCACAGCTTCCTAAGAAATGGAATCAGATGCTGACCAATGGAAACACAACCCCATTTTATCATTCATGCATCCTTTGCCTGTTCATGGTGTCTTTGTATGACAAGGCCACAGGTCATATTCCTCACTAGGTTGGGCTCCCATGCTACACATGGAGTATCGAAGAATGAAGGATTGATTAGGTTCCTCATGAGTCCCAGAAATTGCTAGATTCCTACCAGTAAGCAGAAATATCTATGTAAATTTTGATGTCTGTGAAATGTTACCAGGCATGGGCACAAACCAAACCACAGGCCTTTCCTGTGCAGTCCCTGAGCAACCTCTTATTTGTTTTCGAGGCTTTCTGCAAACCTTGATTAAAGGGATTGCAGTCCTTTTCAATGGGGATTGCAGAGTCATGAACCATAAACTGGTACAGTTAATGAAGAAACCTCCCAGTTTGGTTTGGTTTATAGTTCAGTTTCTGATTTGGTTATGAACCACAAACTGGCATGAACCACATTTTTCTGTACCTAACTGTTACCTATTTGACATCTAATTGTTGCTTAGTACATTGAACATGTTGTTTCAAAAAAAATTCTTTGACAATGCAGTTCTAAATAGTCTTGTACTCTTCTAAGGCCAGCTGGGCAAATACTCTTCTAAGGCCAGCTTAAAACAATATGCTTAAAGTAATTACTAGTCTGAAATAAAGAAAAGGAGACTTGCTCATGGTTCCAGCAAGTTTGTGACAAGGAAACCTTGATTAAGTTAAAGGAAAACCTCCAGAATGATGTAATGCACTGAGATATTTTTTCAGGTAGTCTGCAGCATTTGCGGTTTTACCTGAATAGGTGATTGGATGTGGCTCAGACACTTTGCTAAAATGGGCTTGATGACCATGGATGAGATAACAGCTGAGGTAGATAACATAATCAGGGAAGAAATTAGGAAGAGAATAACTCCAGGTGTTGGGATAGCTCTAAGGGCAATCAGAGAAGATTAACAAACTGCTGTCTGAAGGTTCCTTTGTTAAGCTGTTCCAGGGTGTGGGGAAGGCCCCCTGTGCAATTAAATGTGTTACTTTGTAAAAGCTAAGATCTTCCTGGAGGGATATGGCAACTCACTAGAGCACTCTTGTCCTATTTCTGGCATGCAAACATTTCTGGGCAAGCTCCCTGGCCTAGCCATAGTTCGCTAAGATGAACCAGAAATATTATTTAAAAGGAGGTGTGCTGACAAACTTCCCCTTGTGCACAGTGAAGGGGCCAGAGATCCTAACAGCAGAGATCCTTTTTACTAACTACTGACATGGATTCTCAACCCTTATTTGGATCACATTCCACATAAGGAGGGACAGCTTGCATGGCCTGATGCTGAGCACTGCTTGCTGCCAGTGCCTCTGCTGCTCATCTTGTGAGGCTATCCCTGCTGTCATGAGGGCAACAGTGGCCATGGGAGACAGACTGCATTGGTGGCACAGTAGGGTCAGCATGGAGCCTCAGCAGCCACCACCGCCACTTGTCTTCTGAGGCCATACCTTCTCTCCTGAGGCTGAGAGTGGCCATGGGAGACAGGTGGCATTGACAGTGCAGCAGGGCTCATGATGGAGCTTTAGAAGCAGCTGCCACCTCTGCCACCCATCTTATGAGGCCATCCCTGCTCTCCTGAGGGTGGGAGTAACCATGGGAGATGGGCAGCATCAGTAGCACAGTGGGGCACAGTGTGAAGCCTTCACAGCTACTGCTGCCTCCATCTCCACCTCCTATCTTCAGACCAAGATGGCCAGTGGAGGTAGAGGCAGCACAGCTGTCATCTACTGGAGACAGGACAAATGTCACATCTGTTATCATTTTCATTACAGGGAGCATGTCAATAGATGTGTTCCACATCAATAATTACTTATTGTTTAAGTGGTCATTTCTTGTACTACATATTCACTTCCATTGTCTGTGATAATTGATAGTGGCTTTCCTTTAAATCTAATACTGACAATTGCCACATATGCTTTACATACACTTGACTTTTCTCTTTAATTAGGAAAGCTACAGTGAATTTTGTAATCATCAATAAATCTCGGAATATATCTGTTTCCGCGAATAAATAAATAAAAAGTGGTTTCTGTGATGTTACAGGCTTTAAAATCCATCCATCCATCCATCCATCCATCCATCCATCCATCCATCCATCCATCCATCCATCCATCCATCCATCCATCCATCCATCCATCTAATTTATTCCTCGCCTCTCCCTGGAGGCCTGAGGCGAGTTACAGACATATAAAACCCCCATAAAAACATACAATAAAACATATCATACATAAATTTTATTATTATATTTATATTTATATTTATATTTATATTTATATTTATATTTATATTTATATTTATATTTATATTTATATTTATATTTATATTTATATTTATATTTATATTTATATTTATATTTATATTTATATTTATATTTATATTTATATTTATATTTATATTTATATTTATACCCCGCCTCCCCCTGAAGGCTCGAGGCGGCTTACATAACCCTGTCCCCTAAAACCATAAAATGACAATAAAAACCGATAATTTACAGTAATGGCAACAGCGATGGCGTAAACTACTCATTTGCTCTCCGCATCCTCAACTACGGAGGGGGGTGATGCTCTCTACCGCCAGTTTGTGAGGGGGGCTGATCTTCTTTCCGCCCAGCCTCAGTTATAAGCCTGGCAGAAGAGCTCCGTCTTACAGGCCCTGTGGAATGCTGGTAATTCCCGCAGGGCCCTCAGCTTTTCCGGGAGCTCATTCCACCAGGTTGGGGCCAGGACCGAAAAGGCCCTGGCCCTAGTCGAGGCCAGGCGGGCTTCCTTGGGGCCGGGAACGACCAGATAATAGATAAGATGTCGTATCCCCAGATAATAGATAAGATGTGGTAAAAACTCAGGTAATATGTACTCTACCCCTTGGTAACCCACTAGAGGGGGAGGGTGGACAGAGGGTGCCAGATGGAGTATGCTACTGCCACTGTAAGGGGGGCCCGATCTTCCATGCGGCCTGGCCTCACCCGATGACCTGGTGGAAGAGCTCTTTTTTGTAGGCCCTGCAAAACACTGAGAGCTCCCACAAGGCCCGCAGCTCCTCCAGGAGCTCATTCCACCAGGTTGGGGCCAGGACCGAAAAGGTCCTGGTCGAGGCCAGGCGTGCTTCCCTGGAGCCGGGGATGACCAATAAGTTTGTACCCACAGAGTGTAAGGCCCTGAGCGGGTCATAGGGTGATAGGCCAGGCCCAGGCCCAGGCCCAGACCGCGTAAGGCCTTAAAGGTCAAAATCAAAACCTTGAACCAGATCTGGAAAATAACCGGCAACCATTGCAGCTGCCTCAGCACAGGCTGGATATGGGCCCTCCGAGATGTACTAGTAATGACCGTAGCAGCTGCATTCTGTACCAGTTGAAGCTTCCAGATCAAGTGCAAGGGCAGGCCAGCGTAAAATGAGTTACAGAAATCTATTCTGGATGTGACTATCACATGGATCACTGTGGCCAGGTATTCAGATGAAAGGTAGGGTGCTAGTAGCCGAGCTTGGCACAGATGGAAAAAAGCCTGGCCAGCTACCTTCTTGACCTGAGCCTCGAGTGTTAAGGAGGCATCAATAGTCACCCCCAAATTCCTGGCCTGAGGCGCGATTTTAAGTTTAAGTTCAGAAAGTTTTGAAGTGAGGCAAATCAATTTGTTTTGGTAGTTCACTTTCATTTCCCCATTGGTAAACAGTGAGACGAGCTGTACGGCAGGGCCAGGGCTGTGTGTGCAAGTAATCTGAGATTCTGATGAAACAGCTATGAGAGTTACATGCTTGCCTAAATTTGAAGGATGCTAACATTTCAGATTTTAGCTGGATATTCTTCCCACTGGCAGATCTTTAGGGCTTCATCACACACTGGTAAAAAAAAAAAACATTAGCAATGCATACAGTTCTGCAGATCTGCATGTGAACAGTAG
The DNA here is from genome assembly GCF_049243985.1 of Paroedura picta. Lineage (NCBI taxonomy): Eukaryota > Metazoa > Chordata > Lepidosauria > Squamata > Gekkonidae > Paroedura > Paroedura picta. The sequence goes on from NC_135372.1 coordinate 103,656,004, forward strand.
CTCTCCTGCCACTTGATCATGGGCCTGGAGCATATTTATTCTGAATATACTTTTTTAGTCTCACATGCTTTCAAGGATAATTAAAACTTAAATTTGCCTTGATAGAGTTGCTTGATTCTTTTGAAGTCTCATTTAGAGCCAGATGACAGCCAGAATGAGACCAAGGTGCTTGGTCTAGTTTCATTAAAATGAAAATAAATTTGCCTATGTTGACACTTCCCAGATTTTTATGCTGCCAGGATGTAGATTCTGATGTCACTCCCTTTAACATTGCAGCTCCATTCCTCCCTCAACAGACATTTTAATTCCTGTATGCTAAATGAGTCAGGCAACCAGCTCTGGAACTGGTAAAGAAGAATGATAGCAGCAGTCTGTGCAATCCTAAATTCTTTAAATAAAGTAGAATATATGGATGAGTGATTCATATCACTGCAGTGATGTACATCTGGCTGATCTAGCACTAAGTTTGGATAATGTCCCAAGAGCTCATTCTTTTTAAACCACCATCAATAAACTTCCACTTATATGCTCACATTCTTTCCTGGAATGAACTCCCCAGTTAAGGGTTTTTAGATTACTGCATCTGCCTGGAAGACTCTTATCCATGGGTTTATTCCATAGCACTGTTGTAACTTTTAATGGCCTGCCTCTACCTCCCCACAATATCTGTTGGAAAAAAATACTTTCCTTCACTGGCCATGATCCATAGAGTACAAGCCATATTACAAGCAGCAGAAATGAAAAGCCATTAATTATTGTTCTTTCTAGGCTTGAAATAACAGAGTCTGCTAGATGTATAACCTGACTCAACAAAGGGGGTGGTCCAGGGCTCTGGAATTATTGCAAACTAGGGGCAAAGCCCGTTGTCTCCAAGAATACAACGGGCGCTAGAGCTTGGCAGTGGGAAGAGGAAGGGGAGGAGTTGTCCAGTCTGTAAGGGCATGGGGTTGTCATGTGTGTTGTGTGGGAGGTTGTGGTGGCATGGTGGCAAATGAGGCCATGGGTGTGGAGATATGGGTGTCAAGAACCTGTGGTGTGGAATGTCCGTTGATTGTGGGAGAGGACTGACCTTTGGGAATTGTGGCATAGACCGTTTATGCACTGGAGGTTTCATGCTGGGCTGCAGGCTGGGGTTTTAGTTGTGGCAGGTTGCCCCACCTCTTCCTGCATCCACACGGGGGAGCATTTGGCCCAGTGAACCTAATCTGTCCCCTATTTGTGTTCCTGCATGAGAGCTGGAGCAATGAAGTGCCCAGTGCATAAACGGTCATAGTGGTTACAGATGAGCTTTCCAGAGCCATGTCCTCAGATATGTGAAGGGAAAATCAGACTGGAGACTCTTCTTAGGGGAAGATTACATGGCAACCAATTTCCCCCAGTTCTGCATCATTTCCCTTCTTGTGTGAATTAGGCCACATTCACCAAAATGCTCCTCTGCCCTAATACACATAGGGTAGTCACAGTACACAGGTGTCCACCCTGTTCCTTCTGTCTCCCATATTTTCACTGCTGGTAAAATGTTATGTGCCCACATGCTTCTTTCATGGTTGCTCCTTAGAAGAACGGATTTTTGTACCCTATTGCTTACTACCCAAAGGAGTCTCAAAGCGGTTTACAAATACCTTTTCCATTCGTCTCTCCACAATAGTCAACCTGTGAGGTATGTAGGGTTGTGAGAGATCTGAGAGAACTGGGAATGGGCCGCAGTGACCCAGCAGGCCTCAGGTGTCTCAAAGCATTTTCCAATCATCTTCCCCTTCTCTCCCCATAGCAGACTCCCCATGAGGGAGGTGGGATAGAGAGCCTCACAGGGAAGCTGGCAACCCTAAGAGGAAGACTGTCTGTGCACAGCAGTCTTGACTTTAGTAAGGTTTTTAATACTGTTTTTTTATTTGCCAGGCCAAGGTTATTTGCCAGTTACTATTTCAGTTACGATGTGTCTCCAGACATTTACTTGTTCTCTATTTAGTTTCAGGCTGTAAATATTTATTTAGATCTTCCTGCACTTTCCAGACTCACTGGACTGATGCTGGTCTGCCTGTCTGCGCCCCAGAATACAAACAGTTGCTGATAAGGGCTGGCCATAACCCATAGGGCAGGAGGGACACTCCTGCACCACTCCCTACCAACTGCAGGCAAAAATGGCTCATTTGAAGGCTGGACTCTGAGGCATTGTACGATTTTGAAGTCCCACCTCCAAACCTCCAGGAATATTTCCAACCCAGGGGTAGCCAACCTACAGGTGTGGCCTGGAGAGCTCCTGGAATTACAGCTCACCTGCAGAATATAAAGATCAGCTCCCCAGGCAGAAAGGGCTACTTTGGACAGGGTTGTGGTAGAGAAGAAACATTTAAGGCTTCCCACACAGGTTGTTCTTGAATTGAAAGACTTGAGGCCTACTGCACAGGGTTGTTGTGCAGATGAAACAGGAGACAAAAGAGCCAGCTTCCTCTGCAGAATAATGCTGTGCAGTGGCCTCAAATCTGCAGAGAGTTGCAAAGAAGAAAGACACATGGCTTGGCTGTGTCTAACCTCCAGGCAGAGCAGTATTTTAAGTGAGAAGGGGCTTTTCTGTGGCCTCCCTGTCAGGCAACTGTTTGGCAGAAGGGGTAAGTCCCCCCCCCTCAAAAGGAAGGCCCTGAGGCTCCCTGCGTTGCTCTTGGAAAGGCCTCCTCCCCTCAGTCAGGGCTTGTCAGAGGCTCCTTCGCAGCAGGCCTGAAGGGGGGGGGGAGCACTCTGCAGCCTCCTGCCAGCTCTGTCAGGGTTCTGAGGCAATTTACAGTTGGACATGACAGTTAGGGCAGCCTTGGGGCGAAAAGGGCTGGCACAGCCTCTGTTCTCATCCCCCTTGGCAGCCCTACTGACCTCCACTCCCTGCGGTGGTCAGGAGCAGACTGGCAGCCAGACTGGGCTGGGTGAATGGAATTTTGGTCTGTCCTGGTGAGGGGCCAATAGGAAGGCACTTTGCGCGCCTCCCCATTGGCTGCTTGGCCCTGGATGGACACTCGGAGGGCCCAATCAGGAGCCGCTTCGCGGCTCCTGATTGGGCCCTCTGAATTTTTATCCTGGACAGGGCCAGCCCTAACTCCTCCCCAGGTGGCCTTACTCTTTTATTTAATAGGACCCTGTCCTATTTAAAGATAAGGTAACAGAGGAAGGGCTTCAGACAGGGAGCAGCATGTTGTCCAGAAAGTCTTCCCCTGCCTTAAAGAGATGTAGGCAGAAGCAGAAGAAGCTGTTGCAGGAGGATGGTGTAAGTCTTTTTTTGACTTGCTCATTGCCTATTATGGGATTCTTTCCCTTTAAATTTCAACCTTCTGGCCAATGGCTTCTCAGAGCAATCCAAGGAGGGAGACATGTATTTCCTAAATGGAGAGGTGGTTAATAAGTTATGCAATTTGAGAAGGGAGGAATGATTTTGTCTTCTGTGTGTTCTCTGAATGTGTGTGTGTAGATGGGAGTGCAACACAACTCTCAGTCCCCATCTCAACCCACCCTTTCTTCCAGGGGAACTAATCTCTGCAGTCTGGAGAAGAGCTTTCATTCTGTTGGTTCTCCAGGACCCACCTGGAGGCTGGCACCCTGACCAGTGGTGGGGATGCCACCCTCCATCTGGGACCTGGAGATCCTACTTCTGGGGTTCCTCAAAGTCTGAAGAATATTTCAGGGGTTTCTCAATTGTAAATAAGTTGAGAAAAGCTGACTTAGAGGCAGTAACTGAAAAATCTACTGTAAGTTCTTTGTTGACCAATATTTTCATGTTTGATTGTAACATGCAACTGTTTTTGATTTACTCTGATATTGAACTGAAGAAGTACTGACTGAAAGGTTTTCAGTTTTTAAGCAAGTTATGCTATCAATTAAATAATTTCATTAAAGGAAGGAATTGTGACAAGTTTATGAATTATTTGATGTTTATTGTTATTAGCAATTACTGCTACCCAGCATTTCTCTTTGTTTCCCACCTGGAGCGTGGCATCCCTACACCTCCATGGGATCCAAAGCCTGGGCTTTTCTCCAGGGGGACTGATCTCTGTTGCCTGGAAATTACCTGCAATTCCAGTCAATGCCCAGGTCCCAAATGGAGATTGGCATCCTGAAACCTCTCTGGGGCACAGTGGGTGAGCAGGAACTTTTGTCATGTTGCCAGCCCCCAGGAAGGCCACAGTGCAGATGTGCATCTTAACACCCATCATATTCCTGGGTATAACAGGCTTTGCCTCTAGTGGGGAAATATACCCAGGAGGGGGGCAATCAGGTAGGGAGTTTGTCTATATGCAATTTGAACTGATTGGCCCTCATTTATAGAGTACAATTTGAACTGATTGGCCTTCATTAGCAGCATGCAACTTGAACTGATTGGCCCTCATTGGCAAAATGCTGATTGCTCTCTTCCTCTTAATGGAACACTCCCAGGGAGGGCCAATGAGGTAGGGAGTGCGTTTCTGTATGCAATTTGACCTGATTGGCTCTCAGTGGCAGAAAACAATTTGACCTGATTGGCCCTCTTTGGCAGAGTCCTTTCTTTATTGGCAGCACACCCCCAGGGAGGGACAATCAGGTATTGAGTGATCTGTCAACTTGAGCTTTATTATGTTTAGTGGTTATTATTTCAAGTGGTGAGAGCCTTCTTGAATCTCATAAAGCCTAAAGGCAGGGCAGATTTGTAAAAATAACTAAATTGTATGAGTCACTTTCCAGCAAAGACAGGCACATAGAGGCACATACATGTTACAGTGTTGAGTTGTTTCACTTTAGCAAATGAAGGATATAAGTGAGCAAGTTTCAGTGAAACTAAAGATGAGATTCCAGGAGCAGGAGCTCTCTCAGCTTGGGATAGGCCTCAATTGACATTCTAGCCCTTTAGCAGTGTGTGCCAGCCAAGAAGCCACATGATTTGTTGGAAGGCAACTTCCTTGTGTTTGGCAGCTGGTAACTTCTCCTGCTGACTGAATTTGTTGCTCAAGAGACCAGTGAATAGAATATGGAGAGAGTGACCGGTAGGGCTTTATTAGTTAGAGACAGGAAATATTCAGTATCCAACAGTATCTGGGGGAAAATATTGCCTTGGTAGCAACAGAGGTTGTGAAAGAATTGCATTTGAATAACTGTTGCAACTATAAAGCAGCACACATCTATCCCATGGAGTTCCAAGTTCAGGAAGTTAATAAGCAGGGCTGGTACAGTCAAGTCCTGGGTTTTGCCTCTGAGCTATGGTTACAAGAAAAAACATGGGAGAAATGGCCTGGCTCTTTCCCTGCCCCTTTCAGGCCAGTTCAAATCATAGAATCATAGAGTTGGATGGTACCTCCAGGGTCTTCTAGTCCAACCCCCTGCACTATGCAGGATACTCCCAACTACCTGCCCTCCCACTCACAATCTACCTAAGTTCATAAAATCAGCATTTCTGTCAGATGACTATCAGGCCTCTGCTTAAAAATTTCCAATGAAGGAGAACTCATTACCTCCTGAGGAAGTCTGTTCCACTGATGAACTGCTCTGCCAGGAACTTCTTCTAGATGTTTAGCCGAAAATTCTTTTGAATTACTTTTAACTCACTGGTTTTGGCCCAAATCTCTGGGGCAAGAGAAAACAACTCTGCTACATCTTCTATATGACAGCCCTTCAAGTAGTTGAAGATGGCTATCATATCACCTCTTAGTCATCTTCTCCCCAGGCTAAGCAGACCAAGCTCACCCAACCTTTCCTCATATGACTTGGTCTCCAAACCCCTTACCATCTTTGTAGCCCTCCTTTGGACATGCTCCAGTTTCCCTACATCTTTCTTCCATTATGGTGCCCAAAACTGAACACAGCACTCCAAGTGAGGTCTAATCAGAGCAGAATAAAGTAATAGCATCACCTCACATGATCTGGACACTATACCTCTTTTAACACAACCCCAAATACTTTTTGCCTTTTTAGCTACTTTTTTTTTTAAATGGCATGGTCCACGTTGCTATGGAACTGCAAAGCTACTTTGCCTAAAATGTGGGAGGAATCTCCCATCAAGAAGCTTGCAAATGTGTGGCTTACAACCACACCTTTGCAAGCAAGAGACAGTGCGAGTTTTGTGCCTCCATGCAGAATCAGTCCCAATCTTCTTCCTTTATTCCTACTTTTTCTGCTGATGCCCTTCTCCTCAAATCCCACCTGAAAATCCATCTCCAAATCTCCAGGAATTTCCCAACCCAGAGTTGGCAATCCTACTTGAGAAAAGTTTCATGTAACAATTTAGGAAATGGGAGGCAGCCAGGTTGGGGATACATGAAAAACATCCTGGAGACTGAGACAGGGTGCTTGACTCCAACCTCTTTCCACCACATGGTAATAGCAGCGAGATAAATTTTAAAGGGCAGAATAACCTGGGGGAAAAAATCCAAGAAGCATGGCACAGTCATTTCTGTTTGAAAAGAAATCGGGGTGGGGGGGGGGAAGAATTACTTCACTAAAAAACTGTTTTGAGTATGCGAAGATCTGCTTTGAAAGCAAGAAAATATGACATCAATATCCAGAAAGTTAAATGTGCTGTGGGAGAAGGTTAACTGAGCAACTGGAGGAGATTATTAAGAAGGAACCAATAACCAAGCTAGGCTATGAGAGATGGAGGAAATCACTGCACTGGAACACCAGTCACAGGAAGAGCATGGCACCTTGGAGAAGAAACAAAAGAGAGGAAAAGAAGCTGCATATCCAATTGACATTCAAGGGCCAAGTTACATTCATACCTCAGCCTTCAGCCTGGCAAGCCACCTGGTAGAATAGATAACTATGCTTATTATTAATGTGCTCCTTGAGAATGAACTGAATAGGGAACAAAACTACAGTAATCCCTAGGATTACTGGGGATACTGCCAATCTATGTCTACAACAATCAACCAAATTATGTTAAATACCATGAATGGGGGCTTAATCAGATGGAAATGCCCACATGAAGAAAATTAATTCTCCCTTAATAGGAAAATACAAGCTCCTGCTGCAACAGGACTTCAGTTTATGGAGGAGATCCTCAGGTCTTCAGTTTATGGAGGAGATCCTCAGGTCTTGCTATCACATATTCACTTTTGTTGGCCTTTTTCTGTCCTTCCCATTATGAAGATGTGAGACCGACTTTTACCTACCATGAAATTATGGTCCTTAGTATCTCAAATTTCCAAGGAGAAGGGGAAGAAGCAGGGTATTGCTTAGGTCAGGGGTAGTCAAACTGCGGCCCTCCAGATGTCCATGGACTACAATTCCCATGAGCCCCTGCCAGCATTCGCTGGCAGGGGCTCATAGGAACTGTACTCCATGGAGGGCCACAGTTTGACTACCCCTGGCTTAGGTAACTGGATCATATGATTCCAGAGAGTAGAGAGACTCTCTCAGTATTGGGCACTATCAATCAGGACTGGTTTTTAAAAAATCTAGCCTTAGAACTTGTGACAAAAACTTAGTTATTAGAATATGGTCTGGTATTCTAAAGATTCTAAAGATAATTTCATACATTGTTTATTTAAAATCCTTTGTTAATATTAGTATTTTCTTCTGATTGAGGACAGTTGTAGGTGAATATCAGTTGGGTGATGAGTTTTTATGTTAGGAAGATTTCTGCAGATACTTCAAGGCCTTCTAAGAGCTCCAAAACGAGGAAACGTATATAGGTATTAGTTTCTGAGGCTCTAGGAGCCATTCCACACCAGGATCTATGTGGCAAATTGGTTGCGGGACGAAAAAACGCTATTTTAAATTGTGGAATTCATCGTTATGCATACCTGGCTTTGTAGTGGAATCCAGTTGCGTTTCTATCGTTTCCCACAGGTTTCCGGTCTCGGCAAAAATCGCTAGGCAGGAAGCGAAATTGCCAAGCTTGTCCCGCCCCTGGCCATCAAGCAGCCAATGTGCGGCCGTTATCATGATCCCAAAAAGCCCCTTTCCCTTTAAGGAAGTTTAAAAAAACACACACACATTGCAACGAATCTGCGTTGATTCGTTGCAACGGAGAGACCTATCTAGGTATCAGGTGGTGTTTGAGCTGCCGTTTCATTGTTGCCACGCTCCCCCCGAGTGGAAAAAAAAATTAACCGCCCCCCTGGCACGGGCGCGATTTTTGGCCAAAAATACAGTGAAAAATAAAGGGAAAATAAACCAGCAAACGGGGCTGTGTGTTGTTTCGTGCTTGGTGACTTAAAACAGCTCTGCAGCCAGGGAAGCCTCGCTGGGCAAACTTGCTCGGAGAAAAAAAAATGGTGATCACTTCGCCGGAAGATCAGAGGAAAGAGCTAGGGGGAGGGACTTTGCAGAAACCGCAACAATGGTAACGCACAGAACTTTCCCGCTAGTGTTGCAGATTGGTTGCAAGAGTGTAGCGCTTTCCGGAGGGTGAATCCACTTTTTGGGATTTCCCTGAAAGCGCTACAACAAAGCGCTTTTTGCGGATCGGTTTCAGGAGTGTTGCAGATTGTCAACGACGTTGTGCATAACAGCAAAACTGTAGCGATTTCAATTTGTAACCATTGTGCTATTTTGGACAAGTGTGGGATGGCCCCAAGTCTTAGTTATGTGGGGTTGGTTCCTTCAGGGTGGGACTTTTAGTGAGCTGGCTAGGATCTGGCCTAAGATATCACAGGGAGAAAGGGGTTGTATGCACCCTGTGTCACTCTCCCAGAGTCTCTAGGTCTTGCCTATGCTCTTCTATGGACTGTGCTGTGCTTGCTGCTTAAATCCTCCCCCTTGGGGTAGGACACGATTGAGCTCTCCAGTTCCCCCTTCTCAGGTGGGGCTCATGTAATAGGTTTTCCTTGCACGCAGTGAGGCATCTCCTCTCTGAACCTACCTCCCTTCCTTACCCTTTGCATGGGGTGGGGCTACTGGCCCAGACTCCAGACTCCTTTCCCTGCTGGAACACCATCAGCTATGGTGCTCCTGCTTGCTGCTTCCTCCCCACTACCAGGTTCTTCTGTGCTCTGCCATGACTCAGAGAAGATCAGGCATGGCAGCTTTGTTTCCACATCAATCAACGGATACCCCCAGTGGCACTGACAACTACCCCTGACTCTCCAAAGTTTGCTGCCCATTTCCTTCTCTGGAGGTGACTTGATCTCCCTCTTCATTAGTTTGGTGGGGTGGATCCCACCTCTCGATATGTGTTATGACATTCGAATATTGGGACTGAAGTAGAAACCTTTTTCAGTTTTCATGTTTCCTGACTATGAACCATAGTAAATCATTAAATAAACCAATTTCTCTTGTGACTCAAAGTGGCTTACAGTTTTAGCTGAACGAATAATTCTCCTTGTGGAAGAGGTTTGTTTGTTATTGTTGAACAGCACTTGACAATTTTGTTCTTCAATCCATTCCTCTCTCCATTTTGCTTCTTCTCATGCATCCCTATGTTGTAGATTTGTGTATAATTTTAAATGGCATGACTGCATAACAGAACTGTGGCTGGTTTCTGACTGTTTTGAGCCATTATAGGGATTCTAATTACAGGGCAGAACTTTTTTTAAAAAATCTTAACTAGACTAGTAAAAGTACCAGGATGCATCTTATCAGAACTTGCCATTAAAAATCCACTGCTGGCTTGTTGGGATCTATATTCCAGAAGAATTCAGAATGGGGAATGGATTCCCCTGATCCTGATGCTCTATGCAAATGTATAATAAACAATTTATGAGCCAACACTGTACCAGATTGATGTGAAGAAACCTGCAGTGCAGACATGCAGTTTGACTGTCATCTGTGGACCTATTTTTATAGCCCCTTTAGGGACCCTTCCTTACCACTCTGTGTGGAAGGTAAAATTCTAGAAGGTCTTTGTGACTTGTCCTGTAGTGAGAGTTACAGCACCTCCTTGTACCATGGGGTAATTTGCATGGGGTGGGAAGATAAAAGTTTTCAAACCTTAAAGCACTCAGATAATGAGATAAAGTGAAGGGGGGATACAAGGTGACCATGAGGACTCTTGGATGCCACAGAGAGTTTCTTTTATTGATCATAAACTCTTGTCTTCAGAAGCTTTCCCCCTTTCATTTATGAGCTGATGTTCTGCCTGATCCCACCAGACGCTGCAACTCGCAGGCTATTTCCTCCCAAATCATTATTTTACAGACATTCATTTTTTACATAGCAATCTCCCCGCACACTGTCCAAGTTTCAATAACAATGGTATCACCTCACTGTTCACAGTACGACAAAAAGAATTTCCTTCTTTTGCAGCTTCGCACTTGAAAAACCTTGGACCCTCCATGGTTCAGTCTCCCCTTTTCAAATGCTATTCCCTTTCTCCTTCTGCCACCACTCTGCTTAGCAGGTGTGAAATATTAATTGCCACACTGGGGACAGGGCGCTCAGTCTGCTGTGTCTGACTGAAATATCATTCTTCATTGCACGTCTAATTGTTGGGAATGAGGGGGGAGAATAGCTATTGCATTTTTTAGAAAAAAAGCTTCCCGCCTGCCTCTTAATTAAGAGCCATGCTTTGCTTCATGCTGAGATATTTTGGCTAATTATGAAGGGGGGGGGGAATACACAATTTGTCACATCTTTTGTTTTTGTTCTGCCATGTCTTGCAGTGACAGCATTGCCAACCTGTGATATACTGCTCGGCCGACACTTCCAGATGCTCTTTGCAAATCAGAAGAAAGTTCCTGCAAAAAAATTCAAAATTAAATTTCAAAAGAGAAGATTTTATGCAGTTCCACAACACCAAAGAAACCCAAATTCTACTCTATCCCCCCCTGAATAATACAGTATGGGATGTCTCCTCGTCATTTCCTCCTGCACAAGCTTTCATTCAGCTATGTCATCTACAGGATGATTTGTAATAATACTCAAAATCTTTCAGCTCAAATGAAAGATGGATAATTAGTCAAAATATCTTGGTACACATGGTGATTCATCATACAACGCTGGGCACCTGCTATCTGGAACAAAGGTTTAACATCCTTAGGATGTCAGCTATCTTGTTATCTAAATAACTTGTTTCTTGCTCTCATTATTGCAGAGAAAATCTTCAGAATGTCTAAGTGGTGTCTGATGCAGATGGGAAAAAGAGGGAGTCTGATCAAATGTGGCAGACATAAGAAAATGGTTCTGAGTTCCTTGTGTGGTTGTTTTCTCTCTCTTAAAGACAAGCAGAATTCTCCAAAGAGTGAACTATTTAACATCAGTGGTACTTTCCCATGTTGCACATACTTGCTATGGGATCCTCTGCAATTAAACTATGAAGAAATTCATTAGGATGTGAATATTGGAGGCCTCCAGGCACTTGTGCAGTAAAGTTTTTGTTGGGGTCCACTGAGGAAGCATTCATGAGCGAAACTCAAGATTTAACGGTTCTTCGTTTGGATTTTGGAATTTCTAGGGGCACTGCAACAGCTTGTTAATATCTTTGCAGTATTTCTATGTATTGTTTGTGCTTTCAAAACATTTGATAAAAGCTTTTCTTCTTATTATACCAATACTGGTTGTGTTGTCTTTGCATAGTGGATATTGTTTTTTTAATTACTGTCATGCTCTGTGTATCCCAGTTTGTATTTTTTGACTACCGCCTGAGGATTGGCCATCCCAACCTTGGAAGTTGAGCAACTGTGAGGTTGCTGTTGGAAGAAGTTGGTCCATTGCCCCGTGGAATACTGAAATTGGCCTTGTTGGGTCAGGTATTGAAATTGAGAAGGGACTAAATAAGCTAGTCACATCAGGGAGCTTTATGAAGACTTTTTTTTGGGGGGGGGGCTGTCCTTTCATCAGTAATCTCTTTTTCCTGGCCTATGCTTAAAGTATTGTTTTAATTTTTGTATATGTATTTTAGCTTGGTTTTAATAACGTGTAGGGCTTTTTTTGTTTTGTTTTAATGGTTGTGAAGATCTGTTTTAATCATATGTATCAACATTTTTAGATGCCTTTGTAACCCTGATCAGAACAGAATGGTGGGATATACCTCTTATACATAATTTCGGATTAATACTTCCAGCTATGTACTGAACGTTCGAAAGGCTCTAGGGTGAGCTGTGGCTGCCAGGACCCTTCCGAACATTCAGAGTGCCAGGAGAAGACCCCCACCCTTGCTGAGCACAAGGAGGAAGCCACTCCGTGGTGGTGGTGCTAGGGCCGGGGGCCTGACCAGTGCCTGTCCTGCTGGGGAGGGATGCTGTGGGCCTCCCAAAGTCCCCCATCCCCACAGAGTGCAGGAAGAAATCTCTCTGTGCTCCGTGGCAGTGATGCAGGGCCAAGCAGCTGGCCAGCACCTTGCAGAGCAAGTGGCTGGGAAAGGAGAGGGCCAGTGCCTCTCCCAATGGGGAGAGATGCTGGCTAGCTCTTTCAGCCTGCTCCCCACCCCTGGGTGCAGAAACATGTGTCTCTGTACCCTGCGAGGCAGCACTAGGGGGAGGAGCCAGCCATTGCCTCTCTCAGTGGAGAGAAATGCTAGCTGTCTCTTTCAGCCCCCTTCCTACCCCAGGGTGCAAAGACAAATGTCTCTGCACCCTCCAGGAGCAGAGCCAGGGGAAGGAGCCAGACAGTGCCTCTCCCCATGGGGACAGATGCTGGCCGGTCCTTTCATCCCCCTTACCACCCCAGGGTGCAGTGACAAGGCTGTCTACACTCTGCAGGGGCAGGGTGGGAAAAGGGGAGAAGCACTGCCTGACTTTTCAAGTCCCCTCCCTGGGTGCAGAGAGGAGCCTATCTCCGGCCTGCAGGGTGGTGCCATAGTCAAGGAGCCAGCTACAGCATCTCCTGGTGCTGAGAGCCCCTACCAGGTTCTTTGCCCATGCCCCACCCCGCTTCAGAGAGATGCATCTCTGTGCCTGCTCCCTTTAACCCCCCCCCCCCCAACCCTTATCTAGCACCCAGTGTATTTCTGAACACACTGGGCTTTACTTCTAGTTTTTTTTTAAATAAATGATGATAAAGCAATACTAGAAAGAACTTAATAGTTAGAAAGCTAGTTTCACTTGAAGTTAAGCTGGTGTTCTTGTTTAGCTAAAAATAACACAAAACCCCCTAACACCATATTAGATATGCAGTTTTTCCCACTGGCACAGAGCACGCTGCCATTTCATATTACTCCAGGGCCAAGTGGCCAATGGGGAGCCATGCGCAGCGCGGCTCCCCATTGGCTACTTGACCTGTCCTCGGCTGTGCTATCCGGGGAGTCACCAGGGGAAGACCCTTCGCCGCTGGTGAGTCGCCTGGGGGAACATGCTTTGCCGGCGGGAAAGGATCAGGGCCGCTGTGCTGGCCAGGTGCCTGGGACGGGTGGTGCGGGAAAGGAGCAGGGATGCTGCGTCAAAGGCCCTGCTCCTTTCCTGCTTCCAAGGCACAGGCCATGCTGCACGGGGGGTGGGGGTGGACAGGAGGCCCCGGGAAGTCTTTGCCCTGTGAAGGCTTCACCGGGGTGGGGGCTAGCACCCATTTCATTTTAAAATAAAATTGGCTTTATATCTAGTTTCCTACAAAAACAAGCAAAAAGCTATTTTGAGCAAGAATAAAATATGGGAAATCGCTGTCAGTCTGTTACTATACCAAATTCAGCGTGCTGGGATTAACCTTTAAAACCCGAAATGGTTTGAGTTCAGGGTACTAGAAGGGATGCATTCCCTTGTACTGTCCAGCTCTTCAGTCGATATCTTCATCCTAAACTCTACCAGGCTTAGGAAATAAGTATCTTGGGCTTTTAACTAACCTTTTTTGTCATCTTTTAGTTTTTTTTTTAACGTTGACTGCGGTTTATATTCCCCAACTTTTTGAATAATGCTTTGACAACCTGTATGGACACAAAAACTTATACCTTGACTAAAATCTTGAATAAAACCTTGTTGCACTTAGGAATTCCACTGGGCTCAAACTTTATTCTGCTTCTTCAGACCAACCTGTCTACCCATCTGAATCTTTCTTCTGCTAATTGGATATGCATTTACACAGAAGGTAGACTATGTTCTCCTTTGGTCTTGTCCTACACATCACCCTCTTTCATTTTAGTAGCCTAATTGTTACTTCTGTGTTCATGAATAAAAAATGGATTATCAACAATACTCTATATAAAGACGCCATTTTTTTAAAAGCTTTATAATTATTTATGAAATTATCCAGCATTTCATAGTTTGCATGATAACAACTCAAACTGATGTATTAAGCAGGCACAGTAATTATTTTAACAATATTAAATGTGTCTCTGTCAAATAATCATTTCATAAATATGAAGAAAGCATTTCTAAGTGGTGCCATCATTTAAGACGTTACTGGATTAGTGACACCAAAATCCCATATCCTTTTTTCTTCAAGACAGATTGAGCTCCTTATCTGGCTGTGAGCTCCCTATTTCTTGAAAAATGAAAATGAATTTTTAAATTAAAAAAAATTATATATTATAGAGGCAATTTTGGCAGTGAACCGGAAAAATAGAAAGGAAGATAAAAGGAGGTATTTCTTTATCCAGGAATAAATTGTGCAAACCTTGTTCTATTACAGGCAGTCCCCCAGGGTCCTTAGAAATAATTCATTTTCTGTCATCTGTTTAAGGTTCACAGTTCAGTTTGGATATATTAGCTGGAGATGCCTGAGCCAAAAACCAGCCAACCCCCTGCTACCCAAGTCCTGTGAATTTAAATAGTTCCATTCTTTAGGTGAAACAAAAAATGTTAATGTGGCCTGAAGATATTCTAATCCAGATGTTTGTATAACCTGGGAAGATGCATATTTCAGGGGTTTCGAATAAATGTCCCTATTTTCTCTATGTCTTGTTCTTAAATAAAATAAAAACACAACTGGAGCCAGTGTGGTGTGGTGGTTAAAGATCAGTAGACTCTAATCTGGTTTGTTTCCCCCTCCTCCACATGGGCTAGTCACAGTTCTCTTAAAGCTGTTCTTACAGAGTAGTTCTCTTAGAGCTCCCTCTGCCCCACCTACCTCACAGGGTGTCTGCTGTGTGGAGAAGAAGGGAAAGGTGTTTGGAAGGCACTTTTGGAGTTCTTCAGGTAGTGCAAAGTGGAGTATGAAAACAAAACTCTTCTCTTTTTAATAACAAACCCACTGTCACTTACATATTGTGGATATCTCAAGAAGATATTAGAATTAGATCCTAATGATCAGCTTGAGGAAGTTTAAACATAAATGTCACTAACATGTTTTATTTTCAAAAGACTACAAGGACTATAAGATGCAGTCACTCAGATATATGCTGTTTCTGGCAATTCCCAGAGTAGAGACTGATATCATTTCCAAAATTTCCTGTAAGTGATGTCACACTGTCATCCAATAGTTCCCCCCCTGCCCCCCCACCCCCCACGCACACATATCTTCCCTCTCCAGACTGGATGGGAACCTTATCCATGCTGAAGATTAAGACTGGATTTTATTATATTACAGGGACAAACACCATTCCTCTCCCACCTAAATGCTGGTATTCACCAGAAACACAGACTTGTCTGTATAGATGTCATATGCTAGTTCTCAGACAACTACAGTATTCTTTAGCATTGGTAATAAAGGGCATTTCCATACCCCTTAAATATAGCAAAATACTTACCTTATGTAGTCATTATATTCCAGCCCCTCCACATGATGTCGCCAACATGTAGGTTCTGAGCAGTAACTGGCTGGCTACAGCCTCCATTGTAAAGTGCTAGTTGGTGAATCCCAAAAAGTGGATTCACTAACCTATTTAGCGCTAGCTAAGGGTGAGCAACCAGTAGGCAATCAGCAGAGGGAAGGTATGGAGGCTCATTTGTGCTAAAGGCGCCTGCCTTTTCCTGCCTTCGCACATGCTTCTCTGTCCCACAGGAATGTGTTTTTTAAAATGGCTGACATCCTGGCGCACTGGCTCTGGGCGCTGGCTCCTGGTGCTGTAGGAAGGGGAAGAAGGGCGCTGCTAGTGGAGGAGAGGCTGTAGCCTGGCTACAGGCTGTATGCTTGGGGCGGGTGGATATGGGTGGGTGGAGGGGGCCAGGAGCCTTGCTGGCCAAGCCAGGGAGAGCACAACCCTGCCACAGTTGCTCCTGAAGGCTCCTGGTGCTTGTGTGAGAGCGATGTTTGTGTGAGAGTGGCACCTCCTTCTCTGGAGAATTGGTCATTGTGCTGGCAGGGAGTCCCCGCTGCCTGGGCAGTGGTGGCAGGCTCCCCCGGGCTGGCCACTCATCCTGCCAGCACTGCTGGTGGTGGGGAGGTGGAAGCTTGGCTGCAGGCTGTCTGCTCAGGGCGTGGGGGACTGGGTGCCCTGCTGGCCAAGCCGGGAAGAGCTGGCGGCACAGTGCATCCCATTCAGCAGCTCAACTTGGGCCATGCAGGGAATTCATTTTTGTACATGGCTAACATTTTGGAGCAATTAATACACAGACAACCATACAGGCGATGGTAGAAATAAAGGAGTTTTTGTTCAAAGTTGTAACACAAAGCATGCCTCTCTAAAGTTTTCTCCGAACCCCCAATCAGGAATGAGATTAAGTTTTAAAAGTATTAAGACTTGTAATTCCATAAAAGGGGGGGGGGTGTTAAAAAACACTACACATCTATGATTAGATGCATAGGTGTTTAAACAGAATATTATGAATTAAAAAAAACATGGAGAAAGGAGATTGGTTGCCTGACTTGATTGAGAGGCAGAAGAGAGTCATGTATGAACCATGTTGCTCTCTTCCACCATTTCAAACAGGTGATGTGGAAGGGAAGAAGCGAGAAAAGGCAGCAGAGAAGAACAGTACAGGAAAACGGTGAGGAGGGGCTGGGAAGCGTGATTTATTTTAGTGTTATGCCATTCGGCTGGTGTAACACTATTTTTACAGATGCGTGGAAGTGCACAAACACTTCACTGGCTGTCATTCACTAGGAAAGCTAGCACATAAATCACACTAATGAACAGAGAACTCTCCATGCTAGTTACAAATTAATCTGCAAATGCTTGATTTTTTTAAAGTAGGTCTAAATTTACTTGCATTTGTTCTTCCCATTCACAATCTCATACCTTCATATGGAATTAGAGTGCAGGTGCAGGAGAAGACAAAATGTTGTCTAGGCAACTATGTGATGTTTACGTTCCATCTGAGACATCACCATTTAACAGTATTGATCTCTTTGTGACAGAGGAATCGTCAATACATCATTTACAATTATATCTGAAAAAAACTCAAATCAATTTCAACAATCAGGACCATTTAATTAAGTCCAGGAAGCATTTTTCAAATTGAGTTCCGTGGACTCTCTGGATTCCATGAGCTAAAACCATAGAGTTTTTGACAATTCCTAGAGGTATCCTCTGTTGTCTCCATGTTTTGACTGGAAGTTATATAATGGCACACATGATGTAACCAAGTTTAAATTAAAAAAAAAAGAATTGGAATGACAGTGGGCAACAAGGGCTGGTGATCCCCTGCCCTACCTGGGGGATTGAAAAACTAGTTACTGGTGAGGATAGGGATAAATCATAATTTAAATATGATCCAATGGTTTTTAAAATTAAGGAACTGCTGAATAAAATTAATCAGTACTAGCATGATTTGGTTTTCTAGCCAGATGAAGCTGAGTTCAGAAGCACAAAAGCAGCACAAAAACTTAAAATACATTTTAAATAGTGAAATTGGAAAAATTTAAAGGGGGATTAATTCCTATTAAAAATGAGGGCCTTTCAGCATGCCATAAATATAGTGAAATGCTTAACTTTTGCAGATGCCATATTTTTGGTGTTTTGTGCGAGGACATCATCCAGTGCTCAAACAGCAAGCTGGTAGCTATATCCTCCATTTTAAAGTGCTAGCTGGGGAATCACATAAAGTGGATCCCCCAATCTAAAAACTGCAAGCTAAAGGAGAGCAACCAGCAGGCCACACACCAAGGAAATGTGCAGAGCTGAAGTAGCGCTATCTCTGCCTCCAGTTCCTGCCCTCGCACCCACCTTCCTTTCCCTTCTCCCAGGGACAGGGCATTATTTTTAAGCAAAATGCTTGGAGCAACAAATAGGTGTTCAATCGTGCAGGCAAAGCAAAAAAAATAAATAAAAATCCCCACAGTTTAAACACAAAGCATGACAAGGTCCCGATTCAGCACCTTTGGCTGCAGCTCCCATGTAAGTCATGATGAAGGGGCGAATAAGCCTATTGCAGAAGCACGACAATGCAAATCAATAGCACCGTTGACTAAAATGGGAATGTTTGGCTTTTCTGCCTTTCCAGGTGTCAGGAGGAGTGGGAGTTTGAGATACAGCCCCCTAAATTTCAGCGTAGCTCTGGGAGACTCTCCGCTGACAACCTTCAGAATTTCAAAAAGATTGGTCCAAGGGGTTGGCTTCTAGGGGCTCCTGAAGTGGGTGCCTCCATTCCTCCATAGGATAGAATGGAGGGATGGGGCACCCATTCGGGAGCCCCTAGAAGCTGACCCTTTAGACTAATCCTTTTAAAAAATTTAGAGGAGTCAGGGAAGAGCCTCCCAGAGTTACACCGAAATTTGGGGGGCTGTACATCAAACTCCCACTCCTCCAGACACCTGGAAAGGCAGAAAAGCCAAAAATTCCCATTTTAGTCAATGGAAGAAGGGGATTGGCTGCCTGATTGACAGGCAGAAGAGAGTTGCCTGTAAACCATGTTACTCTCTTCAGCCATTTCAAACAGGCATGCAGAGTGTAAGAAGCGTGAAAAGGTGGCAGACTGCAGTGAGATAGCAAAAAGGTGAGGAATGGCCGGAGTACATCACTCAGCTGGTGTAACACTATTTTTAGCGATGTGCAGAAATGCCCTGAATGTTGCAAGTATGGAAGATTTGCATTATGAGCACATTTTTAAATTCTGTAATCTTACTAGTAAATACACATAGTACTATGTTAAAAAGAACCCTAGTTAGTTACTAATTCCTATATACAAGTAAGATTCTGTTCTAATAGAAGTCCAGAAATAAAATACTCTTTCTATTGTATGGCGTATGAATAATATCTTTAGTAATGGAATTACTGACTGATTAGAAGAAACAAGCATTGTTGGCTTTTGCTTTTAGGTCAGAAAAACAATAGAACAGGACTGTTCTTTCACCCTACAACCGTAGAAATATCCACTTGATAAATATCTCATTTTTATACTGGGATTAGAGTACCCAATAGACTGGAAAATAACAGGCTCTGGTAGTGTTGGATGCCCCAGTAAAAGAGATGTGAAGTTCATAGCTTCCTTGAAAAAAAATGTACTAATAATTTGTTTAACTATAGCGTTGTCACAGTTCATGATAGCTCTTGGCTCCTTCTTTATAAAATATTATATTATCAATTCAGTTTCATTCTAAATTTCTCTTGAAGGTAGCTTTCTACTGGTTATAAAGTAACAGTAACTCCATTTGTAAGTATCCTTAGAATTACTCCAGATATATAAGATCTCATATCAGTTCCAAACAATATGAATTTTATTATAAAGGACAACAAGTGTTGCATTTGGTAAAGATTTTAAAGTAATGGGACAGGAGCAAGGCAAGGCTCTTAGAACATGATGCATTTGCAAGCAGAAATAGAGTTATCATGTGTCGACAGAAGGCTTTTTAGAATGCCATTTTTTATCTCCTTTGGGTATATGTGCATGCCACTTTGCCCACATTATATGTCATCACAAGGCACTTTTCAAGAATGACAGAACTTCCGTCAGGGGGAAATTTAAGCTTTAAATGCTTCCAAAATGAGCATGCCACTCATCACAAATGTTAGCACTTTCAAGATACCTTTTCTTACCAATTTGTGAAATATTATTGTTAGCTCTCCCCCTTGTCATTGGCACATACGTGAGCTCTTTTAAAGATGTTATCCATCCATTAGATTCCTATTCTTTCCTCTTTGAAAAATATTACTGTAAGCTCTTATCATCATCATCATCATCATCATTTTTTTTACCTGTGTGCCATCTGTAACTATATAGCAGTCCCCCCTTCATGCAGCATAAAACAAGGCAAGGTTCTGAATGTCAGAGTAATGCAAAGTATTGTATAGCATCCTACCCTAAAACAATGTGATAGGGCACAATTACAGTAGCATGGGGAGTGCATGGCAGATATTTAGAAACAAAAGAACAGAATGGCAATATTTTAATGGTTCTGAGCCCCAAAGTAGAGCAGAAATTTTATATAGCATACTATTCCTCTGTACTGAAATTCTATGGTAAGTTATAGAATTATAGTATACAGCACCAATATTTTTACCATAGAGTTTCCAGAGATTTCTAGAGTGACTGCTATCGCTTCCAGCACTCATAAAGCTGCCCCCCACCATATCTCTACCTCACTCCATTTTGCTGGTTTTATTTATTTATTATATTTATTTATATACTGCCCTCCCTGGAGGTCTAGAGTTGCCAGGATAGGGTCACACTGGTTGGTTACTTACTAGGAAGATATTCCAGGATTACTCAATCTTTTGAGGACACTTTCTCTCTTTGTCTTTGTCACCGAGCTAATGAATCTCCATAAAATCTTTGTAGGTTCTCCTATGTTTGCCATGCAGAAATGACTGTCCATCATTTTTTTAAAACTATTTTCTCAGGGATTTTATTATTTATTTATTTATTTATTATTCTCTGCGGGTTGTTGTTTTTGATGAAAACATATCTTTATTCCAGCAAGGTACAACTGCAACCTCTCAGAGGTCAAAACAAGGGTGGGGGGGAACTTGTTCTAGGACAGGGGTAGTCAACCTGTGGTCCTCCAAATGTTCATGGACTACAATTCTCATGGGAATTGTAGTCCATCGACATCAGGAGGACCACAGGCTGACTACCCCTGTTCTAGGAAACAACTTCCAATGAGAGAGAAAAGAAAAAGGATATATTATATCATCATAATATATCACACACTACATTTTATATGTTTTCTGAAATACATGTATGCAATTTATAAATCAACTAGCAAGAAAGCCCATTGCAACCAGGAATGCAATGGGCGCTAGGACCCAGGGGACACCAGGAGGTGCTTTTTTTTTCTGCTGCGTGGAGCTGTGAAAGGCTCCTACAGGGTTTTTTTTTCTGCTGGCTCTCGTGGGCGTGCTGGCTTGGAGCTCCTACAGGGTTTTTTTTTTCTGCTGCTTGGAGCTGGGAAAGGCTCCTACAGGGTTTTTTTTTCTGCTGCTTGGAGCTGTGAAAGGCTCCTACAGGGTTTTTTTTTTCTGCTGCCTCTCGTGGGCGTGCCGGCTTGGAGCTCCTTCAGGGTTTTTTTTTTCTGCTGCCTGGAGCTGGGAAAGGCTCCTACAGGGTTTTGTTTTCTGCTGCCTCTCGTGGGCGTGCCGGCTTGGAGCTCCTACAGGGTTTTTTTTTTCTGCTGCCTGGAGCTGGGAAAGGCTCCTACAGGGTTTTTTTTTCTGCTGCCTCTCGTGGGCGTGCCGGCTTGGAGCTCCTTCAGGGTTTTTTTTTTCTGCTGCTTGGAGCTGGGAAAGGCTCCTTCAGGGTTTTGTTTTCTGCTGCTTGGAGCTGGGAAAGGCTCCTTCAGGGTTTTGTTTTCTGCTGCTTGGAGCTGGGAAAGGCTCCTACAGTGGTTTTTTTTCTGCTGCTTGGAGCTGTGAAAGGCTCCTACAGGGTTTTTTTTTCCTGCTAGCTCTCGTGGGCGTGCCGGCTTGGAGCTCCTACAGGGGTTTTTTTTTCTGCTGCTTGGAGCTGGGAAAGGCTCCTTCAGGGTTTTGTTTTCTGCTGCTTGGATCTGCGAAAGGCTCCTACAGGGTTTTTTTGTTCTGTCAACGACGCTGTGAGCCCGCTGCGGCCGGCGGCAGAAGGCTTCCCTTCCCCCCCCCCCACCCACCCATCCACCCCCCCGAGGCTCTCTGGAGCCTTCTCTCGGCCG
The DNA here is from genome assembly GCF_049243985.1 of Paroedura picta. Lineage (NCBI taxonomy): Eukaryota > Metazoa > Chordata > Lepidosauria > Squamata > Gekkonidae > Paroedura > Paroedura picta. The sequence goes on from NC_135372.1 coordinate 103,677,766, forward strand.
GCGGAGCGGGCTCGCAGCGTCCACAACGCTGCGAGGTCGCTCCGCCGGCCGAGAGAAGGCTTCCCGGCCCACCCCCCAGCCGAGGCTCTCACCAGGCGGGCCGCCATTTTCCGAGCGAGTGAAGCAGGCAATGGGGAGCCGCGCTTCGCGCGGCTCCCCATTGTCTGCTTGGGGCGGGATTGACACTCGGAGGGGCCAATCAGGAGCCGCTTCGCGGCTCCTGATTGGCCCCCCCTGAGTTTTTATCCCGGACCGGTCCCGCCCTAACTCCTCCCCACTACCCCTTACTCCTTTATACAGTCCGTGGCGCCCGTGGCGCCACGGGCTGTTTACAGATTATTTCTTCCCATCGAATGTGACAGGTAGGAAAAACCACATACACCAATATAGGATGGGGGAGACTTGTCTTGGCAGTAGCATGTGCGAAAAGGATCTAGGAGTTTTAGTAGACCATGAAAAAACTTGGCATTCCAATACTACTTTTGGGATTTGGGAATATCAGGAAATACTGATTTGGGGGGGGGGTGTTGGTATACCCAAACCTGGAAAATGCTATTTATTGTGTTTGACTGTTTCTTGCATTGTTTTTCAGTTTTGTTATCCTAATCCTGTTGTTTTGTTGCTTGGTTGTCTCATGCTATTTGATTGGTTTTATACTGCATAACCAGCCTTGAATTTCAGCAAGAAAGGCAGGCCATAACTAAAGTAAATAAATACATTAAATAAGCAAACAAATCTGGACTGTTACTAGTCGTCCGTCAAAAAACTAAATGTTATCCAAAATTGCTTAACTTCATGGTTGATGCACATGGCTGTGATCCCCAGATTTATTTGTACAGATGCTGTAGTTGTGTTCATACCAATGTGTGGATAGCCCCAGAACCATTGAAGCATTTGGTAACCTTGCCAAAATTAGCTTTCATTCCACTCTTTGCTGATTTGCTGTTCTGCTGCCTCAGCGGAGGCTTCTTGTAAAGTCATGGCTGCCATCCAGAGAAGCTTTCATCAAATGCCAAGCTAAGTTTATCTATCATAACAGTGAAATATTTATATCTAGGACTGGCCATTTACAAGTTGATCCACTCAAATATTCATATCACAGCATGATGGCATTTGCTTGGGCCCAGAGTATCTAGACAATTCTAAGGACAACTCCAACTGTTGCAGAGTTTTGTGCCTTCATAATGGCATTGCAAGTCCTGTCAATTATGTATGGGATTTGTAAGCATACAGAGCCATAAAACCACCTCTGTCTCAGTAGTAAAAGGAATAATGTGTTGGGATTCTAATGTTTCAAAACAAAGACATAACTTGCAGTCTCTTTTTCTCTGTACTAAAGTTATTCTCTTTTTCTCACTCATGGGAAGCTGAATACAACCAATAGAAATTCAAATGCCTTACTCATCACCACAATCAGAGATATAAAAATGAATTAGTTCAGAATCTGGTCTGATTCTCTGACTTTCTCCAAAGCACATGGACACATAAGTTTGGTAAGACTGAGTTCAAATCTCCACTTGCTTTGAAGTGCACTGGGTGGCAATGGGTCAGTCATTCCCCTCAGCCTAACCTCCCTTAGAGGGTTATTGTAAGGAAAAAACAGGGGGAGGAGATGTACACAACTAAGCTTGTTGAAGGATTTGCAAGATACCAGGCTCCTAAATGTTCTGGGTTTTTTGTTTTTGTTTTGAAATTGCAGTGCCGTATACTTTTTCTGGTTTGAGTCTGGTGTTTTGGCTGTGGAGTGGATTCTTCTATATGACATTGTTATTCGAATTTGATGATTGATTTTAATGCTTTATTCAGGCAGCACCTGGCATTTTTCTTGTAAGCTGCCTTGGGTTCATCTGTGGAAAGAAATGGCATAAATATTTCAAAGAAAGATTTAGCATGCAAGGGACAGTTCCCAGATTCACAAATGTGTTTTAGGAAGTAACATTCAATGAATTTCGATGTTCAACTCACCACTGGTTTTAATGGTGCAAGAACTAAGCTATCATTAGTGAAATGTATAAATTATCCACATAATTACCATGTGTTCATGTAGTACTGTATTAATAACTACAGCATGCCAATTAGTTCCTCTCCCAATCCAAGAAGGAAAATCTCTATTGCCAATCAGCCCCACTGCAAGTGAATTAGTAATTTCTGTTCCCTACCCTATGTTTCTGTTCAGAATTTGTTTGGTGGTGGGATTGGGCAGTGTGCTGCAAAATGGTAGTAATTAACCCAGCTGCAGAACGTAGCATGCTGAGAAAATCCCTATCATTTTCTGGAATGGGGGCATTTGCAGGAGGAGTCGTCTTCTTATAGCCCATTTTGTATTGTAATTGTGATAACAGATGCTGAAGGAGAGCTAATTTTTCAGTCCTGGGCCTCTCTCTGCTCGTTACCACCTGTGAGGATAGCCACCTTCACCCCTCAAAAGCTAGTGTTTAATAAGCCTCTCTCAGTGGCACGTATCAATTATTACTCAAGTACCTTGGCTCAGGCTGGGTAACTGTAAAGCTATTGAGTTAAAGAAATAATGAGTGGAAAGCCAACCCTCGCCATGGGGCAGCCACAACAAACCAGGGGCTCTGTTGTTAAGTGAAATTTGCCTTTTTCATGCTGGGCTTTCAGCTCTGAAACCTGTGGATGGTTTCCCCCTCAGCCATCTGCAGCATTTCAGATGGTTTCTTTATAAAATGTGTGTGAGAAGGAAATTAAAAGCCCAACTGTATGTAAATAGGAACCTGAGCGAATGCACTCAGCAGCTCTAGGGAATGAGCAGCTGTGATTTGCCAAGCCAACCAGAAAATTAAAAAGATTGTTTTACAAACAGGCAGAGGAGGTGTGTTGGAACATAAAACTCTGGGTGCATGCAAGGTTTACTGAAGGCAGCTTTGTGAGGATTTCCTGTATCTTAAACTGGGTTTTTCAATTTCTTGGCATGAGTCAGGTCCAAGTAAGAGCAGGCTTAACCAAAAGCTTTTCCCTTTGAAACATCTCCTGGTTATTTTCTCCTCCTGGGGGAAGAGATGCCAACACATTTCTTAGCATTCTTTCTGATTTTGAAAGGCTTGGCAAAAATAGTCCATCAGGGTGGGTGGATGGCTGACTGATACAACATTCTGTCTGACCAGTAGAAAAGAGCAAGAGTCCAGTAGCACCTTAAAAAATAACATTTGTAGCAGAGTGTAAGTTTTCATTGAGTCACTGCTCATTTAAATGACCATCTGCAACAGCCTGAGAAGAGCAGGTTCAGGAGATTCAGGAGTTCATAGAACAGACTGACTTGGGGGAAATACAGTTTCCATGGTTCTTTGCAAACTGTGCAAGTGTCACACAATATGGGTGAAGGACAATTGTGTATGCATGCATGCATGCTGTTGTGCTAGCTGCCTGCTGAATGCCAATTAATTGATGAACACTTGATCATCAATATGGATATTTATGACTGGCAATTGCAATGCAGTCTGAATTTAAAGTGTTTAGGCATACCTTGGCAAGACCCCCTGTCATTAGGTTCACTGATTGACTTTGGACCAGTCACTCAATCTCTCAGCCTCTCTTATCTTACTTGTTTCTTGGGAGGATAAAAAAGGTAGAGGAGCACTATGTCATCTTCAACTCCTAGAAGGAAGCATAGAATAAAATGCTAATTAATCATTTCTATACTGCCTCTATGATGAGCTCAAACTGATGGCTGATCCCGCTTTAAAAATCAAATGTTTGTGTCAAAAGAATGTTTAAAATCCTGTTCAGGAGAACTCCCAACATGGGAAGCTGAGCATTGCTTTAAAAAGAGAGGGAAAAGTGAACCTGAGCATTTTCTATATTTCCTTCAAAGCCAAATCTAATTGAAATCTAACCCAGGAGAAAGGCTTCATCTTTCCTCCCCAGAAACCAGTGGCTGGCCTGAAATTGTTATTTGGAAAGCATTGGGGAAACAGCCTCTTCTGAGCAAAGAAAATGATTTTCAGACGTCACCTTTGACAGACTTTGGATACCGCTGCTGTTTTTCATGAGAATATGGAATTCACATGTGCAGAATGTATGGTCAAGTTGTGCAGCTTCCAAGGTCAGAAGCATATTCCATAGTATCAAAAGTCATAAAAGAAAAGATGACTTTTCCAAACCAATGAATATCCAGCTTGGTGTAATGGTTAGGAGTGCGGAATTCTAATTTGGCGAGCCGGGTTTGATTCCTTGCTCCCCCACATGCAATCAGCTGGGTGACCTTGGGCTAGCCACAGCACTGGAAAGTGGCATATAAGAACCAACTTCTTCTTCTTCTTCTTCTTCTTCTTCTTCTTCTTCTTCTTCTTCTTCTTCTTCTTCAAATCTCACTAGATTCTTCAAGGATATAGAAAAATATTAGTAAATTAATCCAAATTAGAATGAAAGGCAAAAATGAGAATCAACGTGCTATGCCCTGCTTAAAAGAGTAGGAATATATGAAGAGCCCCTTTGAATGAGACAAGTAGTCCATCATCCTGTTTCACACAATGGACAGTAAGACTAACAATGAGATATCCTTTATTTGTAGCCATTGATGCTAGTGGCTATCACTATAGCTTCTAGTAGCAAATTCCACATGTTAATCACTCAGAGTAAACAAGAATGTTGCATATCCTGCATATCATGTAACTTTATTTTCAAGGAATGAGCTGCATTTAATGTTGTCCTACCTTTCATGCTTTATTGATCACCTGAATAAAAGAGACTGGCTTTCTCTTGAGCCAGCTTGGTGTAGTGGTTAGTAATATCAGGGCTCTCTCAGCATCAACTACCACACAGGGTGTCTGTTGTGGGAGATGTAAGGGAAGGTGATTGTAAATAGGGTTGCGCGCTCTGGCTGTTCTGGCTGCTTCGATGATCACCGATGCCCGAGGTTTCCAGTGCCGTGGCATGGAGGGGTGGCGGCAGCATGCCAGCCAGTGCCCACAGGCAGGCGCAGAGCTGGTGTGCCACCTCCAGCACTCCCCCTCCCCTCTGCAGTGCAGTGCTGGCTGCCTCGGGTGTCAGTACTCATCGAAGTGGCTGAAGTGCGCTGGAGCGTGCAACCCTAATTGTAAACTGCTTGAGACTCCTTCTGGTAGAGAAAAGTTGCATAGAATCATAGGATCATAGAATCATAGAGTTGGAAGGAGCCATACAGGCCATCTAGTCCAACTCCCTGCTCAACGCAGGATCAGCCCAAAGCATCCTAAAGCATCCAAGAAAAGTGTGCATCCAACCTTTGCTTGAAGACTGCCAGTGAGGGGGAGCTCACCACCTCCTTAGGCAGCCTATTCCACTGCTGAACTACTTTGACTGTGAATTTTTTTTCCTGATATCTAGCCTATATCGTTGTACTTGTAGTTTAAACCCTCTACTACGCGGCCTTTCCTCTGCAGCCAACGGAAACAGCATCCTGCCCTCCTCCAAGTGACAACCTTTCAAATACTTAAAGAGGGCTATCATGTCCCCTCTCAACCTCCTTTTCTCCAGGCTGAACATTCCCAAGTCCCTCAACCTATCTTCATAGGGCTTGGTCCCTTGGCCCCAGATCATCCTCGTCGCTCTTCTCTGTACCCTTTCAATTTTATCTACGTCCTTCTTGAAGTGAGGCCTCCAGAACTGCACACAGTACTCCAGGTGTGGTCTGACCAGTGCCGTATACAAGGGGACTATGACATCTTGTGATTTTATGTGATGGCCCTGTTGATACAGCCCAAAATGGCATTTGCTTTTTTACCGCTGCATCACACTGCCTGCTCATATTTAGCTTACATTCCATAAGTACCCCAAGGTCTCGTTCACACACAGTGTTACCTAGAAGCGTATCCCCCATCCAGTAGGCACGTTTTTCATTTTTCTGACCCAGATGCAGAACTTTACACTTATCTTTATTAAACTGCATCTTGTTCTCATTTGCCCATTTTTCCATTGTGTTCAGATCTCGTTGAACTCTGTCTCTATCTTCTGGAGTATTTGCCAGTCCTCCCAATTTGGTGTCATCTGCAAACTTGATGAGTAGTCCCTCCACCCCCTCATCTAGATCATTAATAAATATGTTAAAAAGTACCGGACCGAGCACCGAGCCCTGAGATACCCTGCTACTCACCTCCCTCCAGTCTGATGAAACACCTTTGACAACAACTCTTTGAGTGCGGTTCTCTAACCAATTCCCTATAAGAACCAATTCTTTTTATTTTAAAACCAGGTGGATCTATGGAAATCTGAAGTAAATGTTTGCAAAGTATGGGATGGTAGTAACTATAAATTCATGTGATTGTCCACAGAACAAGCAATTGCTGATGTACAAAAGAAAGAGCGAATGAAAAAGTTGACAATTCCACACTGTTTTCAATGGACTGGTTTCACCTATTTTTTATTTATTTATTTATTTATTTATTACATTTATATACCATCACTCCCAGCGTACTGGCTCGTTGCAGTTTACATCTAATTAAAAAAACATAAAAACATAATAAAACCACATAAAACCATGAAAAGTGCATAAATTACAGACATCAAACCCCCAGATATTAAATGTGCTCACCAAAGTGGCCAAAACACGCTGGTGCGCGCAACCCTAATAACCCTAATAAGTGTCAATTGAAATCACTTATCATCTTAAACTTTCCACACAGGCTACACATTGATGTGGCCTATCTTCAATTTCACCCACTTACATTCTTCTCTCTTTTGGATACTAGGCTTGGAAAAATGTATGTAACTTCAACAGCCTGCATAAGTTGCCTAGTTTAGCTGCTCTGACAATCTTAGGGGGAAAAATGTCCTGCTCCTCTAACCAGTGCTTAGTGGGATTTATTTAGCTCCTGATGTTACTTGCCTTTGTGCCATGAAAAGCTTCAGCTGCTCATTTCCACACATTAAGTCTCTGTTTAAGGGGCAAGACATTTGTTTTTCTCCAGGAAATACTATCTGTCTATTTCAGTCCTGTCTACTTGGATAGCCACTGGCTCCTCAGGGTCTCAGGGAAAAAAAGATCTAGCCAAACATCTGCTACCTGAGATATTTTAACTGGAGCTGTGGGGAGGATGAACCTGAAGTGAAAGATGTATACTCTGACAGAGCCAAAATAGTTTTTCAAACTGAATCTCAAATCCCATTTGTATTGTGAAAGATCTAGTGTGTTGGGAGTGAATTGCCACACAATCCATCAGAAAGTCATGTAGATGGTCATTACAGTCATTGGGAACTTTCAAGAGTAATTAAAGCTTTATACAATTAAGCTACAGATTAAATCCTGCAAAGTCTGAATCTCCGAATGTTTCATTGGCCAATGAAAATTGGCATTGATCTTGTGTTTTTAATCTAGCACTCACATTTATACCTGGGTAATCACGTCTGCTCTGTTCCCTTTAAAGCAGAAACAATGTGTGGAAAAGTTGCAAATATTTGAATTCAATTTTTTAAAATCCTGTCTCGTTTGCATATATAATTACTGTGCTATAGATTTTCTCCTTCACTAATGCAAGTTGACCAAAAGAGAAAATGTTTTATGAGGAACAAAGAAAACTAATGCTAAAGTTGCCTTGTTATAATCTCCCAATATTAACCCTCCATCATGCTCAGTATGCTGTCAGGACAGGCAGTTTTCAAGACCAATAAGGGTGAAATGGTAGCCATAAAACTCCAGTAATCAAATGTAAAAATAATATCTTAATTCATTAATTCAATGACAAACTAATGAGATGTCTGTCTCAATTATCAGATGGAGCCACCGATTTCATTTTAATGTACTTGTTAGTTAAACAGGCTATCTTTCCCTTACAGACATTTTGCTACAGGGTGACACGGTGAACAACTGAGAGTCCATTGCTGGAGTTAATTATGAGGGTGTAATAAATGTTGACAGAATTCTATTTTAGTGTCTATTACTTTATGGAAAAATCCTTTGAGGGGGCAAAATGTTTTTAATGTTATTACACCACTACTGTGAAGTTTCTCAACTTTAATATATATGTACAAGGAAGCATATTGAGCATGCTTAATATAGGTAGCTTGTCCCATGCCACAGTACAATTAGAACGTTTCATTATATTCCTTAGCAAAGTGGCTAAGCAATGGTAAAAAGTGTGGATTGCTCTTAAGGACTCAATATGCAACCAAGTGGTGGCAATTATGCTGGATTGGGAGAAGAGCCCATAAATTTACAAGGTAGCTTCTTTGTTCAATGAACTATCAACCACCTGAATTCCCACTTATCTGAGAAATCAACATATGATTTCTAGTCTAAAACAGTAATCACTTCACCTTGCAGATTCTGGGCCCTAAATTAACCTAACACTTGGAAAGCTGAACAGAATGTGGTGGCTGATGCTTATGAACAACACTGTCAGCCTTTTTATTACAAATGTTTCATTACTAGCTAAAGTCTATAAATTCTCCCCCTGGTTGTGAAAGGAGGTTGCATAGGTCAAACCAATGGTAGTGAACGGTAACAGTAAGTTCTACTGTTCTATTAGTGTTAACTAATCTCATACTTTAGCTGTGTTTTTTTAAATGGAACTATTATGAATTATATTGTAAACTTCCCTGAGCTGAATGAATGAATAAATTAATAAAACCAAAAACAACCAATCTCAATGGTAGAGGGTGAAAGGTAGATACTAGTAGGTATTTTCAGTGAGAAAATTTTGCAGGATAGGTGTGTGTGTGGGGGGGGGGGGCTAAAGTGCATTACCTATTGGTCTTCAACTGCTCATTTGTGGCTGTCATTCAACATCTCCCCCGAAGAGGCTGATTACTGTCAATCGGAGCCTCGCTGAGTGCAGGAAAATGTCTTTTAATTTTTGTCTTTGAAGGGGGGGGGGATTTCTTGGAAACATTTTGTCCTAATTTTCTTTTTGGAAGTGGGGTGAAGAATTGACAGTGACTGCTCTCTCCCCCATAGATCAAACTTCTTTTTCCTTTTCCCCTAACAAGATGAGTGGTAGAGTGCAAGGTAAAGTCTTGGGATGGGAGAGTGGAGCTGTAGGCTCCAATGGGAAGATTGGCCACAAATATCCATGACTAATGTTTTGCAAACTCTGTTATTGGGGATGGAGATGCTTCATGGAGGGGCTGTGGAAGTGGTGGGGTGGTGTTAGGGTTGAGCTGTGGCTGCCCCTCCCACAGGAGGGAGAGGCCACAAACATACCCGGCCATGCCTCGGCACCTGGATACTGTCAGGCATCCCTGCCTTTGCTTGGCTACCCGGCTGCCTGTCATGCCCCAGAGTTCATCATGATGACTCCTGGGGAGAGGCGGACCTCAGTTTCTTCTGCATAATGTATCTGGATGGGGGTGACCAGAAGGGTCCACAACCTTAGAGGGGCCAGGATGTGCTGTAGTTGTCATTGCACTCCTTGGGCTCTGGATCTGGTACTCAGGCAATTGTGCTCAGCAGGTGTTAGATAGATGGCTAGATAGTGGTGCAGGTAAACAGTTGGTTAGTTAGGTAGGTAGGTAGAGAGATGGCTAGATAGGCAAGTTGAAAGTTGGTTATGTAGGTCGATAGTTGGTTAGGTAGGCAGGTAGAAAGTTGGTTAGGTTGGTAGGAAGATAGGTGGGAAGTCAGAACATCTGATTCAGGACCCATGGAGCATTTTGGGAGCTACACCCCATCCAGGCCCCTACAAGCTTGTGGACTCTCATGATCATATGTGCAGGCACCACTTGGCCCCCACCCATAGGAAACCTTGCTCCTCTCTAAAACTATGACATGGGAAGGTAAGTGGCCACTTCCCAGGGACAATGGGGAGAAGGGTAGACACTGGACAAGACCCAGAAATCATGTCCACAATGAGGCAATACAGTCAGGGGGCTCCACAGTGAATTTCACAGGTATGGCACCCCAGAAAACAGCTAAACAGTTAATGAACTCAAGCGAACCCAAAGGTTTGTGAACATGGGGTTAATGTAAGCTTGAGGTTCATGATTTGTGACTTCCCCTTGAACCGCAACCACCCACAAATCCAATGAACTTCCATTTTCTAGATTCATGCCCACCTCTACACCTGACTTATCCACAACCATAAACTGAAATACATAGACATTACTCCGGACAGAACTTTTAGCTATAAACAACATCTTACCACTGTAGCAAAGAAAATATGCACACAAAACAACATTCTCCAAAAATTATGTGGCACAACTTGTGGTGTATCTGCTGCAACACTTAGATCCTCAACTTTGGGGTTGGTGTATAGTACTGTGGAATATGGTGCTTCAGTGTGTCTCAACAGCCCAACATCCATCAACTTGAAGTCCAACTTGGTACAATGAGAGTCATCAGTGGATGTATTAAATCCACTCTGACTTATTGGTTACCTAAATTGTGCCACATTGCTCCTCCACATGTCCAAAGGTAAGATGCGGTTTTTTGTGAATATAAAAAGATCACTGAAAACACAGAACTGACCATCCACAAAGACATGGCTGATGCGAGCCTATCCAGACTCAAGACTCAATACCTGGCAATAAGATCTGTACAAATTCTGCAATCACGAAACTTCTATCTAGGAATGAATGATTGCAAACATAGGTGAAAACCGTTCTGCCCGATATCCATAACCTGATAAACACCAAGAGCCTGCAGGATTTGACTTGCCTTATAAAGTATGGAAGGGAGTTGATGGAATACAAACAGGCTGTTGCAGTTGTGTAGACCTGTTGTTTAAAGGGAGCAAAATATCAGGTCCCAAATGCAATTGTGGTGCGGCCCACCAAAATATTTTCCATCTGTCACAGGTGTGTGAACATCGTACTTTCCATGGAGATGTGATGGAGCTCTTTCAACTGTCCCCAGCTGTGATTGAGTGGATTGAAAATGTAGATATTAGTATTTAAGGGGATTGCCCAATCTGTCTTCATAACTGTTGCATGTAAATGATTACATTGTTTATATTATTATATGCTTCCTGTGTGTAATTCTGCTGTATGACAAATAAAATAAATAAATCCCCTATGCACATTACAGAGAACATAATCTCTTCTTGCTAAGAAGGCTACTGATGATTTAAATTTGAATATGGCCTCCTAACAAGAACCCTCCTCACTATCTTCCCCCTTCCCAATGCCCAGGGAAAAAGACCTGGAAGATTAAAATAAGCATCATGCAGAGTAAGTAGGCTTTTCCTTTTATTGCACAATAATCCCTTTAAAGCCTGGGAAAGTAAAGTATTTCTATTGATGTTGTCTTTACAGTGCAGTGTTTCCTGGGAGACAGATTTCATGTTCAGCAGCCAAATACCATAATCTTTTGCCACAAATGCTGCACATGTAAAGCCCCTAATGAGCCCAGGAAAGCTAGAACAGGCAGTCATTTGGTTCTACATGTAATGCACAGAAACTGTTTCTGAGATGCATATTAGGTATTAGTTAAAATGGAGTCTTTTATCCATGAGAAAAACACACTAAAGACAGGGAATTGTCTCTGCAATTCAGCTGAGGGTTTCCAGAGCCAGATATGCCTGTCAGGTAATGCTTTTATGTGACCAACTCAAGCATTACAAAGTAATATGCAAGCTTTCAAGTTTACTAAAACTATTACTTTGGAATTCTCTCTATGGATCAATACAGCGGTGTTCTGTTTCTGTGTACTGAATCATTTCCCAGCTGAAAAGGAGATTAGAAATATTAATTCCAGGATTGAGCTGAAAGTATCTACTTTGGTTTGTGTTGATTTTGATTTCATTCATGACATCTTGTTGGCAATCAGTAAAACACATCAAGCACTTGATTTTCAAAAGAGTCCATGAGACACTTGGCACAGGTGGTCTAAGTAAATGGGGAAAGAAGAGCAGCTTCCCTAGACCCCGTGCTGACAGAGCAATGGAATGAAGAAAAAGATTATGCTCCCATCTCCACTACTTGCACCTGTTCAGTCTGGAACTCTGACTGCCCACTCATAGCACCAGTTACGTCTGCCCACCTTGTCCAGTGTTACGAGAGCCAACTGGGTAGCCACCTGCTCCAGTACAAAATCAAAAAGAAAGACAGAACGCTAACCTGACTAGACAAATTAGGAACCTAAAAGCTGAGCTGTAGAAAAAAGTTTTATATTTAAAATAGAAATAGTTATCCTAATCAGGTGCACATTATAAAAATTAAAATAATGGATAAAATCTCCATTATATACTATATAATACAATCAAGAATAACACATGGAAGTAAGACCAGATGCATTTTGACTCGAAGGGTCTTCCTCAGTGCTCACATAATTTAAAACACACTTATACAATTAAATAACATTATGGTTTGCTGAGTGGTAGAAAATCTATAAGGTGATGCTCCAGCTAATATGTGTTTTATAATACTTTTTGTCTAATATGAAGCCCGCACTCTGAAGTGGAGCCTAATATGGAGCCCACGCTCTGGTCCCAGAATACCTTGCCACAGTGATCCATGTGATGGTCATCTCCAGGCTGGATTTCTGTAACTTGCTCTACATGGACCTTGATTCAGAGACTACAGCTGGTATAAAATATGGCCACTAGGATTTTCACAAGAACATCTTGGAGAGCCCAAATCCAGCCACTGCTGGGGCAGCTGCATTGGATGCCAGATGAATACTGGATCAAGTTCTGGAAGAGTTTAGGGCCCTGTTAGAACTAACTCAGTTCCTCAGGGCTTGCAAGATACAACTCTTCCACCAGACATTAGGTTGAGGGCAGACTGACAGAAGATCTTGCCCTCTTCCTGTGTCTCCTATTGGGTGGGTTTTTTGGTTTATTACTAGCTTGTTGGGGTTGAGGAATTGTATGGTTTTATGTAGCTTCCCCTACCTCACAGGGTATTTGTTGGGGGGAGAGGAAAGGGGATTGTAAGCGGCTTTGAGACTCCTTCGGGTAGAGAACCATATAAGAACCAAGTCTTCTTCTTCTTCTTCTTCTTCTTCTTCTTCTTCTTCTTATTATTATTATTATTATTATTATTATTATTATTATTATTATTATTATTATTATTGAAGTGAAGACTTCCACATGCCTCACAGAGAGTTCGGGCTGCTTTTTGCTTAGCTGTGTCAGAGGGCACTGATGTGTGTATATGCGGTAGCAGTGATTATGAGGCCTGATCCTGGACTTCTGCCCAGGGCCCTACAATCACTAAGACTGCCCTTGGACCTGGGCCCCCAAAGCAGGATGATTCATGGTTTGGAAATATCCATTATTGACAAGCTGAGCACAACATAGCATTACTCAGTGAACTGTTGTTGATATGTGCTCACAATTTAGGGGCTTCTTTGGATTGCCTGATCTTCAAGTGCATGACAGGATATGGGCCTATTTTTGTACCCCATAATAGCACATATTCAGAACTACAGTTGTACATTATCGCATGGACATGTAAAAATCAACTACATCAGCATGTGTGCATGCTGCCTTTATGCCTGTGCAATTGTTAGTATTTTTCAGTAAATGGCATTCAGCATGTTCAGTCCTTAGTGGTTTGAACTACAGTTCCCTGGCAGCACTATAAAAAAATCCATAAATCCAACAAAATGCAAATGAATGCAAACATGCATTGCAGTGGAAATCAGGTGGGAGGCAAAATAAGCAAAGCTAGAATACTAGAAAGAAAGCTATGCAGTTTCCTACTACCCCAACAGGATTGTCACTACCAAGCAAAGCATCTATTTTGTAAGTTATTTTATTTTCTGTTGAGTGCAATTGTGGACAGATGGGAACGATGAAAACCATGTGAAAGTAGTGTGAGAATCCACATGTGCAAAGCAGACAGAGAAAAAATCATGCCCTTCCCTCCTCCTACAATGGAAGCAAATGTTTTTTACTTTACTGATTTCTAAAATCTGTAACAAAAACTATGGATGGGGGAACAGGAATAGCAATGTGCCAAATATGTGTGATCCGATTTTGAATATTTGAAAAATAAAGCACAAGGATGGCTTTAGTTACCCTGATGGATTATCTCCATTTAAAGTAAGACAGGGGAAGGCAGCACTATTGATACTAATAGTTCTATCAACCGTCTTTGACACAGTTGACCATTATATTCTTACCTATTAGATGGAATATGAAGTTGGTGCTAAGGCCTTTGGTGGTTTTGAACTTTTCTGTCTGATTGGACACTTGGACTGTTTCTGCACTAGCGATATGATTCTGATTTGCATTTTTAAACGGTGAACTATTAAATCTGTTTCCGCCCTTAAATCTGATCTGACACAGACCTGAATTGCCCCACAGCAAAGCAATCCCCCCCTCCCAAGGGAAAGGTACCCTAGTGCTCCCCTCTTTCATCTGATGTACATCTGGAGAGCATAATTCAGAGACTGCCCAGAACAAATGGCGCTTACTTGCACCTTTCTTTTAATCATGCCCCTTCATTTTTCCAGTCTGTGCTCTTGATCACTTTCCCACTACCCCCCAGGCATCTTTAACATCCCTTCTCCACTCACACAGAGTGCCTACCATCCTCTTAAAGCTCTTTCTCAGGTTATAAGTTATACATAGGTTAGGATGTCACAAGCTGTCCTTCTTCTCATTTTTAAAATATACAGAGCGCCATAATTATTTCACACTGCAGGTCTTCTCTTTCCTGCCGCCAGAGTAGCCCAGCCCCCTTTAATAATAAGTCATCACTCACACAGAGCTATTGGAATTGGGGCTCAACCCCTGGTCCAATTCCTCATTTATTCATATCCTGAAATTTAAGTATATAGACCAAGATATTAAATTGTGTTTGTGTGTTTCTTTCCCTTACACTGATATGGATTGAGTGCCGAAGTTTCTTCCAAGAAAGCCAGGAGCTGATCCCACAGATCTAGCCATGTTTCTTTAGTAGAAGGTGAACCACCGCCTCCTTCAGCAACTCAGGGAACTCTCCGGTAGACACTCTCCGCTGGTTACCCTCTTTGAGCAGCCAAGACGGACAGGGATCTAGGGGGCAAGTGGTTACCCTCACCAACCGCAGCAACTTGTGCACTTTGGTTAATGAGAGTCATCAAACATCACCTCCAAAGGTGGCCAACGGGCCTCCAGTTCCCTATCTATATCATCCGTGGAGGGAAGGTCCCGGCGGAGTGACAAGACTTCATCCACAAAAAATCTGCACAGTTCTGCTGCTCTGTCAGACATCCTCTTTTCCTACCCTACTCAGTTCCTCAGCTGTCAGCTCCTCTGCTACTAACCACTGTCATTCTCAACTGCTTTTTCCAAGTCTCCCTTTCTCGCCATTTCATCAGCTCTCATTGGTTTTCTTAGGAGGAGTCTGAATTAAGCTGGTGCATTATAGACGGGGAGGACTTCACCTCTTTCTCCAACCAAGACCCCCTTAGTTAAGGAGGGTCCCCATTTTATTTTAAACTTAATTCTTTTAATAGTCACCCACTTTTACAGCCTAATTGCCAAGGTGACCTAAAACAGGCATTTGATTCAGCCATGACACTGGAAATTCCCAAGGAAGGGAGAAGGAGAGTTGGTTTTTATACCCCACTTTTCACTACCCCAAACAGCCTCAAAGCAGCTTACAACCACCTTCCCTTCCTCTCCTCATAACAGATACCTTGTGAGGTAGGTGGGGCTGAAAGAGCTCTGATAGGACTGCTCTGTCAGAACAGCTCTATGAGGACGGTGACTAATCCAGGGTCTCCCAGTTGGCTCCTTGTGGAGAAGCGGGGAATCAAGCTTGTCTGATTAAACATTTTAGCTCTTAACCACTGCACCAAGCTGCAGATGAAGGAAGTGCTGTCATTAAATGATCAAGAACCATCTTCCCAAGATCAGATTTCTCCATAAAAATAAGACAAGATTGTCCATGGCAAGCGTATTACAGTAGTTGGAGTTCTGGAATGTCCTCTCTTGAGACATCTATTTGGCTCTATCTTTCTAGAGGTCCCTTTTATGTTTCTCAAACAGAAAACAATTCCATTTCATTCTCTGTTTTACTGCTGCTGTTCCTTTTGAGTTACTTGACCTAAATTACATTATTTAATTTGTATTACCAATTTATGGCTTTATTTCTTTTGCTCTATGTCACTTTGCAGCTTTGCAAAAATCCATTTATTAATCTCATACAATAATTATTGGCTGCTGGAAGGGAGGAACTGGGAGGACTCATTCTGTACCATGCAAAGGAATGCTGCTGCAGCTAACATGCAAGCCAAGGAAGCAGTTTTGTCTAAAGTCCCAAAATAAATACATGCAGAGGTGAGACTTTCCAAAGTCTCTCAGATCTAAGACCAACTCTGTATCCATTGGAGCACTTTGCTGGTCAGTGAATCTATCACAATATTGAAATATATAATTTGAATTTCTGTGTGTGTGTGTGTGTGATTACAAAGATGGCTAGAGGTCAAACACTTATCAATTACTCTTCTAAATTAGTTGCAGGCAATTAGGGTTTCACCAGGATGATGAGAAGTGGGCTCTCCTTCACCAGGAGTGTCTTGGAAAGGCAGATTTAAATGTCAGCACACTAGCAGTACTTGATGCTCCAGACAGATAATCTCCAGTGGGAAATTGGAGAAGCCTAATTTGGAAGTCAGGAAGAGGCAGCTTTTGCTGGCCTTGCTGATTGTTAAATCTACCACTGGGTCCTAAGTATACCACTGGTGTGTTGTGCATAATTAATGGAATGTTGCAACTCCATGGAGGCAGTAGGAATGGTTTTCTATTAGAACCTCTGTGGGATAAATAGAAACATATTCCCATCACTTGACTCACTTGCTAATGATATCCTTGGTGCATCCTGGTTGCTGAATGAGTCTAGGGCTTCCCTTATGAGAATACAAATAATCAGATTCCATAAATAAGCCATTTTGGCTTGGGCTGGAGAATCCACTCATTAGGCCTCAGGAGGGGGCTTACACATTGACCCAAAAGCTAAACCCATGATTAGGAGAATAAAATATTCCACTTGTGAATTATTCTCCCAGAAGAAGAAAGCAAGTGCTGAAGATATGTGTGATGCTGTTGAATACATTTTGCTATCTGACGCTAGTAGTATTCACTGGTAAATTTAAATTTCAAATTATTATCCTTCTAAACACGTTAACTCAAAAGAATATTTATGGAAATAAAAGAAATTGGATGTTTGTGTGTATTATTGCCAATTCCAAACAAGTATTTGTGATTAAATCCAATTGCATATTACCCTCCAGCAAAATGTTTTGTAGAGAAGAAAGATGTTGGGATTTGAACAATTGCAGGTCAAATTAATATGGTGATTGCATTTGATAATTTAAAAATGCCACCTTGTGTTAGCTTATCTTGAAAAACAGTCTGGAGGAAGCTACAAAATAATACTGATGAGATGTGTCTAAGAAAGACAGGGAGAGGACAAAATAAAAGCTCAGACTGCCAATGAGGATTGCCATGCTGACGTTAATGTTAGGAACTTGTTCTAGAAGAACAGCTGTATCAAATCTGATATAGGAAAAGCAGTCTTGTGGCACATTCAAGAAAGTAAACTTGTTGTGACAACAGATTCCAGAGGTCAACTTCCCTAGTCCATAAAGTACAAGAGGCTTGTGTTTTTGTTGGAATAGAACTAAACAGAGCAACTTTAGGAAGCCACTGCTTTGCAGACAATACAACCATATGGGTGAATGTTATGCAAGTCATCAAAGCTAAACCAATTGTCTCAGAGATAATTCTTTGCAAAAGGGATATATTTAGCTAGCCTTGGAAGGAGAGGCATGGAAAATGTGGATAACAGAAAAAGATGGCTAAGCTAACAAAGACAAGCATTGCATACGGCTTGGCATCTGCTGCCCGCATAGCTTATCCATCGCATTCCTTTTCATTCATTGCACCAGCAATGCAGCAAGAGGAAGCACATTGCATATGTATTCTTGGCATACATCATAGCCAGGCTCAAAGTACACACAAGAATATTCATAACATTAAAAAGAAAAATCCACCTTCAGTGGAGTCACTGCCATTGCCATGTCAAAATGGCTGTGTGAACTGACTCATGCTCTGCTGAATATGTACAACTAGAAATTAAGCCCGCTGTAGGAGAAATACAGCGGGCGCTAGGGAATTGGGAGGAAGAATGTAGGAAAGGAAGGTAGAAGAGGGAAGGAGGGATGGGAGCGAGAAAGGAGGGCAAGGGGTGGGTGAAAGAATGGATAGAAGGGAGAAAGAAAGGAAGGGAGAAGGGGAGAAAGGCAGAAAGACAGAAAGGGCAAAAGCGAGCAAGTGAGAGGGAGAGAAAGAGGGAGAGAGAGAGAGGCAGAAAGGAGAGAGAGAAATAGAGGAAAAAGGAAGGAAGGAAGGAAGGAAAGAAGGAAGGAAGGAAGGAAGGAAGGAAGGAAGGAAGGAAGAAAGGAAGGAAGGAAGGAAGGATGGGATGGGAGGTGGGGAAGAAGGGGTGTGTGAAGGGGCTGTGGGGAGATGGGGGGAGTTGCGAGGGGGGCGAATTGGGAGGGTGGTTGGTGGGGGAAGAGCGTGGGGTTGAGAGGGGTGGGTACGTAGGTGTTTGAGGTGGGGGAAGTAGCGGTGGATCGCGCAGGCGACTTGTGTGGGGGATGGCTGGCGGAAGCAGATGGTGGATGGTTGGCAGCATGGTTGGCATGGGGCATGGGGGGGTGGGGAAGTGGTGGTGGAGCTGCTCCCGGCCCCAGGCTGCCTTCAGGCATGGTGGGCAGCTCAGGAGGGGTGGGCTGCCCCCCTGCCACGTCCACCAGGCTGGCCATGGCAGGCAGCTGCCTGTGGCAGCAGCGGTGAGTCCATTAATGGTGGCATGGATGAAAGGCAGCTTGGGAGCTGCTGCACACCTCCCGAGTCATCAGGTCGGTGGGAAGGGGTGCCTTTCGGCCACCCCCAGAGCAGGTTCCAGCTTCAGGGGCAGGAAAGGAGCAGGGCCGCCATGTCAAAGATG
This sequence comes from Paroedura picta, assembly GCF_049243985.1. Lineage (NCBI taxonomy): Eukaryota > Metazoa > Chordata > Lepidosauria > Squamata > Gekkonidae > Paroedura > Paroedura picta. Next base: position 103,696,588 of record NC_135372.1, read on the forward strand.
CAGCAGCCCTGCCCCTTTCCTGGTGGTGAAGCATCTTCTCCCGGCCCCCTCACCCTCCAGTCAACCATGGGGCAAGCGGCCAATCAGGAGCTGTGCTGTGCGCAGCTCCTAATTGGCCATTTGGCCCTAGAGTTTGGCTTCGCCGCTTCCAATTGGGCCCTCTGAGTATTTATCACAGACTGGCCCCACCTCTTTCTCTGCCCACAGTTCCCTTACTGCTTTATTTCTACCACTCCGCAGGAGCGGTTCACAGTTAATGATTTTCTTACAGAGTGGTGGTGGTACCTTCATGCTCATACATCAAACATCCCATATATAATCTTATTGCATGATTTACTGGGTGTCCACATCTTTTGTTTTGATAGTTGTCAATGCATGAGAAGGAAATAGTGATGTGCAGATTGCAATCATTATTGTCCCGTGGCTAAAGATGGTTGCTAGAGCTGTGAGAGGTGCAAGGAGGTGGGTAACATGTCACAGGATTTGATTGTTTGCTCAAGCTGGGCTTTCCTTCTATGACCACGTGGTTAAGCCAGAAGAGGAAAGCAGAATGACAGAAGCCCAAAGTGGTTCCTGTTTGCCAAAGCATGACTGGAGGCGTCATGTGGGAAGCATGATGGATTTCCCAGTTCCTCCCTTGTCTCCTGTGAAACCTGGTGATACCATGGGATTGGGGACCTTAAAGAGGTATTGAGAATGTCAGTTGAAATAATCTCCTACACAGCCAAGCATTTATGTATGGAAGCAAAATCTTTATAAGGTATTGAGCAACAGTGCACCCACATGCACATACACAGATTAGACAGGAAAGAAAGGGCTTTTTCCCCTTCAGGTAGTGGATTCTTCAGCATTCTGTGTAGGCTTGTTTGCATAATTGCACAATATCTCTACAGTTCTGAAGCAAGCATGATGATCTTGTGCAGACAGGACTAAGCATAAAGGAAAGGGGTAATTTTCATGGGTGCCACTCTGAAACCTCCTTCAGAATCACCTCTGAATGCAGGTCCTGGACTTGCCATGTTCAACAGCAGAGGTTGATAGGCTGCAGCCTTTATGGAGAGGTTGTTATCTGCATTTTATATTAACTTTCCTAAGCATCATTTGACCTTGTCAGTGCAGATAAGCCCTGTGAAGTGCACACCAGACAAAATGTAATTTTAATTAAGTATAGTTATATCTGGCCAAGGTGGCATGGAATACAAATGACCCTGCCACCACTGAACCCTATGCATTTCGATTCCTGTGTCTTTTGCAGCCCACAAGGCCAGACCTCCCTGAGGAAGCATTTGGGGAAGGAATTCTTCATCTTGTGATATCTGAGTGCTTGCACTGCTGAGATGCCCATGAAATATTCTGCAATATTTTCATTTCACCACGATATTGTATCACAGAAACTCCCATATGGTATCCCTCTCTTCTTTTTCTCTTCCAGAATGACAAACTCCCAGTTTGTTTTGGTTATGATGGAGCCAGCACCAAAGAAGACAGCTTACACCTTGTGCGATAACAGCATACATATGCCCCCTGATGTGTATGTGGAGATGGGTCAGCACCCTGCATGATCTATAACTGAATCCAGCAGAGAGAAAATCTGCTTGTACCTCAGCAGATGATTCTTCGCTTTGTATCTGATATTTACATGGAACAGCAGCAAAAGCACTTCCAGAAGGGAGGCTAAGAACTGAATGTAAATCTACTGTAAAAAAAAATGCCACACTGAAAGTGCAAATGCAAAGTTAAATGGTTCTTTTCTGGTTTCCATAGCTGACCATTAACAATATTCGGATGTGATGCATTGGAGGCTAATAGAGATATTTATCATGATGCTCAAAGTGATTCTTCTTCCAAGCAATATGTGCCAAGAAACAGGACTGCACACTTAAAAAGAAAAAGAAAAGAATTCGAAGTCAGTTCATTAGTTTCAGAATTAAACCCAGGAATGTGACTAAATCAATCCGAAAGGCATTTTTGTTAGTTTCAATATGAGAATGTAACCTCTTCTCTCAGCTGGGATGAAATTCTCATGGGCCGTACCATTCTTTCAAGGGAGCCATGCTGCCAGAGTTGCAAAGAGATTGAAGTAATGGAATCATTCTCATCTTAGGAGTAATCAAAATTCCCTTTGGTGGAATTGTCTCCCAGAACGGATGTTCCTAGATCTGCTATCTTGAGTCTTGGATTAAAAAATGCAGAAATAATCTCAGTAAGTCAAGTGATGGGTCAAATTTTTGTCCCTCTAGTTGGCATGCTCAATTTTTGTTTAAAAATAAACTCTTCTGAATGGGAGGTACCAGTCCATTTCTCCTATAAAAGCAGAGAAAAAGAGATTTAAATAGGGTAATTATGCATTTGGATGCTTAAGCATTTCCACATGAACATCAAAATCAGTTGATATTTTAGAAATATGATCCTCATCAGTGATCTCTCAGGTAGCGACACTTATGTAGATTCTTCAGCATCATAGATCCTTTATGTCTCATCTTGCTTGGCCCTGCCTCAAGTACAGGAGACATTTCTTTCAGCTCCTTCTACCTATCTGTAACACGCCTTGTCTGTCGGCCTGAAGGAGTGAACGGATACTATGCTTCGGGGATAAGTATCTTTGATACTGGTTATTGCAGACAGCCTGTGACAGCCCCAAAAGTGAAATGGCAAGCCCTGGGAGTAGCAGAAGTATTCTGGGACTGGAATGACAGTCTCCAGTGTGAAATGCCCCACTTTGCTGTCATTCCAGTCCTAGAACAGTTCTGCTACTCCCAGGGGCTGTCATACTGTTCTGGAACTTGTCATTTCTGTCCCAACACAGTTCTGTTACTCCTAGTGGCTGCCATTCCAGTCCAAGAGCACTAGTTCTATTTCTGGGGACAGTCTTTCCAATCTGGGACCTTTTATTTATTTATTATTAAATTTATATACTGCCCCACTTTGTGGACCAGCTCAGGGCAGTTTACAAAATGTTACAATCATTTAAAAATGCAATAAAAAATAATAAACCAATAAATACACTGAATGCTCTGATTTACCTGCTGCTTCTTCATGTTCCCATTATCTCCAGTGGGCCTTCAGATTTCTCCCATTGCTTCCAGTGGGCAATCCTGGCATTCCTTTTAGCACATCTTTCTTCTGCCCTTGCAAAAATGCCTCTCATGCACTGCCTGCAGTTTTTACCACAGAGATTCTCTGGCTTGACTCTTGTCTTGTTGCATTTGCACTGCCACAGTGACAGTGGTTTTGCTGGGCTTGCAAAAATGCCTCCCACATCTTCAGTTTCTACTGAGATATTCTCTGGTATGACCTTAGTCCATTGGAAACAATGGAAGATGGGCATTTCCTTAGTAGACCATAACTTGGACCCTGTAAACTTAATCCTCACAGAACTTGGAGGGCAGGCAGAGGAGAGTCAGTTAAAGATTCCCCGTGAGTCTGTTTATAGCATGCGGCAGGGGTGGGGGCTGTTTTACTAACTCATTAACCTCATGAAACAAACCAGTTTGTTTGACCCCCTACAAAATTAACCACATTTTCCTGGTTTGTGCCTATTTCTACATATATGTTCTTAATGTTAGCACTGTACATTCATTTTTTTTGTTTCAATAGGAGTTTTGTAGAAGATGAGAAAGCAGAGGATACTCTGTCTGATTGACCTTAGCTGTGGAGAAACATTGCACAACGCTATCAGCAGTGTGGACAACTTCAGGATCAGTACAGATAAAGCAAGTCTAATGTGCATTGGGCTGATCAAATAGCAAAATACAAATATATATGCATGAAATGTGAAGACTCTCATATTCTGCATCTCAAACTTTGGTTCTGTGCAGTGCTAAGAAATTTTCATGTAGCATTATATTTTCTAGGTTTATTTTCCAAATGAAGTCATTTCTCCATTATGCAAATAGAACAGTGTCTTTGAATAAAACAACATTCTAATCTGGTGGAGTCATTAAAAGTCTATAGTCTATAGAGGTAATAAGATTTTACCAGCTCCCTATCTCTACATTTATTAAACTCTGAGTTTTTTTAAAGACATTTGAGCAAAGCCCATGCCCAGTCCAAAATTAGCATATTTCCTTTCTACAGTCCCCAAAGGGTCTCAATTTCTCTGTCTCTTCTCATCACCCAAAGTAATTTGGGGCTGTTAGAGCAAGTTCATTGCTGTAATTGCAACCAGATTGGTCATTAAAGTTGACAGACAGCTGCTGAGAAAGTTGCTCATTGATTCCTGCCACTCAGCTGCTTACTCCCAATGCTGACTCAAAAGCAAGCTTGAGTCACTGAGAAAGGCATCCCCTTTCTTTCACATCAAGGAGAAATGCTTTCTGGAAAGAGGGAGGGCTAGAACTCAGGCCATTGTTTGTAAATAAGGTTCATTCACTTGCATCTTCCCTAAATTAAGCAAGGCTATTCAGCAAATGAAATGTATTCCTGGAGCTTTTTTTCATGGCTCAAAGTTGGTAATGCTGTTTAGAAAAACAACAATCTACTTTTGCAGCTGAGAACAGCATACATTACTACATCTTTAGGAATTCAGGAACACTCACACTGTGACTTTTCAGCCTTCCTTTCATTCACTAAGAGGCAGTTGATACCCTTCTCATTCATTTGTTTCCAGCTATGATGGTGTAGTCATAAGTGCAGTTGTTGTTGTTAGGTGCGAAGTCGTGTCTGACCCATCGTGACCCCATGGACAATGATCCTCCAGGCCTTCCTGTCCTCTACCATTCCCCGGAGTCCATTTAACTGCAGTTACACCCTTCTAATCCACTGAAGTTAATGACCTTCAAAGGGTATATCCTTTTAGGACTACACTGTGAGAGTTGCAACCTGTGAGTTAAGAATGAAAGATAAGAATTAACTTTCTTTCTTTCTTTCTTTCTTTCTTTCTTTCTTTCTTTCTTTCTTTCTTTCTTTCTTTCTTTCTTTCTTTCTTTCTTTCTTTCTTTCTTTCTTTCTTTCTTTCTTTCTAAATCTAAATATGCACCTGCTGTGTTTGGAGTCAAGATTCCTTCCACTGGGCAGACGTGTTTATGAATCCAGTTCCACTGGTATTTTCAAGAAAGCCTGACAACTTTTCTCTTTATTTCAAAAGAAAGAGTTGTTCTTCCTCTATAATAAGAGCATGGGAAGACACTGGGTAGAACAAATTTCAAATTGTAATTTAAAAGCTACTAGATATATAAATTATATCTTACATAGTGACCCTTGTGTGTTTGCAGTTCCTTAACCATGCTTTGGGGGTCAGGACTACAGATTAAGTATGCCATGCGTCAAGGGCAGAGCAGAAAAGTTTTGACAAAGGAGAGATATAAAACTGTTTGGGAATCATCCCTTTTCCTTTTGCATTGTTCATACTACAACTCTGCTCTCCATAGGCTAGTGTAGGTGATTAAACCATCTGTCTCCTTGCTGATTTTCCAACATGGACTATATATTATACAGCCTCGATAGATTTAGGGACCATATACACAATACTCACTTGTGCATGCAGCAAAGGATACATAAATCTCCCCTAGTTGAAGCAGGGAGAATGACTAGGTCATGAATTAAAATATAGCCTACTGATAAAACAATATTGCATGAGAATAAACATATAAACACATAGAAAAAGATTTTCAGGAAATGGGAAAACCTCCTCTGGGAGCAGAAAGCAGGAATGGACACTTCCAGAAATTCCTTCTCTTGATACTCAAAACAGAGATTCAGCAAGTAAGAAACAAAACTTTGGTTTTTAAAACTGTTATGCTAGAAAAAAACAACCTGGGTCCAATATCATCCTATAAACTGCTTAACGGTTTCTTATAGAATCATAGAATCATAGAATCATAGAGTTGGAAGGGGCTATACAAGCCATCTAGTCCAACCCCCTGCTCAACGCAGGATTAACCCTAAGCATCCTAAAGCATCCAAGAAAAGTGTGTATCCAACCTTTGCTTGAAGATTTCCAGTGAGGGGGCGCTCACCACCTCCTTAGGCAGCCTATTCCACTGCTGAACTACTCTGACTGTGAAAAACTTTTTCCTGATATCTAGCCTATATCGTTGTACTTGAAGTTTAAACCCATTACTGCGTGTCCTTTCCTCTGCAGCCAGCAGAAACAGCATCCTGCCCTCCTCCAAGTGACAACCTTTCAAATACTTAAAGAGGGCTATCATGTCCCCTCTCAACCTCCTTTTCTCCAGGCTGAACATTCCCAAGTCCCTCAACCTATCTTCATAGGGCTTGGTCCCTTGGCCCCAGATCATCTTCGTCGCTCTCCTCTGTACCCTTTCAATTTTATCGATGTCCTTCTTGAAGTGAGGCCTCCAGAACTGCACACAGTACTCCAGGTGTGGTCTGACCAGTGCCGTATACAATGGAACTATGACATCTTGTGATTTTGATGTGATGCCTCTGTTGATACAACCCAAAATGGCATTTGCCTTTTTTACCGCTGCATCACACTGCCTGCTCATGTTTAGTTTACAATCCACAAGTACCCCAAGGTCTCGTTCACACACAGTGTTACCTAGAAGCGTATCCCCCATCCAGTAGGCATGCTTTTCATTTTTCTGACCCAGATGCAGAACTTTACACTTATCTTTATTGAATTGCATCTTGTTCTCATTTGCCCATTTTTCCATTGTGTTCAGATCTCGTTGAACTCTGTCTCTATCTTCCGGAGTATTTGCCAGTCCTCCCAATTTGGTGTCATCTGCAAACTTGATGAGTAGTCCCTCCACCCCCTCATCTAGATCATTAATAAATATGTTAAAAAGTACCGGGCCGAGCACACACCTGAGGTACCCCGCTACTCACCTCTCTCCAGTCTGATGAAACACCATTGACAACAACTCTTTGAGTGCGGTTCTCTAACCAATTCCCTATCCACCTAACGATCTGAAAATCCAGATTGCAGTCCTTCAACTTATCCATCAGAACGTCATGGGGAACCTTGTCAAAAGCTTTACTAAAATCCAAGTAAATGACATCAACCAAATTTCCCCGATCCAGCAAACCTGTTTCTTGGTCAAAAAAGGAAACTAGGTTGGTCTGGCAGGACCTGTTGGAGACAAATCCATGCTGACTTCCTTGGATCACCAAATTGTCCTCCAGATGTTTGCAGATCGCTCCCTTTAATATCTGCTCCATTATCTTCCCCACAACAGAGGTCAGACTCACTGGTCTGTAGTTTCCCGGGTCATCCTTCCTCCCTTTTTTGAAGATCGGAATAACGTTTGCTCTTTTCCAGTCCTCCGGGACATCTCCAGTCCTTAAAGAGGTTCCGAAGATGATGGACAAGGGCTGTGCAAGTTCTCTGGAAAGTTCTTTGAGTACTCTCGGGTGCATTTCATCTGGACCAGGGGATTTGAACTCATCCAGTGCAGCTAAATGCCTCTCGACAACCTCTCTATCCATGTTAACCTGCCACCCAGACACTGTCCTTTGGCTACAGCCATCTCTAGACGTGCCTAAACACTTTGACCTGTGGGAAAAAACAGATGTAAAATAGGCACTAAGCCTTTCTGCTTTCTCTGCATCTTTCGTTAGAGTTTGTCCATCCGCACCCAACAGCGGGCCTATTGCCTCCTTTACTTTACGTTTGCTCCTCACGTAACTGAAAAATCTTTTCTTGTTACAGTGGGCTTCCCAATCTTAGCTCACTCTCAGCTTTGGCCTTTCTAATGATTGATCTACAGTGCCTAGTAACATGTAGGTACTCTTCTTTAGAGCTCTGTCCTTCCCTCCATTTCCTGAACATTTTCCTTTTCTTTCTTAGTTCCTCTTGAAGTTCTCTGTTCATCCAAATAGGCTTCTTAGAGCTCCTGCAGTGTTTTCGTATTTCTGGAATAGTCATTGATTGAGCATGCAATAGCTCTTGTTTGAGTAGCGCCCACCCTTCACATGCTCCCTTCCCTTCCAGCATTCTCGTCCATGGTATGACACTCATCATGTCTCTGAGTTTATTAAAGTTTGCCCTACGAAAATCCAACATCCGTGTCTGGCTACAAGCTTCCTTGGCTCCCCATCTCAAAAGGAATTCTATGAGGACATGGTCACTTCCCCCTAGGGTCCCCACCTCCTTCACCTCATCCACCAACTCTTGCCTGTTGGTCAGTATTAAGTCCAGTATGGCTGAACCTCTTGTGGGTTCATCTACCATTTGATAAATGAAATTGTCAGCCAGGCAGGTCAGAAACTTGCATGACTGAGGACGCTTCGCAGAGTTTGTTTCCCAGCACACATCTGGGAAATTGAAGTCACCCATGATGACAAGGTCCTGCCGTTTGGATATTTTCTCAAGCTGCTCACAAAGTGCAGCATCCACATCCTCTCGTTGGTCAGGCGGTCGGTAGCAGACACCAACCACCACACTGTTTGTTTTCCCCTCGCTTATTTTCACCCAGATGCTTTCCACTGTAGATATGCTCTCCTTCACTAGAATTTCCTGACAGGTAAGCCCTTTCTTCACATACAGTGCCACTCCTCCACCTCTTCGATCTATTCTGTTGTTTCTGAACAGTTCATATCCATCCACCATTACATTCCAGTCTTCTTCATCATTTTTCTGATACATTACTTGTCAATGACAGGATTTTTTTGCAAGAGATGTCATTCACTTTGAAAAGGAAAAAAAAAACTACAACTGTTTCCATGTTTGCTGCTAGATGGCACTGTTTAACCTTCTTCAACCTCTTGAGTGTGCAGTGCTTGGCATGTTGCAAAAATAAATTGGAGATTAAATATTTCATAGTGGATTGCCTGTTACTGATTTCATACTGGTGCAACACAGCAAGTAAATACTCCTCACTGGTTTAGTGAGTGTGAGCAACAGTAAGTCCCACCTATTCCAGGCTGCCCCTCTGGAAACAGATATAGAAATTTTTATCCAGTAAACTTTATTTATATATAACAACAGTACAAAGTGAGTCCTTGGATTGCAAAATAGGAGTGTTTCATATTTACAATAGGTACACAATAATATATTAGAATAATAACAAAAAACTTTTTCCCTTGGAACATTTTTAAATACTTCAGCTTTCTTACAGTTTTCCCCACAACACTTATAAAAACAACAGAAACCAGACAACCATCTTTAAAAAAAATATATAATACAGAGCTCCAGTGTGTCAAGTATAAAGGAGGAGGAAGATGAGAAAAAGCATAAGGTACTGTGAAGTGGGTAAACATAGACCATTCAGCTCCACAAACTTGCTGGCTTGCTGTGCAATTCCAGGTATGGGACAAATGCACCTTCTTTCTCTCACCTCCTCAAAATCTTCCTCATAGTACTCAAATGGATCTTTATTAGAAATCCCACCACGCTTGGGTCCTATTATTATTTTTCAACATTAGTGCACTTTCAGAATGAAAATCAGAGTAAAGATCATGCTAGCACGGCACTGGGGAGAAATCCACCGATCATCTTTTCACCCAATCCATTGGAACCAGGCTTGATGCTCACTAGATTGCATTCTAAGGGCCCTCCTCCCACTCTTATTTGGGAATCAGCCCCCTTAACGTCAGGCACAGTTATAAACCTATGGACGTGACCTACAACCTGTCTAGAAAGTGTTTGGAAATTTTCCAAACAGACACACCATTTCAGAAATGTCTCGGGAAAGTTTTGTTCCTTGGTACGTTCTGAAATCTTACTTCAATATCACTGGGACATGATCAAAGCAGAATGCTGACTGCCAATATCAAGTAGTGTTATGTTTCACAAATGGTAGCCAAACTTGACAAAAAAAATCAACTGTTATCAAATTTCCCCTTTAACTATTTAGAATGCCTTATTATGTTCCCCTCTCCCATACCATCAAGGTACAAATGTCTCCAATTTGTGGCCAAAATCAGAATTTTTAAAAATCCTGCAAGAAAAGCTAATTCAAAAATGTTGCTATTCTTTCTGGAGCACTGTCCTGTAAACAAAACAAAATTGAAAAGAAAGTGTCCACACTTCTTCAACCTTATATTGTTTTTTCCAGTTTGAGCTCATCATGATGTTTGTTCTGTGAAGGGAAAAAGATCATACAGAGAAGAAGGCAAGATACAAACAATATAAAGCAAAGGGAGATTCCATTCGAAAACCAAAGACAAACACAGACACCTAAGCACTAACCACATTCAAAGCAAACAGTGTCTCATTCCAGTTAAGTGACCGGACTGATTTCACAGAACACGCTGGGAAACCACTGACAGCCTCTGATGGCCATGTGAGGTTGCTATGAACTTTTCCCAGTTGCTGAAAGGGCTGAACTCGGGCACATTTGTGCCTTGCCTACACTTGAGACAGGAAACTAATGCACATCAGAGCCTTGAACTTCTGAGGACAAAGCTTTCCATGTGTTGGAAAGAGACCTGGGTTCAGTGAGAACAAATGGATCACAATTTCTTTTTGTGCTTCTCATGTAACACGCAAAAGAGATTTTTGCAAGAAGCAGCTCACTCTTCTCCTCATGGAGTAATTTCCACAGTTCCACATCACATGGGAAGCACAGAAAGAGGAAGATACTTGGGCATCCCTTCATCCTGTTCCTTTGTACCGTATGAAGCAGCTAATCAAAAGAAGCAGATATAGTATACATTCATAGTTTGGAGGGAAGAAGAAAATGTAGTCAAGAACTATGTTCCGAAACACAACCTAATCCTTCAGAAGTACATTTTCACTTACTGGAAATTTAACAGATTTCCCCCTCCCCCTTTTGAGATGTCCTTTCATTACAAGAGCTGCTTTTTTGTACCCCACTTTTTACTACCCAAAGGAGTCTCAAAGCATTTTACAATCATCTACCCTTCCTCTCCCCACAACAGGCATCCTGTGAGGGAGGTGAGACCTCTGAGAGAACTATGACTGGCCCCAGGTCAACCAGCTGGTTGCACGTGGAAGAGTAGGGAATCGAAACTGACAGTCTTAACCCCACTCAAGCTGGCTCTCAAATAAAATGATTTTTTGTGTTTGTAAGCAGTAAACAATCTTCTGAAATTGATTGAATTTAGATTGTAGTCCATTGCTCTGCAGACCCATTGGGATGGGTTTATATTTTGAACCCCAATTGATCCATAGTCTTGATGTGCCAATCTGTTTTGTTGCTTAGAGGTTTGGAAATTCCATTTAGTACATTTTTTTTTAAAGGAAAGAGGTCATTTGAGTTTTGCTCATTTACTTCCTACTACCTTGCTGATCTGGTGGGATCTAGGACAGATAGGTAATAGCTGAAAAGACACAGGATGGGAGTGCTGAGTAGTCATCACTGGAGACACATTCACTATTTAGATCAGACTGCTCACCTAGCTCTAACTAGCGAGTAAATATATACAGCATGACAGATCTCTGTGTTACTCGTGTGTGGTTTATGATACAAATGTAATACTGAAATGACAGACTCTAGCTCTACTGGAGTTTTAATGGTGCTTTCATGTTGGCTGTTTATCCCCCCTTCAACCACTCCGGTGTCCTTTTCCTACAGGTTGAATCTCAGCCTCTTTTCCTTGTACTGCAGACTTATTCATATCAGACAAACCATTTTTTGTTTCAATTTGTCTGGTGAACAGAATCTCTTGACAAGAGAATGCAGATAATACTGGAGCTCGAAAGGAGGACAATCTCTCGTTCCTATCTCAAAAATGAAATAGGCATTTTCTCCAACTGGAACCTCTGCAGATGGAACCTCTGTGGAACCTCCAACTGCAACCTCTGTGTTGCATCAGATTGTCATCGTTCACAGAAACATATGTATGTGTTATTTGGCCAGAGTTCTTTTCTAGTTCTGATTCCCTTCATCCAACCTGAATTTAGATCTAGATTAGTCTTGTTTCAACCAACCCATGACTCCTCAGTGTTGAATTTTTGTTTTTTATACAACAAAACAAAGGGAAAAATCAGGGAGATGTCACAATAAGCAGTAATATTCATGGAATAAAATACAAAGAGTTCAACTAAATTATATGTAATGTTGTTATGGACAATCATTTTGGTAGATTTCCTGTGGCTATGAGTGCCACAATATGTAAACCTGCAAAATGATGAGTTAGGACAACAAATGCCAGCCATTATGGTTTCTGTTGAAGTTAAATTGTATTGGAGCCATCCAAAATAAAGGTTGCTTAGCCAGTCATTGCATAAGTGACTGAAAGGCGCTATTCATGGACAAAGTGAAGGTAACTTACTTTTCTGCAGGGCATAGGAGTCCCTGGAGCTCTTATAACTGGGTGAGGACTCTTAAAGAAGAAGCCTTGTCAATATGGCAGGCTTTCTCAACCAGAGTTTCATGAAACCCTGGGGTTTCTTGATAGCTCTGGAAGGGTTCCCTGATTATATTTTAAATATACTTTTAAAAACTGTTAAACATTTATTGGGTAATAGGCCCATAAATGGTCATGTTGACCTGCCCTCTGACCCAAAATGGACAATGGAGGGTCTGGAGGGGGTAGAAAGGGGAGAGACCCTGGGTGAGCATGTACACAGCTATGCTTCACAACCATCATGCCACTTCTGGGGTTTCTTGAAGCCTGAAGAATGTTTTAGGGATTTCTCAATGGTAAAAAGGTTGAGGAAGGCTGCAACAGCATAACCTTCTAATCTAATTGGAATGCACTGAGGTGTACAAAAACTTTGTCTGATCAAAATCTTGGCCACTTATTGGCACTGGTATCACTTTGGGGCAGGTCATCCAGAGGATGTAATATAAACTTAATTCATTTGAGCCAAAACATATGAAGTGAAGAACACTCAATAGGTAACCAATAGCCATTGATGAAAAGAAATCGGACTACTCTTGCAGAACCCATAACAACACTATCACCACATGGAATAGGAAATTAACTACTTCATATTATGAAGATAATATATGAATTCTATATATTATATTGGATTTTCTGACTGGAAAGCAAAAGGCATTCAATGACAATAGGGACAACATGATATCTGGTTGACCCACAGCACCATGTTCCCCTGGGTAAGACTAAGATCTCTACCATTCTGAATCAATCATGCAGCCTTTAAATCTCTAACTAGGATATTTCCCATAACAACTTGGAAGCACTGTAATTTTTGACACTTCTTTACCGTGACAGTTGTTAATTTAGCAACAGGTTGTTCTCAATGTAGATGTATCTGATTTGCTATTTATACTTTGTACTGCCTTCTAAGAGTACAGAAGGAGCTGGATAGTCTGAGTGGCTGCAGAATTTTGGTAGTGAGAGGGGGAAAGTATAGCAGGTGCAGGCAAGTGTGCTAACAAGATGGATTTCTTTTAAAATAAAGGCCTTCAAAGGAAAGAAGCATTTGATTAGCACATCACTACCCTGTGCAGTGGGCTCTTTGATGGCCCTGGATAGCACTCATCAGTAGAAGATTAAATGGAATTATTCAAACAGCAGTGCCAGGCACAGAAATTCCAGAAATGACGTCTCTGGCTTTGATGTAAAAAAAACACCTGAAACAGAACAGGCTGGGATTCAGACATCAGGGAATGGAGCCACGGACATATATGGGGAAGAAAGTCACCTAAGGCAATCACTATGGCTTCTAAATGCTTGAGCTTGGCTGCTGTCCAAAGAAAACAGCACTGGAAACATATCTCACAACACTTGAGTAATCCATGAGCCAGACCAGGCAGTTACAGTCGAACTGTTTGGTAGCCTTTTGGTGTCATAAATATCTAATTCACAGAGCAGAAATTGCTGTTTCATCTTAAGACAAGCCCTGGCCATTGTGGAAAAAGCTAGATGAAAGGCTGCCATGTAACCTTAAAAAGGATGAGTGTAAGCTATCAGTTTGCTGGTTTAAAAGCATGACTTTTGAGGATGGCCAGGCACAAGGGGCAATTCCAGCACAGCATGCCTGAATCCTGGCAAGCCATGCAAAAACTACACTGATCAATCTGCTCTGTGCTATGAGGTCAAACTGGCAGGCAAGATGTCAGCAGCTGGGGTGCTGACTCCCTCCTTCTTCCTACTAGCTGGGTTACTAGTGAATCACCTCTTCCCTCACTTCTAACAGTACAAGAAACTTCAGATGTGCCCGGATGCAGCCTTAATTCAGAAGACTAATGCCACAGCGGAACAGCCCATCTATCATGTCAGTAGAACCTGATAAAAATGAAACGGCACTTACAAGTTCCTTAAATGGACTAAATTTGAAGCGCCCATAACTAAGCAAACTGGCAATTCTTCTGACAAAAACTGGCAGTTGGATTTGCCTGCCAAACTAGATAAGTTCAGTAACAAAGGTTTCTCCCTGTAATTAAACCCACTACACTCCCGAGGGGTATGAAGGGACAAGAGAGAAAACCCTCCTGGATGCAGACTGCCCTTGTTCTTCACTTGGCTCCTGGTTCCTGCTCCTGCTAAGTTAGTGCAAATCAGAGCTTTCTGGCTGCAAAGCTTTTGCTGCTGAGAATGTCAAAGGCTTTGGCTTATTGCACAAGGTCAGTCATTAGTATTTCTTTCAGGCTATTAATAGGGCCCAGGGAAACTTATGAAAGTGAATGATCAGGGGGGAAAGTGGGCTTGGCACAGCTTTTAATGAATTATAATTAAAGCAGTGACTTTCTCCTTTCCTTTATCCTTTTGCTGGCAGCATTAAAAACCAAAAATCAGGGATTCTCATGGAACAGGCAATTCAATGCACAACCAACCCAACCAGCCTGCTGGAAGCACCCTCCCTTCTTTTAGCAGAACCGGGACAGTGTATGTGGAAGGAAGGAATGAGGACCTGGGACATTATGTGGTTCATGTACACCTGCACAAACCAATGTTGGCGGGAAGCATTTGCTCTGCTAGAGAAATGGCCAGCCTTTCCAGTATTTTGGCTGACTAAGCATACCGTATAGTCATCTGTGATAACCATCACTTCCTGACCACCTCTTAATTGTGAATCCTGCTTTGGAAAATTGATGATGTGGCAAGGCAGCACAAATACAGATCTCCTAGAACTGTGGGGCAGTGGAGTGGGATCATACCTCTTAACTGTGAAACTTCCTTCTGTGAAATAGGAACAAAATACTGCTAAGTGACCACTCCCTGTCTCCCTCCCTATTATTTGTGGAAGCCTTTGGACATGGCTGCTCTGGAAATCTTTACCAAGATTTCCAGTGAGTTTACTAAGATGCAGTTTATAGCTAAAATGTTACAAACTTTAGGTAATTATGACATGCTCAGGATCATCATGCAGCAAGTTCAGCGGTACAACCAGCCCATTCTTTAATCTCAGCTGGCAGAGCCATACTGCCTCTCTTACTGACTGACTCCAGGTATCCAACACCCATTTTTTTGAAAACTTGCTTTTTGTTAGGTCTAATCATCTTGCTCCTTAATCATCCCTCTTAACTGCAGCCTGCACAAATATCAATATTTACTACAGAGAGAAATATGTACAGCATTCCATCTGCTACTTGGCACTCTTGGAAGGGACAAGAAAGCTTTGGTCTTTTTGTGACAGGAACGACGACACAGAGACATCAGGCTTCCATTGACTACTAAGAAATGGGCTGGTGGGGTCAGCTAAGAAACCTAAGCCAAGACAAAACACATGGACAAAGACAACAGCCATAAACTAGCACATGGAGTGTGCTACTTCCTTTTGACAAGAGAGAAGGTTCCACTGCACCTTGCCCTCCCAGTGGACAAAGAAGTCTCGTGCTTGGCCTTTGCATGACCACACTTAAGGTGTGAGAAAAATGCAAATACCCTTTGTCCTGATCACATAAGTATCAGGGAATCCAAAGAGGGAAAGCAATAAATATGTCACCTCACTAGGTCTACTCTGTTCAAGTATTGCTTGCTGTAAACATTTTTACTGCAAGGAATCACATAACAACTGGGATAACAGAAAAGCTAACCAACCCAACACCCGAAAGCAACTAAAAAAGCCAATTGGTTTTTTTTTAAACACAAATTGCACCTGCAGAAGCCCACAATGTGCCAGTTTCAGTTTAAAACACTCACAACTTCCTCAGTGTCAAAAGGACAGAACATTCCTTAAGGACACGGTTGTCACACACACAGAAAGAGGGAGGAATCTTTGCAGCAAGATGGAGTTTTTGTCAAAGTAGAAGAGGAATGAAGGACTTTCAAAAATCATAGTGCCCCTCCAACAGTAAACAGGATTGTTAAAAAAATACCATACTCTATAAATACATAGCCAAAGAAGGACTTCAGAATAGATGAGTTGGTTGACTGGATGGCTTTTCCACTCTGCTATGTGTCTGCTATGTGCCTCTTGAAGGCACAAATGAATGGACTTCTTCCCCCAACCACACAGTTTCCTTTATTTAAAAAGGTTTGGTGCAAAGTTGTGCTTGTGGGGTTTTCTGTAAGTTCCCAGGAAAAGGAATAATTGCATTTTTTTCAAACATTCCCATTGGGTTGAGCGTCCATCCCAAGCCATCCACCTGAGCCACAAAGAACTCATGAGAGAAGAGGGGCAGTGTGTGCAGCAGTATCTTTTTTGACAGAGATTTGACGTGGCCACTGTGGTTTTGTCTCATTTCATATTTCTTCTTTCTTTCCTTTTTCTTTAAAAAAGAAAAAAAACTCCCTTTAAATAGTGTTTTTGTTTTCTCCTAATATACATCAAACATCTTTCATGCAAAGCAGCAGTCACAAAGGGATCTAGTCTTCCCATGGATCTTTCTAGGCGTATGACTTGAGGAGCTGAACTTCTTGGTGGAT
This sequence comes from Paroedura picta, assembly GCF_049243985.1. Taxonomy (NCBI): domain Eukaryota; kingdom Metazoa; phylum Chordata; class Lepidosauria; order Squamata; family Gekkonidae; genus Paroedura; species Paroedura picta. Next base: position 103,713,238 of record NC_135372.1, read on the forward strand.
CCAACGATTTTGGAAATGCAGTGCTGATGTTGGTTCTCTGCTGTTCTTTCAACTGGAATCTGATGAGTGATTTTGAGCTAAGTATTTGGGCCAACTTCTGCTTCTTTTTGGCAATTGTTACAGTGTGTCAGGCACAATGCCAGTGGCCTCCTTGCCTGTTCTAATTTTTAATCCCCAGAGGTCTTTGTGGTAACCACTTCCTGCTCCTTAATCCAGGAGTTCCAGCTCCTTTCTTCAGCTCTCCATAGACATGGCACCAATAAGCTGTTCTACTTTGTATGCTAGGCGCTGCCGGCGCGCCTGTTCATCTTGTTCCAGAGCCCCGATGATCTGGAACCAAGCAGACAGAATTAACAAAAGGAAGATTAAATGGATGGCAGAAATAACAAAATGATCTTTCATAATGGTTTTTAGCATTCTCTGCATCTTCAAGGTCAAGTAATATATATATATATTGTATCCTCACAAATGTAAGCATGTAAAGCTATTTAGGTTGAATCAGGTGACTGATCCAGTTTACTGCAGTACTGTCTTCTCTGATTTGCAGCGGCTATCCAGGATCCCAGGAAAAGGTCTTCCCCGTCTTTGCTACCCTGAGATCCTTTTAAATTTTTCAACATTCTGCCTATAAAGCATATACTCTGACCATGGAGTAATCTTCTGTAAGTGTACTTTAGTCTGACACTGTCTACCTGCCTGTATATCACACACAGTCCTGGATCTACATGCTTTAGGATGCTTTGGGCCAATCCTGCGTTGAGCAGGAGTTTGGACTAGATGGCCTGTATGGCCCCTTCCAACTCTATGATTCTGTGATTCTATGTAAAAACTGACAGAGAGAAAAATATGTTGATTCCATTCCATGGACTGCACATGAACGATACTCTGACATTGGAGTCTAGCTTTGTAAACATTTGTGGAAGAACTACTAAGTATTTTCCAGAGACCAAGAAGGCAAATAATGCCCAAACTTCTTAATAAATAGAATTAAATGATGAGATAGTAAAGGCTAATAGAGAGGTGCCGGTATAAATCTAGTCTTTTAGCCGTATTTCCCCTGGAATAATGTACGGGATGAAAAGAAGGCAAAATGTAGAGGGATACTGCATTCAGCAATCCGGAGTCATTTCTGTGTTATCATATTGGTGCACATTACTGGCAAGGCATACAGTCATATGCTACATTTCCTGTTTCATTTAGCAAGAAAGTAATGAGGTTCTCATCTCTAATCGGCAAATGGCTGCTGCACAGTACCATGTATATATACATGCAATTAAATGACAAAAACCTTGCCTTTAATGGTTGTAATTGCAAAATAGGTTTTTCTTGCATTGCAAATTAAAGGGCTGAACAGATGGTGGAAACTTGGTTTCAAGTGATGCATCCATCAGAAGAGCCCATGCTGCCAGCAACACTTTGTAAAATAGATCATGCCTAGGTTCTGCCATGGTTTTTGTTTCTAGGGAGAAAATGGAAGGGGAGGGGATGGTCCTTTAGGTCTAAAGAGTTTCGGAAAGCATTTAGACACCAGTACAGCTTTTCCGGGCAAACAGAATTATGCCTTTTCTGATTTGGTGATTTGGTGATTTTTTTGATAACTTCTGATAATGGTAACGACAGCAAAAATAAATCAGGGAAAACGTATCTCACAAAGGTAATCAGATTATTCTGCTTATCTTAGAGCCCTCAGGAGAGGAGTAATCAGGTTATTCAGAGAAAAAGGTTTTTGAACTTCACATGTTTTTGTTTAAAAGATCTTGTACAACTTAGCTTCTAAATATATGATGCTGGGCTTTAGAAGTAAAATGATAGTGAAATTGGATTAGACTTTGCAAACAAATCAGGGAATCCCCTCCTTTAAACTGCCCACCAGATCACATGTCATTTCATGGGACTTCTGATGAGCAGTCTGACAAAGAGTGTCTTTCTTTTTCTTTTTGCCCCTGCTACCTGAAGAAAATACAGAGGGGGAAACAGCAATTGCCACTGGAATCAACTGGGGACTTTTGCAATGTATTGAATTTGGCAGCTATGTCCTCATATAACACTTATTTTATTTATATTTATTTTTCATTTGGTTTCCAGTAGGAATTCTGGCACTTACAGAAGATTCTCTTGATTTCTCCCCAAATCTTGAACAGGCTGGATCTCTGAGACGGTGACTGAAAGCCCCCTTCCCCCCTCTGTCTGTGTGTGTGTATGTATGTGATAGATGACTTTTGATAATGGCTTTTTATATATATATTTGCGAAATTTCTTAAACTTTGATGGGGCTGGAGCTTGCTGTTCAATACTGAAACATTAACTGTGTGTCCATGAATATATTGGCTCCCTTTGGTTCATCTAAAATTGTTCTTTAGATCTGGACATGAACTTCCTCAAAAGTATATATTTGGTCATTTTTAACTGGCTAATTCTCACGGTCCTGTTAAATTATTACTTAATGACATGGTGCTTTTATGCTCTTGAACACTTATATCAACATGAATTTATTATTTAGAAGCAGCTTTTTAAAAAGTATTTTAACTCAAATCGGAAGTTCATAATAACTGTTTCTGTGAGAAAAAAAAAACACCTCACTTTCAGTTTTGAGTCTCACAAGACCATGCCTTTTATTACAATCTATTTATTAAGAAGCACAGCTTACTTCACATGTCAATATTTCTTAGATGGATGTCAAGGGAATCTCAGTTATGAGAGAAAACAAAAGTTCTTGTTTCAATAAAAAGCTGAGTCAGACCATCATAATGATACAAATGATTGTGCACTGTATGCCAAGGGGCAGGGGCTTGGCTCAGATGCAGAGCACTTCTTGGCAACCAGAAGACCCCAGATTCTAACCCCAGCATTGCCCATTACATGAACGCAGCACATCCATGAAGCTGTCTTGTACCGAATCAGACCATTGGTTCATCAAGGTCAGTATTGTTTACAGTCTTGCAGCAGCTCTCCAGGGTCTCAAACTGTCGTTTTTCATATCAGCTACCACCTGATCCTTTTGACTGGAGACCAAGCCTGGGATTTTCTGCAAGCAGAAGGCCCAGGTTTGATCCCAGAGCCCCAGCCCCTTCCCTAAGTTCAAAAAATGCAGAAATAGCTGATGGAGAAGAACTCTATCTGAAACCCTGTCATTCTGCTGCCAGTCAAGACCAATTATCTTACTTAGTATAAAGCAGCTTCTTGTGTTAATGTGTAAATGGCTTAATTTCTTGCACCTTCCTTTGAAGCACAATAAACTCTCAATATAGCTGGAATTCATTTGTAAGATAAATGACTCCTTTAGGACTTCTTCCCATTTTAAGGAGGAAAAGATCTCTTACCTCTTCACTGTATTTGCTGACATAGGAGTAGATTTCATTGAGTGCACTCAGCATGTTGAAATCAACAGCATGCAGACGTGACTGCTCTGCGAGGTAGGCATTCATGTCCTGGTCACTGATGGCTGGGAGTTTTGCAATATCTGCATAATATCTGCAAAATTTAGTGGGAAGGAAAGTGAGAATGGTTTAGCTTGGTAAGAGACATGAACAAGACATGAACCTACTTTTTCTGCCCTGCACAACTTATGCCCCAACAAATTACCTCCTGTTACCTCCCTGAAAGTGCAAAAAATCTGGTGATGTGAAATGGAGTAGTAGTGGTGGGGGTGTTAAGCACTTGGCAGGTTATTCATCTGTCTGGATTGGTCCATAGGAATTTATTCCTGCCTTAGAGCTACTCCAAAATCATAATCAGTGGGTAGGTTAGATCAGGGGTAGTCAACCTGTGGCCCTCCAGATGTCCATGGACTACAATTCCCATGAGCCCCTGCCAGCGTTTGCTGGCAGGGCCTCATGGGAATTGTTGTCCATGAACATCTGGAGGACTACAGGTTGACTACCCCTGGGTTAGATCAATAAAAGAACTTGCTGGATCTTGTAGGTTACATGGCAATTTTAAAAACAAACAAGCAACCCTCCAAAAAAACACCCCCTACACATTGTGTTTTTGCCACTAACACATACATTATCATTCATTTTCTCATTGATATTTTAAGTTTTCAGGGAAGGACCAAGGTCAGGGCCAGAATTGAAGGTGTATTTTTTAAAAAAATCACTCATACAGTACTAGATATGACTGAAAGGACAGGAAGAAGAAATTATATGAGAAAGTGAAACCAGAAAACCAAAGGGGAAGAATGTTGGGTTACTTAGAGAATTGAAAACATTCTGCTATTGCTCTTTACCTGGCCCTTCTTCACTTGGTTTACACATTTACAGTGAAGCAGGTATAGGCACAACAACTGAAAACCATGAGTGGATTTAGAGTAGCAAATCATGATACAGCAGGTGCTGCCCAATTCCCACACTGACCTCTCTACCCAGCTCTTATAGCTGGGAATGTCCTTGGCGTACAGCAGCTTGTTGGAGGGGGAGTCTTTGCCAAGGCGGTGTTCTGAGGTGGAGCATGAATCCATAAAGGTTTGAGCCACGACTGAGAGACAGGCATCCGTGATACTTCCTTTGTGGATGTCAAAGACAAACTGTGGGTTTTTAATTACATTCACCCAGAAGCGGAGAGGAAGACTGTAGGAAGAGAGAAGCAAAAAGTACAGAAACATATGTTACAATTCCCAAAGGGAAGGGGAGCATGCTGTAGAAGAAAGTGAACCAGATTATATTTGGTACCAGGCTCCAGCTAAAATCAAGTACAATACTGAGTTAGGTTTCTGGAAAATCTCCTGATAGTTTTTCCATTATTCACACACTTTGGAGTTGTACCTATCTGTGTTTTAGTCAGTTGCCACTATTAGCAATTTTCTGGCAGCTTAATTTTCCCCCTCGTTTACTTATGTGCATTAATTTTACTTTATTTAAATTACTATTTCCCACTTCCCCACCTGATGGCAATACAGGAAATAATTTATGATAGGGCAAAAGAGAAAAAGCATATGTTGAAAGGCTGAATTCTGTCTCACCTGTGCAAACTATTAGGGGAACATGCAAATCACACACATCTTTTCCTTCTGCAGCTGTGAAGTCTGGGACAAGAAGAAGAACTTACTTTTTCCTATGCCACATGTAGTATGCTTTATGATCATGCTGTTTAGAAGGCTATGTATTTAAATAAGAAATGATAAGGATCTGCCTTTTCTTTTGTTGACTGTGTTGACTGTCTACCAATCAATACATGGATAAAGGCCACAGTTCACTGTCCAGACACATGCATTGTGTACAGAATTTCCTAGGTTCAACCCCTGGCTTTTCCAATGAGGTGAACTTATGTAGGAAGGCTGGAAAAGACCCATGCTTAGGAGAGTATTAGCTAGGTGGACCAGTGATCTGGTTACATGTATGGTAAGTTGGAATGTTCACAGCTGAAAAGGAAAACTATGCTGATGACTGAAGATAGAGACTGGACAGCTCCTGTCTCTCAGGATTCTTCCCTACTGGGTAGCTCTCTATGCTGAAGACCCCCTGTGGTCAGGCAGCCATGGGAAAAATTTCCCACTGATCAATGCCACTTGGTAGCATTAAGAAGTGTCAATGTATTCTGGATTCCAAGTCATTTCTCTAAAGCTTTTGCTAAATTGTTTTTAGCTCTGTACAGCCTTAGCAGGGAATCTGCTTTGGCAGACACAATGATTAGAGGCTTTTTAAACCACAAGGGATTGAAAAAGAATTTATATATGTATATATGTGTCTGTGTCTCCGTGTGTGTGCATAAAGATCTCATTTTCCTACTGTTGATATCGTCTAAGGGCTGGTGTTTGGCACATGTATCAGTTTTCATTCTGTTTTTAGTAGTAAGTTTCTAACCCAGGGAACTTTTAATCCTAAAATAACAGCGAAGAAAAAGATTTAACAGTGGCAACTGTCTTTAAGATATGGAATACATCTGCAGGTGGGTATGAGCACTGGTTCCTCTCAACCACATGACTGAAGTCCTTTGAAACATGTTGGAAGTGACTGACTGGGCACTGGTATGTGTAGCAGCTTGCACTCCCACTGTTACAACAAAGGCTGAACAGTGAAGGCACCCATTCAATTTCAGTCATGCGAATGCACAGCCTGATAATTCTTAGTAATGTTTTTGAGATTTTGAGATTCTGGCTCTTTTTTCCAAGTCCTAGATGCTGAAATAAGAAATCCATGGGCCTTGGAAAACTGGGAGTTTTGGCCTGACTATACATGTATCAACAAAGGCTCATGAAATCAATGAATATTTGGTTCAGTCTTAGGTGCAATGAGTGGGATGGACTGTGGCTCAGAAATAGATGATATGCTTGGCATGCAGAAAGTCCCAGGTTCAATCTCTGGCATATCCAATTAAGAAGATCATGTAGTAGGGTGATGTGAATACATCTGCCTGAGGCCCTAGGCAACCATTGCCAGTCTCTCTTGATGGATCAGTGGTCTGAATCAGTATAAGGCAGATTCACGTGTGATAGTTCTATGTCATCCTTACATTGCTTTCCTTTTCTTTCTCACACAAACTTCTTCAAAGTCTGTAGTTTCAGGCAATCCCCAGTATGTGTGCTGAGCAGTGACGCACCAGATTATTTTGTTCAGCAACCAGGGCTGGTTCTCCATGGTATCAGCCAAAGCAAACCCAAAAGGACTGCCAAGAACAATCCTCTTCTCCCTCCCCTTCCATTTGTGGAAACAAGATGATGCTTCATTCCCGCCTCCCATCCTCCAGCACTCAGAGCAAAATAGTTGTTTATTCCAAGCAATACCCTATACACTCATGAAATAATTAATTAGACCGGATTAATGAATAGGAATGCATGGATTCAAACACTATTTACATATAGGGCCCCTCTGTGGTCAAATTCTGTCATAGCAACCCAACACAAATCTTGTAATTTTTCTTGACGCACTTTATTTGTAAAAGTAAAGTGGAATTGAGCCCTTGGCTGCACAGAATAATGAGAATGTCCATTCAGCGTACAGCATCCCAGAAAGCCTCAAATTTAAAGGAAGTAGATACATACTGATAGCTTCAAATACTGATACTAAATCCTTATTCAACTACTGCCCAGTTTCCAATATTGTCTAACTCCATGTTAAGCTGGACAGGTCGCTTAGTGCATAAGGTGAACTAAACCGACCATCAGACAACAAGTTATGCCCTCAATTACAACCACAGCTCAACAAAGGAAATTTTAACTTGCTGCCCCAGGAGAGATTTCTGTACCCTTGTAGCACTGATCTAGGGTTGCCAGCTCTGGGTTAGGAAATACCTGGAGATTTGGGGAGGTGGAGCTTGGGGAAGGAAGACTTTGAGGAGGGGAAAGGCCTAAGTGGGCATCATGCCATATAATCTTCCCTTCAAAGCAGGCAGGGGAGCAGATCTCTGTCAGCTGGAGATTCCTTGTAAAATCAGGAGATCTCCAGACCCCACCTGGAGATTGGTAATCCAACACTGCTTCATTCTGATGATGTAGCAGCTGATCAGGCAGCTATTTGTGGGACTGCTTCAGAACAAATTTGACCATGCTTGCATTCGAACCTTAAATAAGCCATTTTAAAAAAACAAGTTTTAAATTCTGCAGAAAGCTCTGTTGACATGTTGTATTATACGGGTCATATCTTGCTGGAAACAGATGGTACTAAACTGTAAATATTAGAGGTTAACAAAGCACCGATCACATGCTACTGATAAGAAAGAGCTGCCGAGACGGAGTGGGATTTGGATACAATGAGGCTGCTACTTTCTTCAGCAGTGAGTTAACTGGGGAATCATTATTAGGAGAGCAGACAGTGTCTTCTGTCACCCCGCTGCTCCCTGGCAACAGTTTTTGATTGAACACTGAAAACCAAAAAAGGAATGTATAAGAATGCCTTCTCTTGGATTACAGGCCACAATCTGAGTCTCTGGATTTACCTTTCCCCAACCAAGAATTACCCCTTTTCCAGAATAATCTGAATAACCCACATCAATGCAATTTTAGACTTATTACGAACTTTTCAGCTGTATCCAGCAGATCACATTTTGTACCTTACTATTTCTAACCACCAGAGACACTTTGTAGTTTCTTTGGCACTTCAGATTTAAGGTGAGGGGAGTCAAAACAGTTTAAAATGGGCTGGGTCAGAGGCAGAGCTGCAGTGTTAAAATTACATGAGGTTGCCTGAATTTGCACACTGATAAATCACATGAGGTGTGCATCAAAATATGTTAGCTATACTGAAACAACAACAATATTGCAATCCAATATAGAGAACCAGAAACTTTGTCCTCAACTTTCCTTCAGAAAGCAAACTGGAAGCATTTTAGTTATGCTAGTTCTATAACAAACGTAAGACCTGTGTCTGGACTCCATTCACCATATTCTGTCCACCAGCCCCTGAATATTTAATGTGTCTCAATTCTTTGCTCTAGTATGGGCTCCATTACCCAGAAACCTCGCCCACTCTTACCAGTTGCTCTTCCAGGTGTGCCTCACGTCTGTGTCATGGATGCCATGCTTATCAGCTTGTTCATCGAGGAAATCAAACATATATTTGATGGCCAGCGGGAGAGCGCTGCCTCGGTGCACAGTGCTGAACAAGGTCTCAAACAAGTCATCTACAAACTTTTGCAGCGTACCCTTTATGAAAAGAGAACCCACAATGTGAGGGTTGGCTTAAAAGAAAGGCACAAAACAGTATCATTATAGGTGATGCCTAGCCAAAGTCTAGGTACAAGTATTTATCCATTACTTTGTACCAAAAATACTTTTTAAAGCAAAATTCTATATTTCTTTATACGTATTTCAGAAAATGCCACAGATTATTATCACAATTATTTATTTCATTTTGACTCCACTCAAAGTTGCTTAAAACACTCTCTACTTTTCTGGTTTGTCTTTGGAGGTTGGTTAGGCTAAGACCAAGGTTACCCCATGAGCTTCTACAGCAGAGTCAGGATTTGAACCAGGAGCACCCAGATCCTAGTCTGAAATTCTAACCACCTCCCTGTGCTAGCTCTCTTGTTTCCCCTACTGTTTTGCAGTTGTATTTGGAAACTGATCCAAAAGCAGCATTTTTATTCTTTCAGTCAATGTTGGTTTCTTTGCTTTTTGAAATTCCCCATGAGGAGTTGTGAAAGCTGCAAGTCTGTTTCGGCCACAGAGAAATATAGAGTTGAAAGGTACCTCCAGGGTCATCTAGTCCAACCCCATGCAAAATTTAGGAACTCACAACTACCTGAACACCCACAGTGACCTCAATTTCATGCCCAAGTGATCCCCCCAACAAAAATCTTCAGAATTCAGCCTGGCCTGGAGGGAATTCACCTACTTTCCCACAGTGTCAATTAGTAATTCCCTGGGTATGCATGGAAGGGCTACAAGAGACAAACGCACATCTTTTCCTGTCCACCCTCTCACATTCTGCCTATATTCATAAAATCTTACATAGTGTGTTAGTGTGCATGTGCTTGCACCTGAATCTATATAAACACACACACACACACACACGTGCATATTCTGTACATTTTGTTCTAGTTTAAGTAGGTTTGTTGTTGGCTTAGAACTGGTAACATTTATCAGAACTGTTTACAATCTGGGATTAATTCTCTCATGGAATTGTATTAACATTGTTTCATTGTCCATTTAATTCTTTCTTTCAATATGGCATGCAGAAGCAACACGGCAGACTACTGAATAGTAATAATTTTAATCATGACCCATTGTGATCCCTCTGTTCAAAAGTTGGCAAGCAAATAAAAAATCTAAAAAACTGGTTCTGAGCCAGATACCCTGAATTTAATAAAATTTATAAGGAAGAGTCTCTCAGTTGAATGTGGAGACACAATTAGCTATAGGGGACACGAGATATTCCCCTGTGCACCAAAAATCCAAAGGCAGAAATGGGGCAATTGTCCTTTTTAAAAGAAAAATCATGGAAAGACTTAGCTTGCAAAAGGCCAACACTCTTCTCCATACTGCTTTCATGTTATCAGTGCATATGCCATTTCCAAAGGAGTTTATACTCTCTGATATTACCTTTGTAGCTAGCAGCCTCGTTAGGTAGATCTCTGACACCATCTTGCTGCCCCGATCACCCTCCTTCTGGTCACCATGATCATGGTTCTTGACTAAATGCCAAACTTTTACCCCACTTTCTAGGTCTGGGGTAATCATGGGTGCCCTGGAGCGGAGACTGTCTGGACTGCCTGTGTACCGAAATGTGGAATCTGGGTAGGAGGAGAAAGAAGCTGGTAATGCACAAAAGGAAAACAGCCTTGATTATATCTCTGTCTTGCTTTGTGTCCACAATTAACACAATATTAATTGGCTTTTGTAAACAGTAGTAAATAAGCAATACACTAGCAAGTCATGGGATTGTATCGTCATCTCTGTTTCATGGAGATCTGAGATTTCCTCCAATAGAAGGAATTTCTTCTAAGTGTATGGAGCCTCTCCAGTCAGAGCCTCACTTGCTAGCAGGAAAATCCTTCTGCTAGAGGCAAGTCAGCTGCCCATAGAACCGAGTCACTGGATAAAATTTCTGATCTGTCTTAAACAGTTTCTAGTCCACCTAATGTTTTCTTAGCTTTATGTCATGAGGGAGTAGTGGCACTATGTGCAACTACATTTGGCCTCCATGATTCGGTGACTCTATCATCATTGGTCCAGTCTTGTGGCCATGCATTCAGAACTAATATCATAATATCCTACAATTTGGCTAGTATAGCAACCATACCTATAACATACAGAGCAAGGTTAGGAGATTTACCTATGTACCTATGCTGTGCGAGGAGAAAACCCCAATGGTATAGTGTTTTGGAGTAATGCCAAACTAGTTTAAAAACTGCCCATCTTCCCCCCTCTCTTCTCTTTGCTATCAAGCAAATGCTTGTTTTGCTTTGACCAGCCCAGACTGGTTTCTTAATTTGCCATTTTTCACTTCTGGGTGTCAGCAGGATTAAGGGGATCCCCATAAATTAGCAGGAGAATGAGTGAATCATTACAAATTTGCCAAAGCTTCACTCTTGATTAATGCTCAGACAAATATGAATATTCCTGAGGATGTAATTAAGGGGTGAGAGCACTGAATCATTCTATATTTAAACTCAGTGCTGCACCAATACATAATGCAAATGTAGAGAGTAAACATGCGGCTTCATTTGCATGCCATCTGCACAATCAGAGATATCAATATCAATGTTAGCAACAACTGTAGAGGCATGTTATGTGCAACTGCTCTTCTGGCAACTGTTTCTGACTCTGAGAAGTTCAATACTGTTGTTGCCTGATAGATCTTTACTGAAACTGGAAAATCTTGCTTGGAATAGTTTTCAAGGGAAAGGACATCTAGGCTACATCCACACACCATTGGATATCATGCTGTTATTGTGCAAAAGCAAACTTGTGTGTCTGGTTGTTGTGTCTACATAGGAAAATCCAGGTATGAATTACTATAGCACAATGGAAGCATGATATCCAACAATGTGGGGAAGCACCCTGGCCTTCTGCAAAAATTTGTTGCTTTAGGGATATGCTGCTACAAAGGTCTGCCCTTGTAATGGTGGTCCCTTTACAGAGAACTTTTCTTTTAGTAAATTGTCAAAGGCTTTAATTTAATTTAAGCACAGAAAACCCACAACAACCAATTTTCTTTTAGTACTTCTTTTGATGGGTATTAGAGGGGAGAAGTTGCATGTGATTTTGGATCTCCTTCTCAAAAATTAGCTTGCAGAAGTAAAGAGCTGAACTTTGCCTATAACTTCAGCAGAATACTGTTATTTCATTGTGATAATGGTTGCACAAGGGCAATGCAACCATTGCTAGAAATGTAAGACAAATTAAAACATGCCCTGATTTATTTCTTACCATATCTGCTAATTGAGGTCCGTGATATGCTGGCAGATGCAGGAATGTTGTAGGAAGAGGTTTGCTTGGGAACAAGAGCAACTACAGAGCGATCAGACACCTGGGTGAAAGAAAAGGACAAAAAGGGATAAGGAGGCAAATCAAACTTGCAAGGAGGTTCTGTACTACAAGATACAGAGTTCAGCTAGTCGAGATCACTGGCAGTTATGAATCTTTCAATTCAGACATGGCAGAAACATATGGAATGACATGTGGTGCTGAAAGACCAAGGGAAATAAATGGTATATTTCCCTGTTGGCCTGTTCAGCCCTTGAGGAAAACGACTGGCAAATGAAGAGGCATATTGAAGGCATTCGTGGCCATTTTGATTTAGGATTACATTTGATCCAATAAAAATGGAGATTCCCAAGAATTGTGGCAAACCAATTAAAGCAATAACGCACAGGGAATAAAACAGCTATAATAATGTTATGGACCATAAAACATTACTATTAAACCATTTTTTATTTTAACCATTTTTATGAACTTTAAAAGTTTGATTTACAGCTGAGCAAGTCATAAAATCATCTTTCGGGATTTTAAATTGTGAGTCCCACAACCAGACCAAAAAGAAGGGGGGATTAAAACTGGGGAAGTCAAACTATAAATGAACATTAACACTAACGAGATTTTGTTATAGCAGGTTTTAGTGGTAGCATTTAATTTTACCCACCCTATAAATCAGAGAGTCACGAAGTTTTAAAACTTATCTTCATTAACAGGCCCTTACATCTCTGAGATTTGTACTAATAGCCTTCTAGTGTTGAACAGTTGTGAGAATTGAAATGGCAGATTCTTTAGGCTGAAAATGCTTTCTGACTTTATTCTGTCTTTGACTTGAGCTTGAGAATGTTCTTTGCTTTTATACGAGCCCTCACTAAATTGTCTTATTGCTAGTGTTTAAAGTGTTTGCTGGTTGTTCATTTTGAAGGTGTTGAAAACTTTGTTCTAATCCAGTAAAGTTTTTAAGGTATATGTATAGGATGAATGGGATGAGGTCATTCTGTTGAAGAATATATGTAACCTGACTAGTATGTTTGGAAGCCAACAATTCCCTTATGTAGCCACCAGGGATAACTATTATATAAGCCTGGAACATTGCAGGGGTGCTCACCAAAGACTGAAATGGTTTACTTAAAATTTCCAGAAACTTAATGTATCCTCATTTCATTTACATCTATAATATTTCAGTTATGGTCTTGCAGCTTTTTTTTGTTCACTCCTCTCATTGTGAGCAGATCAGTTCTGCATATCTTAGCTTTTTTCCTAACATGTCTTTGCATCAAAAATAAATCCACAGTCATCCATTAACATTCTGAGTGCCAGGAGGGCTCTATTCTCTTTTCACTGTTAGTTTCTTCTCATATGAACAATTACTTATGAAAGCTAGCCGTTTCCTTAATGATCCACATGGCCTTGGTTCTCTTCACCTTTTCTGTTGGCCAAGGCTTGTCTAAACATTGTGCTGGGTTGAGTGTATAGATCCCACCCCGGCATCCCCAGGCAGCATCCTCATATTTTAATTACAGACCTACTCTGGGAGGTGTTAATCTAAAAAGCACAGCACAATGTCACATGCTGGGTTCACTGCCAGAAAGGTGCACTTTTCTGAAAGAAACCTTCTAATCTCACAAGCTGTTTGTCCAAGCCCAAACTCAGAGTCTTTGTTTTTTCTTTGGAGAAGTTAAAATAGTAAATGTGGTGATTTAAGAAGGCTTGTCATGAAAAAAAATTGAGAATCTCTGCCCGAACACGTTCCTTATACACCTTTCTTATCTTTTCACTTTGTACTCCTCTCTGTGTAATGGAAATAATCTATTTTATCTTTTTTTTTTAAAGGGGGGATGTTCTGATAAAATGACAAAGAGTACTGTGGCAACTCTGAGATGATCTTGAGTAGTTTCTTATATGTGAAATCTTAAGCCACAATAAATCAGTTGGATTCTAGGAAGCCATAGCTCTTTTTATTACTCTGTCATGCAGAAAGGCTTTCCATTCCTTTATCCTGCTTGCCTTCATAGCATGTCATTGTTTTTACTTTGTCGTCAACATTCCCAGGCCTTAGCCCTCAGCCTCAATCACAGGGATGGGAGAATCTACAAGGTGATAAAAGCTTAGTATATCAATGGTAAGAGAGCAGTATGCCGCAGAAAGCTCTTACTGCACATTCAAGGCGAATGGAAAATAATTATGAAAGCACAGATGCCTGTGAAGCCCTTCATTATGTTATTATTTTATAAAGTTATTTATTATTATTAACAATAGGGCCCAGCATGGCATGCAAGAAGAATGGGATATTTATATTTGCCAAACACAACACTTTGTTCTTCTGCTGTTCCCTACTTCTACCTCCTTTTAGCTAGTTTATAAGTCTTTAGAAGAAACTATCAGCAATCATATTATTTTCTTAGGATGTTATTAGCTGCTACTTTGGCTTAATTCCAGTGGTTGGAATAAAAAGGGCAATTCACACACAAAAGCAATCATTCCTAGGTTTCTGAAACTCTAGGTAGTTTCTTCAGAGCTGTAGTTAACCAAAAGAAAGAGATTTCCCCCACTCCACAGTTCTCGGCGTTAGACAAACTTCAGAGTTAGCCATCAATATCACATTTTTAAATGCCAAGAAATCTCACAAACACCTTCTATGTTTCAGAGACTTAAGCAGCATCTGATGTGATAGATATACTTTCCTCTGTCCCACCCATAATCTTCCAAACCCTAATAGAGATATAGGAGAAATGTATGGATGTCTTCATTTTGATCACAATTCAAGTACCGTATTTGCCGGTGTATAAGACGACTGGCGAGCCTCTTGTGGCGCAGAGTGGTAAGGCAGCCGCCTGAAAGCTTTGCTCATGAGGTTGGGAGTTCGATCCCAGCAGCCGGCTCAAGGTTGACTCAGCCTTCCATCCTTCCGAGGTCGGTAAAATGAGTACCCAGCTTGCTGCTGGGGGGTAAACGGTCATGACTGGGGAAGGCACTGGCAAACCACCCCGTATTGAGTCTGCCATGAAAACGCTAGAGGGCGTCACCCCAAGAGTCAGACATGACTCGGTGCTTGCACAGGGGATACCTTTACCTTTACCTTAAGATGACTGGGCGTATAAGGTGACCTCCCAACATTTCCACTCAAAATATAGAGTTTGTTATATACCCAGCCCGCCCCTGCATCTCCCTGTGACCAGCACTAATGCGCAAGTGCGCATGTGCGAGCTCTGTGTAGACAAGGGGCGGGCCGGGCTGGAGCGCCACTGCTTCCTGCCGAGCAGAACGGGCCGGTCACGCCAAAAAGGCTGGCACCCCTGTCTCGCTGCTGATGACCCACCTCAGCCATGCTGGATACTGCACGATACTGGATGGTATGTAGAATGAGGTGGGCGGGCATAGGGAGGCCACTATGGGCAGCTATGTCTATCCCAACTGAAGGGCACCCGGCGTATAGGATGACCCCCCACTTGGTAGCATGTTTTTCAGGGGGAAAAAGTAGTCTTATACGCCAGCAAATACAGTAAGTCCAAATAGTGACTGTTTAATGGGACTTCAGCAGAATGCAGGGTGGCCTATGTGATCATACAGCATGTCCAGTTTCTTACTTGAACCACATAATACTATAATGCACACAAAGGCAGTACTAAGAGATGGGCTACATAAAGATAGATTCTAGTGGGTAGCCAAGTTGGTCTGAAGTAGCACAACAAAATTTTAGTCCAATAGTTCCTTTAAGACCAACAAAGATTTATTCAAGGTGTGAATAAATGAAAGCTTACACCTTGAATAAATCTTAGATGGGCTCCATGTGAGTTTATATTACATGAAAGATCCATGAGAGCATCTCCTAACATTTCCTTTAACATTAAAAAGCAGCTTCAGGGAGGAATGATGGCAGGGATAGACTAGAAAGCAAAAATGGTCATAAACACTGAATCAGACTACTGTTTCATCAACGTCAGCATTGTTTACTCTGACTGGTAGCAGCTCTACAGGGTCCCAGATGGAAGTCTTTCACATCACCTACTATCTACCTTATCCTTTTAATGCAAGTTGACAAGGATTGAACCTGAGACCTTTTGAATGCCAAGCAAATGTTCTACCATTGAGCCATAACCTTTCCCTGTTCATCAGTGGGAAAGTATGAGGAAAGGAGGAAAAACAGATTTCCACCCTGCATGAGGATCACTGACTCATGGTGGCAATTTGAACCCATTTTGCATGGGGCTGGGCTTATTGTCTCCAACCAGCCTTGCATTGGGGAAAAACCAGCACATTGTGGTGATGACTCCTGTCCAATTGCTTGAGACAAAATCACCAGCTTATGGTAACCATGTGCAAAGTGAGGGCACCTGATTGTGGCAATGACAGTTCTGCCTACTTCTCACACAGTTGTCTTGTACAAGGTAAGTGTCTCCCCACTTAAGGCCAGGAGGTGGCCTTGCAGATCACTGGCACATTAGGAGTTTTCTCAGAGGCTTTAATGGCTAAATCACTCCTGATGATTAGCCATTGTAAATAATCAGTCTTTCCTATGTATTACCTGAAAGGCGTGGATTTCTACTGGGGAAATAGCTTGGGAAGAAAAATAAATTAACCTTTCCTCCTAGGGAAGTCAGTCCCCAGGTGGGACTTGGGGATTACCTGGAATTATAGCTCATCTCCAGGTGACAGAGATCAGTTTCCCTGGAGAAAATGGCTGCTTTGGAGGGTGGGCTAAATAGCATTATACTCCATTGAGGTTCCTCCCTGCCCCAAATTCCACGCACTCCTGGCTCCACTTCCAAAATCTCCAGGTATTTCCCAACTCAGAGTTATCCCTCCATCCCCAACCAAGGCTGTAGCCTCAATCCAAACCGTACTCTGCAGCTGCAGTTACCTGGAGACATAGTCTGACTGTTCTATTTGTGCACATTGTGTCTACAGTTTCTTTCTTTTGGTTAACTGCTGTCCTGAAGAAACTATAGATCTCCCATGTAATATGGCACTCTATGCGTTCCACATGTATCTTTTAACTTGGCCTCATCCACACTCAGTAATTCTTCTTGTTTTGAACCTAACCCCAAAACCAGTTCAGTTCAGTTCAGTTTATAGAACAGGTAGCTGTGATTCTTCCTCATTTTGAGCTTCTTCCTCATTTAAATTTTTTTTAACTATCATGTGAGGAAACAACAAAAAACATTGGCTAACTTTTGTATTTATGTGAAAGGGACTCAAAGACTGTGAAAGAACCACTTGATAAGACATCTAGGTTTTGTTTTCTGTATTGCTCATTCTTCCTTGTCCCTAATTTATAATTGGAAATAGTTTTCTAATCTCTCTTACTGTTTTCCATTGATGTGGTTTGCTGCCTTGGAATTAACCTTACAAGTGCAATTATACATTGTTCAGTGCTAATTGAGAGCAAGTCAGTTTTCTTGTAAAAAGACACATTTGTGAAGACTATATTTTCTCCTTCCAATCATCTTGAGTATTTCGATCTGTTTTCAGAACAGTTACATTTTTATTTTTATTTTTGCAATCAGTAATACATAGCATATGTTTGAAAGGACTCCTAATCTACAATGAATTGGCATCCTGGGGGATGCTGATCCTTAGAAAGAGCAAATGGGAAGTTAGTTGGTTTCTATTGTCTGTGGCTGAACAATCCATGATTTGGTGTTTGGATTGCATCTATATTCAGGGAGCTATTAGAAATGTTTCTACAGGCTTGCACTTATATGAGCACATAATGCTGCCTTATACAGAAGCAAAGCATTGACCCATCTAGCTTAGTCCATAGGCTACTAGGACAGTTGTCACAGCCCCAAATGCTCAAACAGAAAAAGGTCATTCTCAATACTTGTTAGCTTTGCTCCTTGATCTGGAGGTGCAAGAGATTAAATGTGGGGGTTTCTGCATGAAAAGCATTTGCTACCCTACTGAAATATAGGGCTACAAAAATGAAGGGATTTGCCATTTTATGTTTACCATGTAAGCTTTAGACTCACAAAAATCTGATGCCAAATCTGAGAGACCTACATGGACAAAAAGGCATGCAAAAGGGATCAGCACACTGAGGTGTGCAGTGGTAGCACTACTTGTTACATAACCTAGAGAGCTGTTTCTACCTCTTCACTCTAATCCCTGGTCCATCAGGATCCACCCTCTGCATTTGTTTGCCATTGAGTTTTCACAGGTCAAAAGGAAATGCAGCAGATGGGAAAAATCTACTTCTGCAAGCACCTTGTGCTCATCTTTTACAGGATCCCACCAATATTCCACCTGCTGCTTATTTACTTTAGCTTTTTTAAAAATGACAGCTGACT
Organism: Paroedura picta; assembly: GCF_049243985.1. Taxonomy (NCBI): domain Eukaryota; kingdom Metazoa; phylum Chordata; class Lepidosauria; order Squamata; family Gekkonidae; genus Paroedura; species Paroedura picta. The sequence goes on from NC_135372.1 coordinate 103,731,376, forward strand.
TTTGTGGATGTTTTACACGTTCTAGTGTTTTAATAAGTAATGTTACATTGACTGAGCAGTATATAACTGTTTTAAATACATTAAATACAGGTTTTTTACTGCTCTGACCAAGTCTTGTACCTTCTTTGCAAGCTTCCATCCTACCTGACAACTGAGCAGTACTGTCTGAAGCATTAGCTTCTGCTGATATCGAATGTGACAGAGAAAGGAAAAAAAGACCAGGGTGCACATTTCTTGCAAGTCTGCTTTAAGCTCCCCTAAGAGCTCTCACATTCCAATCTATTATTTTGTGTGTGTGTGAGAGAGAGAGAGAGGACAAGAAGATGTTGAAGCCTTCCCCTGGTCTCCAGCGCAGAAGCACAGTGCTCAGTGGGCTACAGCTTTTGTGTACCTACCTGGCAAAACTGACTTCAGAGTTGCCACATGATTAACTATAAGGGATGCATTCTCAAGATCAGAGCAAAATCCCCCCTTAGATGTACAGATTCTGTGGTGTGAATCCCACACTTATCCACTGGGTGCAAAGGCATTGCCACCAGATTAAGGAAGCAGATTTCTGCCACTTCCCCATTCCCACAGAAGATCTCTGCACTGCATTTATTTTGCATTTACTTATTCATACCCCATTTTTGCTAACAATCCTGTGGAGTTAGGTCATGTTGAGAGTGATGGGTCCAAGGGCAGTCAGAGAGCCTCCATGATAGAAGTGGGGATTCAAGCCTGGGTTTCCCAGTATTCTAGTCCAATACTTCAGTAACTACATCATGGTGGCTCTTAGTGTGGAACTCAGGATTGTTCTTGGAGATCCTGCAAACTACAGGGGAAGAATTTTGCAGATAGCAAGGACTACAGCTTGGAGAAGGTGGAAATGAAACTATTCCAAGAGCAGAATATCACAGTACTTTGGGTCTGTTTCACATTTCTACTGCTGACAAAGAACAGAATAAGAAAAGGATTGGTACTGCAAAATACTGCATATGCCTGACAAGTGGTCAGTAAAGCAGAAGAAAAATGGAAGGCCAACAAATTTATTCATATATTAAACAAAATTATATTCTGCTACAGAGCCTATTATTATTATTAATATACCCTGAGCAAGGCAGCTCAGGGCAGTGTTCAACAATCACAAATCAATAGATTTAATTAAAGGTTTACAGAATTATTTACAACAAAAGAATTTTAAAAATATATAATAATACTAGCGAGAAAGCCTGCTGCAGCCCTAAAAGCAGCAGGTGCTAGCAGGACATAGGTCAGGGGGGAGGCAGCTTTGCCGAGGCACAGAGTGGCCTATCTTCCCCTTACCCAACTCCCACTCCCAAGGCAGAGTGGGACCTGTCAGGCAGTGCTGCGAAGACCATGACCTTCTCCCCATTGGAGCTGGCGGCTCCTCACAAGTCTGACTACCACCAACAATGACTCCGTATTGCCACCACAGGGTCCGCTGTACTCTCAGTGCCACCGACACCTCCACTCAGTGGTCTCGGCCACTGCCGCCTCCTCGCCAGCGGCCCCTCTGCCACCACTGCCTCCTCACCATTGGCATCACCACCAGCTCCTCCTGCCTGGTGACACTGGAATGGGTGGAGTGGCAGGACACCACAGGCACGTCAGCCACATCAGCGAGGCTCGTGTGGGGCGATGGGGGCGGAAAGGCTCACGGCTGGCTAGGGAGGTCGATTCCTTCAGGGGCTGGCCCAATCAGGGTGTGGACAGCTTTGGTAATCATGCCCTGGTGGGCCCATGGAGCGTGCCTGTTTGGAAACTGAGCCCGGACTGTCTCAGGGCTCCGGACACACTCTACCCACTGGCCCTTTTCCAAATTATTATCGGGTCACAATGGTTAGGATGTCCAATTAGAATTAATCATTAATATATAAAAAACTTAACATATTAAGTTGAAGCTTCTTCTGCATACCAACTCATGGGCCCAAAACTGAGTGGGAACAACACCCATGGGAATGATGGAGAACTTGCCAATCATGTATGACTATGCAATGGTTCATATGGAAGATCCATGGGCTTGTGAAAGTTGTGAAATTTGTTGCATGCAAACAGATATTTTGTTAATGAACAGACTTGGACCAAGGCCCCAAATGAAAGTGTATGAGGTGTTATAATTTGGACCAATTCTATCAACCATTTTAATGGATAAAGCCAACATTTCAAGATACCCTTGGTAGTGGCTGCTGCCTAAGAATTTTGCAGGGGTGCTTGGTCCAGGAGAACTCCCAGAATTGTCATTCACATCAAAAGCAGTTCTTTGCTATGAATGCTTCCCGGCTTCAAGTTAAAAGAAATTCTCATTCATTGCAACAAGAAATTTCCTACAATTTAGTTCTATATACAAAACAGGGCACACACAATTACAACCTTATCTATATTATGCTTGTGTTCATTGCATTGCCCAGTCTGAATTTTTAATTTTTTTTTTACTAAAATGAACATAAGAAAGATTAGAACTGAAAATAATATTATTACTGATACTGAAAAGAAAATTTGTTTTGAACAATTTCAAATGACCACTAGGTTTGTGTGTGTGTGTGTGTGTGTGTGGGGGGGGAATTCTGACAAGATTTCTGTGGCAGAAATATCAGCTTCTTTTTGCAGTTTAAATAATATGTTTGGGCTGCTATATTTTGAATTTGCGAAGGAAGGAATATGCACATGTGGCAACAAATGATTGCTATTTCATATCCAGGAAACGGAAACAGTTATTACTGTCAGTGGGGGCAACAGGATGGTTAACATTAAAGACAAACTGAGAATACAGCATAACACTAGCATTCCTAGGAGGCTTACTCTAAACCCACTCCTGCACACAGGCCCCCACACAGAGGCTGTTGATACAACATGGCTCCTTCACAAGTACAAGAAAAGAAACAACATTTTAGATGTAATCCTGATTTGGTGGGTGATAATGTTGGTTGTATAGTAATGCTAAAACACTTCAAATTATCAAAGGGATTGGGTACTTGATTCTTAATCATTTTAAATGGAAACTGAGTGGAAATTTTAAATGTGAGGGGAATTTGTGCTTTTCAGTCACTTAACTGCTTGTGAAAATCCCCTTTGCTCCCCTTAATAACAGCTGAGGTGGCTTTACAAATCTTAACCCATATTTGTACTATATTATTCCACACTGCAAACCCAGGACCATGACTTCATTTAACAAAAAATCTGCAAGAGGGTATGTTAGGTTTTGGGAGAGACAGATAAATGTTCAAACCCTGCTTAGTGCCATGAAGCTAAAATGGAAAGCCTTGGATCAGACATGATCTTCCTTAACATATCTCACAGAGTATTTGAAAGGATGGAAAAACACTTTATACCTTGAAAAATGTCACTGAAATGATTACTAACAATTAGGATGACAGAACTGCTTATGCTTTCAGTTCTAGGATTTGCTTCCAACAGATGGAAGACTTTTATCACGTTCTTTGCTGAGCAAGATATGGCTTGAATTTTTAGTCTGCCCCACCTATTTCCCTTACATTGAGCCCTGTCCTACCTCATATGGCATTTGTACATGGAGGTACCATGATTCTTAGCATATCATTTATTGAGGTGAGCAAACAGCATTTTTTTTCACCAGCAGAAAAGCCTATATCAATAATTGTGGACTTTTCATAGAACCTCTATGTCTGGCTCACTGTGAATCAAGGCTCTAAGTCTTCCTCATAAGGATTTTCATATTACTGTTCTAAACTGGATATTATTTGTTTTTGGCAATTTTGAGTAAAGTGATAAAGAAGTGGGGGTTTCATACAGCAAATTTTATTCCATTAATTTGAATTGCTGTGGTCATTTCAAACAGTGCCATTCCCCTCCCTCCCCGGGCCACCCTTTTTCACTGAGTGGTCTTTTGTTTTAAGCATTCTAAGTTGAGTGCTGTAGTGCTAAACCAATATAGTACTTCAGTGCTATCGTGGCACCATTGAGTTGCCTTGATTCTACTGACTCAATGGCTGCCTTCATTCCATTGACTCGATAGAGTCAAGACACCTCAATGATGCCACAATAATGCCATTGTTATATTGGTTTAGCGCTATAGTGGTCAACTTTGGGGCCCATTCCGCACAAGGATCAATGAGGCAGATTGCTTGCAGGAAGAAATAATGGAATTTAAAATAGTGGAACTGGGCGTAACGCATACCTGCCTTTGTAGTGGAATCCAGTAGCATTTCAATAGTTTCCCACAGGTTTCTGGTCTCGCCAAAAATCGCTAGAAAAGAAGCAATTTTTTCCGTGCTTTGTCCCGCCCCTGGCCGTCAATCAAACGAAAAGCCAATGGGCGGGTGTTATCATGCTCCAGAGAAGCCCCTTTCCCTTTAAGAACAGTTTTTTTTTAAAAAAAGAAAAACACACATTGCAACGAATATGCCTTTCCTTGATTCTTTGCTTCCTCCTAACGTAGAGACCCATCTAACTGGCAGCTGGCATGTGAGCTGCCGATTCATCGTTGCCATGCTCCCCCGAGTGAAACCCCCCCCCCCCGTGCACGGGCGCGATTTTCAGCCGAAAATAAAGGGAACTTGCAAACGGGGCTGTGTTGTGCTTGGTGACTTAGGGGAGCTTTAAAGCAGCTCTGTGGAGGGACTGCAGCCGGAGAAGCCTCACTGGGTGAATGAAGGCTCGCTGGCTCGTTGTTCTCCGCTCGCTCCGAGAAAAAAAATGGTGATTGATTCGCCGGAAGTTCAGAGGAGAGAGCCAGGGGGAGGGACTTTGCTGAAACTGCAACAATGTTAATGCACAGGTCTTTTCCGCTAGTGTTGCAGATTGCTTGCAAGTGTGTAGCGCTTTTCGGAGGGTGAATCCACTTTTCTGGATTCCCCTTTAAGCGCTACAACGAATCACTTTTTGCCGATCGGTTTCAGGAGCGTGGCAGATTGTGTGCGACGTCGTGCATAACTGCAAATTAGTAGCGTTTACAATTTGCCACACTCCTGCTACATTTAACTTGTGCGGAATGGGCCTGGATGTTTAAAAAAATTTCTGAGGAAGATTGCACAGCAAAAAATGGCAAGGGAAAAAGCAATACTTTGAAAAGCAACACTTCAGAGATGGCTAATTAGTGGAAGGAAATTCACTGTATGAAACCCCCATCTCTTTATCACTTTACTCAAGATTGGGCCAGCAAAAAAGGATTCGGGGAGGGGGGGTGACATTGTAGGGAGCGCTATTGACATTTTAAACAGCACACCATAGTGATTCAGCAGCACAATGAAGGGATTGAAAATGGAAAAAAGCAGTTTCCCTAAAAAGTGGCTAAACTGTACTTTGCTGAACCTGACAAAAGTTGGGTTTGTAAATAAATTCTGCTAGCAGCCAGTTATTAAATGGGCCTCTCTGAAATGACAGAAAAATCCATCAGCAACCAGTTACTCAAAAGGCAGTTAGAAAATGGCTTTAAATAGTTATGATTTTCAAGATGACTTGTAGGAGTACTCCTGTGAAACCTGTACCACTCTCAGCAACCCTGAGGCCATTCTGGCACATTAGCACAAACGCCCAGCTCCAGAACACATATGGCCTGTACAATTTTCACAGTTAAGTGCTATCATGCTGTTGGCTAAGAAAGATATATCTGCACAATCACAAGATATCCAGAATGAGTTATAACATCTCTCTACATCCAGAGAGGCACAAATGATTCTTCTTCCTGCTGCAGCCAAAACATGATGACAGCACAAAAGTTTAGGATAGCATGCAACAGACATAGCCTGAAGTGAACTTCATAGTGGCCAGGAGTCAAACTTTAAGCATCAATTGATAGTGAGACTCCACTGCACTTAATGGCAGAGATCTAGAGATCTGTTTCAGAACTGGTTTAAGGAGGGCTATACTTCCTCAGGTGATCAATCTGTTACATAAAAAGTACCTACTTTATTGTGGAAATCCAAACATGCCATTTTCCCCCAAGCACCCCAATTTCAATAATAAGAGCTGCTGGGTGAACTGAAGTTGTGTGATTGTCATGGTGATGCACAATACAATAGCTTGCAGTACTGTCTTATGACCTTTCTAAAACATTCCTTTTTCCATTCCCTCTCCCCACTGATTAGAAGCTTAGTGGTCTTCACTGTACTATTTCATTGTGGAATGTTCAGGCAGCTCTATGGAGAAACAAAACAAGGGAAGAAAAACTGCAGAAGTACCCAATTCCACAAAGCGCTGCCCCACCAGTCTATAGATGGTATTTGCTTTCCTTGAGAGTTGTACCCCATCCCCAGCACAGTTCCCAAAGACCTAAAATAAGAACTACTAACAGATTATTCCACCTTCCCCCAGCCCTCATGAATTACAAAAGAATGGGATATAGTGCTACTGATACTGTATCAGGTCTAGCACAAGCAGTAAAAACTCAAAACATTCAGGTACATCTGGAAATGCTTTGCCAAAGCTCCACAGGATACAGGGATAACACAGAAGATATAACTTTCTGATCCTTGCCAGGGAAGAACAATATTGACCTAAATTGCAGAGAACACTTTTGCTTAAAGCTTATCAAGTGGCTATTCAGTTTCTTTTAGGAAGTGGCTCCTCATTCCAGAACAGGTATTGGGGCTAGTGAAGTCTGTGAGCTTACAGACAACTTGAAATCTGCTCACAGCACATGTGTATTTACTAAGACGGTTTATGCACTTCACTGCCCCAACTCCCGTGCAGGAGCAAAGATCTGGCAGATGAGGCCAAATGCTCCCCATGTGGGTGCAGGAAGAGGTGGGGCAACCTGGCACAACTAAAACTCCAGCCTACAGCCCGGCATGAAACCTCCAGTACATAAACAGTCTAAGAGCCTATCTTACTTGAGCTGGTGTTATGACAAGCAAAACATAATTGTTTAGAATGCAGTCTTTCTTTGTTCCTTGTTTAAAAGTTGGGATCCTTTTTGACTGACATGACAGCAGACCTTCAGCTTCCAAAGCAAAAATTATCCTTAGCCTTAGTTTGAAAGCACTAGCTTTCAATGACTTTTGGCAGAGTTCTCCTCTAAGGGATACAACAGATATGCAAGGAGGGACTCCCATTATCCTATGTATAAACTGAAAGGGGATGGTTGAAAGATTTGGCAATCAACAAAATCCAGATAGTGACACCATATAGAAACTGGGCATTATTTTAGAGTTGAACATCTGCATTGCATTGGGGATATATCTTCCTCACTTGTAAAGGTGAGATATTGCTCCAGAAGCAGGCTTAATTCTGAGCAAACTTACACTGGTGAGACTAGAGGTTTGAAGAAAAAAACAACCCCAGGTAGCAAAAACTCCTGACTTGTTCAGTGTCTGAGTCCATTTGGTAAGATCTAGTTTGTCGTTGTATTTATTTTTTATTTTATTACATTTATGTTTAGAAACGCCCCCCCCAAAAAAGATTTTAAATTTGTTATAGTTTATTTGCAACTACTCATTTAGGCAATAATTTGAAAAACATCTCAGAAGTATCTTAAGGCTGATCTTGGTGTGGGAGATAAGAACAGAATCATTGGCATATGGCAGCAAAGGTAATCTTGGGGCATGAAACTCTGGAGAAGAAAGACTTGGCATTAGGTCATTTAGCTATATGTTTTTTAAAAAGAGCAAGCAGACAACCTTGTCTCACCCTTTATCGATGGTGAAACGCTCAAAAAGTTGCCCCCTGTTTCCACAATGGACTTGAGCCGTAGTGCTGGTGTATAGGGTCTTAATTAGCCAAAGTAGTCTTTTATCAATGAATAGGCCACCAGTTTCTCCCACAGTTTCTTCAGCTGACTGAATCAAATGCTCCCTTAAGATTCATAAAGGCCACGTAAAGTTTCCTGCCAGGACAAGCAGCATATTTTTTCTGCTAGATGAAACAGAGTTAAACAGTGATCAATAGTGGAAAAGCCTCTCCTAAAGCCAATTTGTTCCAAGCCCAGGATTTATTAGTCTTGATCCATTCCACTAATCTTTGGTGCAAAAGGGAAGAATATAATTTCCCAACAGACAATAGGAGACTAATTTGCTGATAGCTGGTTGGATCAAGCCAACTGCCCTTTTAAAAAACTGGAATGATTATAGAATGCTTCAAAACTGGGGGGATTTCCCCCATCTACTTTTGAAGTCTTCCAGTTTGTGTAAAGAGGGTTATTCAGGTTTAAAACTTCAAGGTATCTAGTGGTGCCACAACTGAGGTACTGGTGGGTAGAAGGAGCCATGGTGAAGGAAGGATGGCTGGGCAAGAGGAAGCATGGAGTAGCTGACCACTGAGCAGGCCTGAAGGTCCTGCTGCTGAACAGCAGGTCAAAGTAAAACGCACTTCATTTAGGATTTAATATCAAATGGGGAGCTGACCTGGTATGCATCACAGAGGCCCAGGTAGGTGAAGATCAACTTTGCCTCCTGGGTTCCACCAGCCTAAGCTTGGTGAGTGTGAAGGGTAAACAGTTGTGGTCTATGAGGCCGCTCTGGAAGCTACCAGGTGTTTTGTTACCCAGAACTTCAGTTTTGAGTATGCATGCTTGATATAGGAACTTGGAACAGAACAGGGATTCTGTTGGTGTACTGCTGATCAATGAACATGCTGAGGCCGTCCTGATGGATCAATGGCAAAGCTGTTCGAGCACTGAAGGGTAGGCCTGTCCTTGAAGGGTTTGCACTCCCCCTGAAGAAACAGGTCCATTATTTGGAAGGCCAGCGCGCTGACGCCTACGCCTCCCCTCCCCCCCCCCCGTGGCGCAGTGCTCACTGTGCCGGGAGAGACCGTCCACTTCGGGTGCTGAAGCACCCAACCCTAGCCCAGATCTCTTTATTAGCTTAGGCTAACATTTCAACCTCTTGTGGCGCAGAGCCTCTTGTGGCGCAGAGTGGTAAGGCAGCCGTCTGAAAGCTTTGCCCATGAGGCTGGGAGTTCGATCCCAGCAGCCGGCTCAAGGTTGACTCAGCCTTCCATCCTTCCGAGGTCGGTAAAATGAGTACCCAGCTTGCTGGGGGGTAAACGGTAATGACTGGGGAAGGCACTGGCAAACCACCCCGTATTGAGTCTGCCATGAAAACGCTAGAGGGCGTCACCCCAAGGGTCAGACATGACCCGGTGCTTGCACAGGGGATACCTTTACCTTTTAACATTTCAACTACAACCATTCTTTCAAATGCATGGTCTGGCCATCATGATCCAGACTCTGATTTTAGTCTGTCCTTTACGAGACGCTGTCTTTGAAAATGGTCTGAAAACTTCAACTTGTCCCAAATGAAGCAGCTGGGCTATTGTCAGGGAAGGATACAGGGATAAAAGATCTCCACTGGCTGCCTATTTGTTTCCAGGGGCAATTCAAAGTGCTGGTTCTTACCTTTAATGTCTTGGAGCCAGAGTACTCCTCCTATATTTGTCCCGTATATTATCCAGGCTGCCAGTTAAGACCTGCCTCAAAAGCCCTGTTCTCTGAGCTCAGAAGAGAGGTTGGGGACAATCAGAGACAAGGGTTTTTCAGTAGTGGCACCTTTCTTGTGGCATTGCTTTCTTTTGGGTAGAAGCCCAAAACATTTTTGTGCACCTAGGCTTTTAATTAATGAGTTATTTTTTTGCCTGGAAACTATCTGTGTTCTGTTCTTATGTTTGGATGCTGGGCTGTTGCTTTTGTAATCCTGGATTTTAAGAACTTTTAATATTTTGTTTTTATTGTTATTTTATTTTGTAATCACCTTTGGGTAGGTTCCTAGGGAGGCAGTATAAAAAGGTTCTAAAGAAATAAATAAAAGAAGTAAGATAAAATACTTCCTAATGCTGAATGGACAGCAGTGCTGGCTGCTTCAGGTGCGAACGGCCACTTTGGACACCGTAGCGCCCTACCCTACTTAGAACTGCATTCATGGAGTTACCAAACAGCCTCTCACTGAGATACTGCCAGGCAGAGACTTCCTTCGCTTCAGAGATGGAAGTACATCAGGCCACCCTTTGCGTACATTCCCCTCATAAATATTTAGACGATTAATAGTTCCATGGGACAAAAAGCTGAAGAAAGAGAGTTGTTCCACCTAGTAATAAACTTTGCTTAAGAGCTTTCTTCTTTACCCACAGGAAAATAGAATGCATCAGAAACATGATCAGCCACTCTTCTCTTTCAGTCCTTCCTTCACCTGTCAAATGTTCCCCTCCCCAACTGCTATTAGCAAGACAACCTTATCTTGGCAAGGGGTTAAAATCCTCTTTCTTAGCTTAGCGTCTCTCTCTCTCTCTCCTTCACCCTAATCAGCACATGCAATTGAAAATTCATTGAATTCTTTTGGCATGCCGTCCTTGTCTGGACAACTGTCATTTGCACACATTACGAGATTGAATCCTTTGGAGGAAATAGGGTTATCAGGCTGAGAATTGCAAGACTGAAAGACCAAAAGGGAACCTGAAGGCTGAGAAAACAGAACATTAAAATAAAATACAATTATTTATTATCTAACGCACATAAATAGGATTAAAAACTACAAACAACAATGTTATTAAAAACTTAAATCTACATTTACTGCAACCTATAACATGTTGCAACTACAATTCCCAAGAATAACATTAATGATTATATATGCTAAAAAATGATGCAGTAAAATGTCATACTCAATATGCCAGCAAATTTGGAAAACTCAACAATGGCCACAAGATTGGAAAAGGTCAGTTTATATTCCAATCCCAAAGAAGGGCAATGCCAAAGAATGTTCAAACTACCACACCATTGCACTCATTTCTCATGCTAGCAAAGTTATGCTCAAAATCCTACAAGCTAGGCTCCAGCAATATGTGGACCGAGAACTTCCAGAAGTACAGGCAGGATTTCGAAGAGGCAGAGGAACTAGAGATCAAATTGCCAACATACGCTGAATCATGGAGAAAGCTAGGGAGTTCCAGAAAAAACATCTACTTCTGCTTCATTGACTATGCTAAAGCCTTTGATTGTGTGGAGCACAACAAATTGTGGCAAGTTCTTAAAGAGATGGGAATACCAGAGCATCTTATTTGTATCTCGAGAAACCTATATGCAGGTCAAGAAGCAACAGTGAGAACCGGGCATGGAATCACTGATTGGTTCAAAATTGAGAAAGGAGTTCGGCAAGGCTGAATACTGTCGTCTTGCCTATTTAATGTATGCGGAGCACATAGTGAGAAAGGCGGGGTTAGATGAGTCACAAATTGGGATCAAGATTGCAGTGAGAAATATCAACAACCTCCAAGATCACTGCAGATGGGGACTGCAGCAAAGAAATTAAAAGACGCTTCCTCCTGGGGAGGAAAGCTATGGCAAATCTAGACAGCATCCTAAAAAGCAGAGACATCACCCTGCCAACTACAGTGTGTGTAGTCAAGGCTATGGTCTTCCCAGTTGCAATGTATGATTATGAAAGTTGGCCCATAAGGAAGGCTGAGCATCAAAGAATTGAGGCTTTTGAACTCTGGTGCTGGAGAAGACTCTTGTGAGGACTGCAAGGAGAACAAACTGGTCAGTCCTAGAGGAGATCAGCCCGGACTGCTCCTTAGAAGGCCAGATCCTGAAGATGAAACTCAAATACTTTGGCCACCTCATGAGGAGGAAGGACTCCCTGGAGGAGAGCCTAATGCTGGGAGCAATTGAGGGCAAAAGAAGAAGGGGATGACAGAGAATGAGGTGGCTGGATGGAGTCACTGAAGCAGGTGCAAACTTAAATGATGCAAACTTAAATGGACTCCAGGGAATGGTAGAGGACAGGAAGGACTGGAGGATCATTGTCCATGGGGTTGCGATGGGTCGGACATGACTTTGCACCTAACAACAAAAACAACATTGCTATGACCAATGACCAGATTAATTTCAACTCAGAAGAACTTCTTCAGTGGTCAAACAACATACACACATAACTCTTTAAACATACAATAAGCAATTAACGCCTGCCAGATAGTATATAAAGTCATAGAAAATGATGCTCCCTCAAAGACAACTGAATTACTTGCTCTGGCTTTTGGATAGTGGAACACTGAGAACAGCAGAGGTCACAAAAATGGCTATTCATTCATTCATTTTCATACTGCCCTCCCATACGGCCCAGGGTGGTTTACATGGGAACACCGTGGGAGTAAACATAAGCCATATCAAAAGTAGAAAGGCTTTCCTGAAAGAGTAACTGGGAGATAAACACAGGTGGGTAGTCATGTTGGCCTGAAGCAGAACAAAATCAGAGTCCAGTGGCACCTTTAAGACCAATGAAATTTTATGCAAGATATAAGCTTCAAACCTTGAACATGAAAGCTTATACTTTGAAACTTATACCTTGAATAAATCTTTCCTGGTCTTAAAGGTGCCACTAGACTCTGATTTTGTTCACTTCAGGCCAACATGACTACCCACCTGTCTGCTTGAGAAGCTACTGAACCCAAGTTAATCAACACTGAATTTGTGGATCAAAAACACTAATAGTATTCATTGGAACAATCTCTTGGTATGATGCACACTTCACAAAAATCACCTACCCATCCTCCATTAAATTCAAACCACCTGACTGAGAAAAATAAATATCCCCCCTTTTCTGTGTAAATAAATGGCAAGATTGCTAACTGCGAGGTTTAGGTAGGTCTGAATGACAAGTCCATCGTGACAGATGATAAAGAATATCACATTTCTGGTGCAACATACCTGTTGTTTGGAATTCTGTCCATCTAGGGTTGGCAGTTCCATTTTAATACAGCCATTTCCTGAGTCGCACCCCAGACTTAGATAAGTTGATGGGCCTGGATGTGCATTCATATTCCAAAGTCTGCAGCACAGCAATGTTAACCTCTTTCAGCTGATGCAGCTTTTCTAGTGTAGACTGAACAATGGAATCCTTGTAGCAAAGTATGGGGAGAATGCAACCTGCTATCAGTCAGACTGATTTTATGGCAAAGCAGGAAACTGACCCCAGTTTTTCTCCGTATGGAGACTAACATATGCAATGGGCCAGTCATCTAAACAGAATTATAGAAAGGCCTTGTGTGTGAATCAGCGGAAAACCAATTGCCTGTACAGTCTGATATCCCGCAACATTTGTTCTGACTATTGCTCCATTCAGCTGTGTAATCTACAGCCCATGGCTGATTCTGCCTCCTCCTCAGCACTGCACTCCTCTGTCACTCCAGTCCTAGGTCTCCGACATGGCAGCTACTACATGGGCTTTCACATTCTTAATGCTAGAAGCTCAGCTATTCTGCATCTGCTGCCTGTCTTGCGAACACGACTGGCATTTTTAATTTAGTCAATTTTTAGCTCTGCTTGTTCCTGTGAGATGTGTGTCAGAGCTGTTTTCCCTTTTAATACGTGAACACACTGAAGTATTCTGATTTATCATAAGAATGTGACCCTCCCTGCCTGTCATGTTAGAAAAGCTGCTGCAGAATTAAATTTCTGTTTTTGCTTTGCCTTCTGCTTAGCTGATTTCTGCAGATTACATGCTAGGTTTTGCTTGCTTACCTGATAATGAATCAAGGTATTTAACCGCTTCCAGTCACCTTCAATCTTGGTGGTGATATCTTCATCCTGAAGGACCACACGCGCTATTCGGCCCTGGCGCCACTCTGTTGAGCAAGCAAGAGCATATAAAGTAGGACAAGGACAAGAAAACAAGATTTCTCAACAGGAAATAAGTTATAAGAACACAAATAAAGCATTGCTGGATCAGATCCGTGATCCATCTAGTTCAGCATCCTGTTCCACAGAAAGGACAACAAACAGAGCACAAAGGCTGAAGCTCTCCCCTAATATTGTCTTCTAGCATTGACATTCATCTGTCTGCTGCCTCTGCATATGGAGGTTCTCTTAGTAACCATGGCTTATTGCCTCTGATGAGCCTTTCCTCCATTAATCCAATGCTTGTGGCTACCATTATGTCCACTGACAATAAATTTTACAATTTAATTCCTTATTGATTAAAGAAGTATTTCCTTTTGTCTTATTGCCCATCAACTAGCCTACGTTCTAGTATTATAAGAGAGGGAGGAAAGCTTTCTCTATCCAGACCTCTATCATTTCCCCCAGTCATTTTTTTCTAAACTGCAAACTTCCAGACCCTTTCATCTTTCCTTATTATTGGCTATTTTATTCTCAATCCATTTCCTAAAATGTGGAATTCACTGCTGCAGGAAGTGGTGGTGGCTACAAACACAGACAGTATTGTTGGAATACTATGTCAGGGGCAGCAATGCTTTATATTCTTGGTGCTTGGGGGGCAACAGTGGGAGGGCTTTCAGAGTTCTGGTCCTACTGGTTGACCTCCTGATGGCATCTAGGTTTTGGTCACTGCATGACCGAGTGCTGGACCAGATGGGCCATTGACCTGTTCTAACATGGCCATACAGCTGAAATATAACTAACCCTCAAGTTAGAAATGTACTGAGATTTCTGTATGCCTGTCATATCCAGTTTGCCTTCATGCATTGCATTGCAGGGCTTCCTAAAGAGGTTTTGTAAAAAGCAGTACAATAATCTGAAAAGGCTACATATTTTAGGGACAGTAGATGAAGGCAGTCGAACAATAGATTACCTTCTGAATTATCTCCCTGCCCTTCCATATTAGGGTAAAGCATATATTAGCATTAGAGTAAGCATATATTCACAAGAGCCTCTTGTGGCGCAGAGTGGTAAGCGGCTGAAAGGCTGTCTGAAAGCTATGCCCATGAGGTTGGAAGTTCGATCCCAGCAGCCGGCTCAAGGTTGACTCAGCCTTCCATCCTTCCGAGGTCGGTAAAATGAGTACCCAGCTTGCTGGGGGGTAAAACGGTAATGACTGGGGAAGGCACTGGCAAACCACCCTGTATTGAGTCTGCCATGAAAACGCTGGAGGGCGTTACCCCAAGGGTCAGACATGACTCAGTGCTTGCACAGGGGATACCTTTACCTATAAGCATATATTATATAGAGTGAGCAGTGCAGCCATAAAAGCTCCTACAAGGCATAGGGGAATGAAACTTTACCAAAATTGGTATTGTACAGGTCAATTCTGTTTAGCATGCATCAAGGGAAGCAGCAAGGCAAGAAGATCTGAGGCTTGGTTCATGAGTGATTGTCGCTCTTCACAATGGTTTATATGCCTGAGGAACATCTTCATTGCAAACTTCTCAACTTCCTTAGTCCTAGTACAGGTTTTATTTTACTGTTACTTTTGGATT
Organism: Paroedura picta; assembly: GCF_049243985.1. Lineage (NCBI taxonomy): Eukaryota > Metazoa > Chordata > Lepidosauria > Squamata > Gekkonidae > Paroedura > Paroedura picta. Next base: position 103,746,496 of record NC_135372.1, read on the forward strand.
TGATCTAGATATGAACAGTTGTCCCCTTGAATACAGTAAACATGTCAAAAGAAAATCCTGTCACCGTGCCCTCTTCCCCAAATCCTCTCCTTTTTCACAAGGAAAAGGGTGCCCTACCTAAGTCCATATCAACAGCTCGAGGTCTTTGTGAGTATGGGACATTTTTATACACTGCATCCAGAATCTTCTCTTTGACCTGAGTGATGGTATCGCAGTTGAGCACCTTCACAGGAATCTCAGGACTGTTCTCATTGTCAGGATTCACACAATTTAAGATCTAGAAAAGGGAGATACTAATAATATCAGACCAATCCCATGAACGTTAGGGAAAATATACCAATCATAATTGATATCATAATGTGGAGGCACTTTTAACTGTGTAATCTTCATTAATACCTAATGATTTCCTACAGTTTAGTGCTATTTAAATTGAGAAGTTGACAGTATGGCAAATGAGGACAACCGCTACCTGCTTCACAAAGAGCACGTGGAGGCCTAGGCCTGGAAATATGAGCAGATAAGATTCACACTGTTAGGTAAATGTACAGATACTGCAGCTGTTTCTCATTCTGGTCCATAAAAATGAAACATATTATTTCATGTGTATCAAGTACACAGTCCTTTCAAAAGTCAGGCTTGTCTCTTCAGCCATGCATAAACACCTATCTAGTAAAACATTGCCAATAAAATCTCAGTATCCAAAGTTCTGAGACTGAGGATGAGACTTCAATTAAGATAAGTTATGTTACTTCCAGTGGGTACTTACTCAAAGGATCATGAGGATTTGTGCTGTCTCTGAAAGTTATCAACCAGTATTAAACTGTAAGAACCACTTTTCTATTAATTTAATTCACAGTGATGTTGCAAACAGCCCGACAAGATCTTCCTTTTTTTCTCAACAAACCTGTCTGCTTGAATATGCTCAGAGTTTACCACAACATGACAATTCATCCTGAAAAGAGTCTATTGTATTAAAGATGGGAAAAAAGAATCTTCCCCACTCAACTCATGCCCTGCCTGGGGCTTTTATACATCCCCTATGTCAGTTGATGACTAGTGACCCAACATAAGCTGTTTAGGTAAAGCACCCACTCACTAGAGTTTTGTACTCAATCTGCTGCCGGATCAGCTTGTCTTCACTCAGGGAATAACGGGCCTCCCCTGTTATAGCATCAATTGGGCCTTTCTCCATCTGTTGCTTGATGGCACAGTACAGCATAAAGAGTGGTTCCCCAGCACATTCCTGATTGACACAGAATATAAGAGAACATAGACATGGGTAAAGGCAGAGAAAGTAGACAAATTGTGGCACATAAACTTAGTTTTAAACACCTGGACAACTTTTGACTTAAAAAAAATCTAGCCTGTCTTCACAGTCTTGACAGTGTCTCCTTGACAGTGTCTCCACAAGACATTTGAAAGGCAAAGGTAATCAATAAGAACCATATTACCATGAGCAAAGGACCCAGTTTGACACAACAGATGCTCTCTTACCTTAAGGAATTTATGGAGGAGGAAAGCAAACCAGTTAGTCAACATCTTCTCAGCCACTGATTCAGTCCTGAAATTGTGGAGAAAATAGTTGATTAAAAAAAAAAGCATACAGAGCACTTGCACATAATTATCCCTATGAAAGAGTATTACAAAAAGAGGCAATAAAATAAAGCAGCTGATTGGACTAGTTTAACTTTTACCTCCTGTAATAAATCCTATAATATTACATCTCCAGACTCCATCCTCCATTTTTTCTACAACAGAACACTAGACTACTACCAACTCAAAAGTCTTCTGTCTACCATAACACCCACTATTCCTTTAGTAACTCCAAAAGGTCCTTTGTAATACAACACCTTTCCATGCCTTAGGAAAAAGTCTGTGCCCTGAATCACTCAGAAACCCTCTACTTAATCAAAGAGAGCTTAGTCTAATTCAAGACTGTTAAATCACTGTCACCATTTTTGCCTTCCCAATCAACATCACTTTCATCTTGATCTGGTTGTCCACTCTCACGCATTGGATCACTGCTTCAAGGTAGTGTTCCAGAACAATCACTAAAGCTTCCAAAGCTTTAGAGAAAGAACTATTGAGCTGAATAGCATCAGCATACTGGTGAAAGCCAACTCCCAAGCTATTGTTGTTTAAATCATTGTTGTTCAATGGTTTAAAACAAATACTAAAGAGCATAAAGGGAATAACAGCCCCTGTGGAATGCCACAAACCATCCCAAGCTTTTCCAATGGAAATTCTTTGACTCATGTCTACAAGGATAGAACAAAACAATCAGAAATCTCTCTTTTATATACTATTATTACTATTATATACTCTAGCAAGTTTAGCAAGACTGACTGATAGATCTAATAAAATCTACTGGGATACACCCTTCTTATCCCTTTACAAGGATCATCCATCAGTAGTACTAATCTGACTCATATTTTGCCTTGAAACCTGACTGAAATAGGTAAAGGGCAGATTGCCATACAAAAAGGTCTGAAGTTGTTTAGCCAGCACCTGTTTGCTCACCTTGTACAGAAAAGAGGACTAAGTTTAAAATTGCCTTCCCCATTCTTGACTAAAGATGGTTACTTAAGAAACAATCTAATCACAATTTCTAAACAGCCTGTTGAAATCAGCCAACAAATCAACCTGAAACTCTCCAAAGAACTTTGTTTGGTGAATGCCTCTGACATCTTTTATATCACATCTGTTCTTAAACTGACCTCTAAATTAGGTCAGTTATTTGCTGCTATTTTCAAATTCACTCTGTCAGGGCTCAAATTACTACCCTGAATAATTTTGCTGAACACAGTTCAAAAGATGTTAACCGACAAGACACTCTAGAGCAAGTTCTATATGATCCTTAGGCAGTATAGAATAGCTGTATCCTGTACTGCTGTATTACATCAGGCTCCCATGTTTTGATTGAACTAGAGCAGCTTGTTCAGACAGAAACAATACATTTCTGTATACATGCTCTTGCAGGTTAGGTTACATGATTTGGAAGCTAGATGATATGAGGCTGTGTTCATTAAGAAAATCCTACTGTATTCATTTCTAAGAGCATATGGACAGGATCACAGTATTTATTACTGATGTTAGGTAGATTGTATACGTCTTTTTATGGGCCAGCTGTACACAACCTAAGCTATCTCACAAGAGTTGCAAGGATACAGTGTTGCTTTTAGTTCCTTGGAGGAAGGGTGGGATATAAAGGGAATATTTAATAATAGTAATTATGAGTATATGTCAATTGCCTACATTCAGGATTTCAGAGCCTTGTGTGACTGCATGGAATGTGTTCCAAAAAGAAAATGAAAAAGGAATAAGAAGCATTGACTTTAATGCTGAAGTTTATGAATGCTACATGGTCTCACTCTTAATTTTTGATCATTTAGAATGGCAAAGTCAATCTAGTGCTTTTGTCCTTTGCCCTGTCCCTCCCACATATTCAGCCAGAAGCAAATGCAGATTGCTCATGAACTGAGAGTAACAAAGCCCAGCTGACAGCCCATCAGCAGCCCCTCTCAAGGGATTGCCTGGTGGAGCTGTAACTCCTCACACGTGGTGCAAATTATACCCTGTAGTTCAGTAAATCACTGGAATTTGTGGCTGGTGGCAATCAAGGACAACGGAATGACAATGGCAGGGGAAATTGCAGATTTCTCAAGGGCCACACCCAGCACTAGATCCTCACATTGTATCCAAGATTATCTCTAATTTAAATACAATGGCTTTTAATGATAGTTTTTAATACATGCTCAACAGGATTGCTGATTTCTCTTTAAAGAGACACCTTCTCTTTTCTGGAGATGGAGAGGGATAGTGTAAGATTTCCAAAGACACATCAATGAAAGGAAGAGAATTCCTTTGAACAGCAAGGGCTGTTCAAATAGGAGCTGCAGAGCAGCAGGCAACATGCTCCACTTATTACAGGCTGTGCAAACTAAAAGAATGTTGCTGATGAATTTGTATAAGTTCAGCTGGTATCTGCTATACTATCATTTCAATAGATTTTCTTCCATAACAGACTAGTTAGTGGTAATATCTACTCATCTGTTTTGCCATGTATCAATCCATATTGCTATGTACCATTCAATTGTGTGTTATTCTGAACAGAATTTTGCCGGGCTGACTTCAAGAAACTATATTAGGATTCAGCAGGAAACCTTTGCAGATGAACTGTTCACCAGAGGTCCATACAAGGCTTTTCCCTACCTGATCATATATTTACTTACAACTATCAGTTCTGAACATTTTTCAAGTAGTGTTTCATGGACAGATCCTTGCTCTTTGATGGGTGGAAATTAGATTTAAAAGACTGTCCTTTATAGAGAAAGTGGAGAGGCCATCATTCAGTGGGAAAGGAAATGATTTGCATGTCTGAGTCCTGGCACCTCTATATAAAGGACTGCAGATGGCAGGACTGGGAAAGATCTGTGACTGAGGGCCGGTCTGAACATTATTTTTCTTGACACTTCGATTAATTTTCAGGTGTAATAATGTGAAGCAGGCTCCCACGTTACACTGATCAAAGTTTAAATCACATTTGGTCATGCTGTGCTCTACTCCCCTCCCCCCATAAAATGCTGAGCCCAGGAGCCAAATTTTATATGCAGAACAGATTGTTCAAATTTGCTGGGTCTACCTCAATTTGAGTATGATGGAATTGAACGGGTCTTCATAAAATACTGCCTACTTAAGGAAGAGAAGAAATTGTGCTGTGGTCCAAGTGGCAGAAAAAGCATCAGGACTACAATCCTATGCACACTTACCTGAAAGTAAGCCCTAATAAACAGAGTGGAACTTACTTCAATAGAAATGAATTGCATGAGACACCCAATCCTTGTACCCAACCTTGTACCCACATCAGAACCTCAAGACGTTTACCTGGTTCTCCTCATTTCCATTTTATCCACATAACAACTGTGAAGTAGGTTGGGCTCAGAGTTTGTGACTGGCCCAAGGTCACCCAGCAAGCTTCACAGCAGAGTCAAACACGGTTTGCCTACATCCTAGTCCAACCACTATTATTATTATTATTATTATTATTATTATTATTATTATTATTATTATTGAATTTATTTCCCGCCACTCCCTTGCGGCTCGTGGCGGGTTACAACAATATAAACCCCATAAAATACATTAAAAAACCAATTAACATGTCAATATTAATGACTACCTGGCAAGAGCGGCTAATCAACTACCCATTCCCCTTAGCAAGTGGAGAGGGGATACTGATGGTACTCATGTCTAATCCCAATCCTCAGGTCCCGGGGGGGCGTAGGTGTTAAGCCTGGTCTCAACCGTAAACCTGGCGGAAGAGCTCCGTCTTGCAGGCCCTGCGGAACGATGGAAGGTCCCGCAGGGCTCGCAGTTCTCCCGGGAGCTCATTCCACCAGGCAGGGGCCAGGACCGAGAAGGCCCTGGCCCTGGTCGAGGCCAGGCGTGCTTCCCTAGGGCCGGGGACGACCAATAGATTTTCTCCCGCAGAACGTAAAGCTCTACGGGGGGCATAGGGCGATAAGCGGTCCCTCAGGTATGTGGGTCCCAACTCGCGTAGAGCCTTGAAGGTTAAAACCAAAACCTTGAACCGGATCCGGGCAGCAATTGGCAACCAGTGCAGCTGCCTCAGCACTGGCTGGATATGGGCCCTCCAAGGTGTACCAGTGAGGACCCTGGCAGCTGCGTTCTGCACTAGCTGAAGTTTCCGGATCAAGGACAAGGGAAGGCCCGCGTAGAGCGAGTTACAGAAATCTATTCTGGAGGTGACCGTTGCATGGATCACCGTGGCCAGGTGTTCGGGGGACAGGTAGGGCGCTAGTAGTCGGGCCTGGCGAAGTTGGAAGAATGCCTGGCCTGCTACTCTTTTGATCTGTGCCTGCAAAGTTAGGGAGGCATCAATGATCACGCCCAAATTCCTGGCCTGGGACGCGATGGTAAGATGCGCCCCTCCCAGGGTGGGCAAGCGCGCTTCCTGATCCTGCCCCCTGCGTCCCAGCCACAGGACCTCCGTCTTGGAGGGGTTGAGTTTCAGACGACTCTGCTCGAACCATTCTGTCACCGCTTCCAAACATCTGGCAAATGGTTCCGGGGGAGAGTCCGGGCGGCCGTCCATGAGGAGATAGAGCTGGGTGTCATCAGCGTACTGGTGGCAACCCAGTCCAAAACTCCGCACCAGCTGGGCCAGAGGGCGCATAAAGACGTTAAATAATGTGGGGGAGAGGACCGCGCCCTGTGGGACTCCACATGGAAGTCTGTAGGAGCGCGAGAACTCATCCCCCATTGCTACCCTCTGGGTCCGGTCCTGGAGAAAGGAGCGTATCCAGCGTAAAGCTGTGCCCCGTATCCCCGTTTCGGCGAGGCGGTGGACCAACAATTCGTGGTCCACGGAGTCAAAAGCGGCCGACAGGTCCAGAAGAACCAGCACTGCCGACCCGCCTCTATCCAGCTGGCGACGGAGATCATCCAGCAGGGCGACCAGCACCGTCTCCACCCCGTGGCCAGGTCGGAAGCCAGACTGATATGGATCGAGTGCCGAAGTTTCTTCCAAGAATGCCAGGAGCTGGTCTGCCGCGGCCCTTTCGACCACCTTGCCCAGGAACGCTAAGTGCGATACTGGGCGGTAGCTGTCTGGGTCTCGCGGGTCCAGCATAGATCTTTTCAGGAGAGGGCGGACCACTGCCTCCCTTAACTGCTCAGGGAATTCCCCGGAATCCAGGGAGAGATTGACAATATCCCTGAGCTGGCCTCCTATCTTCTGGCCCCCTCCTTTGAGGAGCCATGACGGACAGGGGTCGAGGGGGCACGTGGTCGCCCTGACCGAACCTAGCAACTCGTCCACTTCGGGTAGAGAGAGCCGTCTGAAGCCATCGAACGTCACCTCCAAAGGCGGCCAACAGGTCTCCAGTTCATTTACTGTATTAACCGTGGCGGGAAGAGCGCGGCGGAGCGACGAGACTTTGTCCGCAAAATGGCTCATTAAAGCCTCACAGCCTAGTTCTAATTTTCTACTATTTTGGCGCCCCTCAAGGGCGGTAAGGGATCTAACTGTTCTAAATAGTTGGGCCGGGCGAGAGCTCGCGGACGCGATTTCCGCGGCAAAAAATTCCCGTTTTGCCACTTTCACCGCCATCTCATACGCCCTCATAAGCGTGCGATGAGATGTTCTCGTAGCTTCGTCGCGAGTCTTCCGCCACACTCGCTCTAGTCGTCTCACTTCCCTTTTTCTCTCCCGAAGCTCCCTGTTATACCAGGGTGCCCGTTTGAGTCGAGGGCAGAGAAGACGTTTAGGGGCGATCTCATCTATGGCAGCCGATAGGCGGGACTGCCAGTCCTCCACCAGGGCCGCCAGTGAGTCGCCAGGAGGCATCGGGTCCCGCAGAGCATTCCGGAATCCTATTGGATCCATAAGTCTCCGCGGGCGGACTAAAATGCGCCCGCCGCCCAACTGGGGGGGGGGTGGTATCCTGAGCCGGGCCCGCAGGGCATAGTGGTCTGACCACGGCACAGCCAAAGCTGTATCCAGATCCACTTCTATCCCAGCGCCGAAAATCAGGTCGAGTGTGTGTCCGGCATGATGGGTGGGCCCAGCAACAAATTGCGAAAGTCCTAGTGTTGCCATGGATGACACCAGGTCTCCGCCATGGACTGGAGAGGGCGCATCCGCGTGGACATTGAAGTCACCCAGGATCAGAAGCCTGGGGTACTGCAACGCCCAGGCGGCCGCCGCCTCCAGCAGGCGGGGCAGGACATCTGGCGGCGCGTTGGGCGGACGGTATACCAACCAGATAGCCAAACTCTCGACCGAGTCCCATCCAATACCGACACACTCCACCCCCTCGATTTCCGGCGCCGGGAGAGCCCTGTGGGTGAGAACCTCCCGGACCACAATGGCCACCCCCCCTCCCCTTTTGTGGGTCCGAGATTGGTGGAGGACCGAGTAACCTGGTGGGGCCAGTTCTCTCAGGGCCACTGTCTCACCTTCCCTCACCCAGGTCTCGGTCACGCAAGCAAGGTCCGCCTTCGACTCTGCAATAAAATGTTGCAGAGTCGAGGCTTTGTTCTTAATCGACCTTGCGTTGCACAAGACCAATGTCGGATCCTTTACCCTAGCCTCCACCCTCACATTCCTGGGGATGGGCCGGAGGTTAGAAGGGGATCGAGCACACCCAGGGCGCCGACCATGTCTCCATGACCGGGCCCTATACAGGACACCAGTGCTCCCACCCCTTCTCTTGTCCAACCTCCTCCCCTCGCTATAGCGCCCCTGGCCCATGATCGTCGAGATCCCGGCCCCAGCATAACCCCCCCTCTCAGTTTGGGCCTCCCTCTCCATACCCCTTGCTCCCAGAGAGATAATCAATTAATCTCCTATCTATACTCCCACCCGGCTGCACTAATCCCACCCTAACCCACCCTACCCTATTTTACTAACCACCCAACCCTCCCTCCCCCACCCTATTCTACCTAGCAGCTGGTGGGACCAAGCTATACTGCAGGGTGGGATCCCGCCTGCAAGGGGTTCTCCCAGCCCTTTAGTTCACTTCCCAGCACTGCTAAGTTTCCCTAGCATCTAATCTCTCTGGTCGAAACCCTATCCTTAACCCCACTAACCCACCCTATTACCAAGAAGGGGGGGGGCTACCCCAGACAGCCACAGGTAGAGAAAGGACAAAACCAGAAAAAAATAAAAAATAAAATAAAAATAAAAAATAAAAAGGAAAGAAGTAGTAGTTGGTATTCGCCGTTTGGCCACCAGGTGGAGCAGAGGGCGATTTTCAGTAAAACAAGTAAATCCTTGTAATTCCTCCAGTCTCCACTAGATGGTGGCCAAGGCCAATCTTCATTTCCAATCTTGGTCTTAAAGGGAGAGCACTGATATCTCCGCTCTCCGCGCTCTCTTCGAGGCAGCAGCCCCACCGATGGAGATGGAAGGGTGGGGGGGGGCAGATTCCAAGCCCCGTTGGCAGCAGGAGCCCTCTGGAAGCTGTCCTTCGCCAGTCGATGGATTTTTCGGCCGCAGGATCTTCAGCCGCAGGGCACGCGCACCGCTCCCGAGCCCCCCGGTCGAGCCCAGGCCCCAGGCAATGGCTCCCGCCGTCGCCGCCGTCGCGCCCCGCCGCCGCTCGTCGCCTCCAAGGCCCCAAGCGCCGTTGCGCCCCGTTTCCACTCACCGCTCGCTGCTTCCAGGGGTCCCGGAGTAGAGCCCCCAGTGAGCCGATCCCAAGGGCCAGTAATGAACCGGCAACGAAGAGCAGGCAGGGAACCAAGCCAGCCCCAGCGCCCCACGCTATCGAGGCGCTCTTCCAGGTAGGCCAGCCATTATGTATACCATGTTGTATACCATGTTGAACAATTATAAGATCTAATTTTCAGAATTTTATCAAAAACAATGTGAATCAAGGCCTTTCACTTACAAAAAGTGAAACAGAGAAATGGGAGCCAATTTAGTATCACGTTCCATGGTGTAACCAGATTCAAGTCTAGTATCATTTTAAAGACCTTCCAAATTTTTAGGGTATGCGTTTTGAGAGCCAATGCTCTTTGAAAAATTACCCCCAACCCCCAATTTTATTGTCCTCTAAGAAGCCACTGGACTTCAATCTAGGTATAGCATGGAATGGGAGTTTGTGACTGGACCAATTTGACTCCCATTTCTCTTTTCCCCTTTTTATGATCTTGATCCTCATTGGGAAACACTATCAAAAATGTATATTCTCAAAATCTTGTTGGTCTGTAGCTTGCTAGTGGACTCAAATGTAGCTGTTCTACTGCAGACCAACATGGCTACCCTCTGAAATTATCTTCCCAGAAAACAACTTCATGGTGTGTGAAATTGAACATGCACATATTTTGATATATAGGGTTGGATTTCATGATCAATCAGCACAAGTACTGAGGGGATTTCCCCCACATTTCTTTCAGGCTCCCCCAGTTATCCTATTAGGAATACTGATTTCCTAGAATTACACAATCAAAAATAATAATTCTGCTCAGGAAGCTGTGGCAGATAAGGAATGAAACTGCTACCCCTTTCCCCTTTCATTAGTACAACTCCACAGACTGAAGTAACAAGAAGGGCATTTTTGTCCCCTCCCCACTCAACTGCAGACCCTTACCTAGTCACAGGTGCCATGAACCTGGGAATCAACTTTCCTGGGGCCACATGGGATTACTGAGGAAGGGGAACAATGGAAAGATCTACAAATATCAGCCCCTTCCACTGATGGATCTCAGGAGCCGGTCCCTTTGCTACAAACATATTTGATTCACTATCACACTTAATACCTATATTTACAATTAACTACAGTGTCCCAGGTGAAAACCTGGGAGGGAAGGATCAGAAAGGTAATGCTGATATAGTCAAGAGAACTGCATGCAGGTTTCCTAGTACTTGAACTGTTAATAATTCCAGAGGAAGGATTTTGTTATTCTGTTGTTGCAGCCCATTTTGTCACATAGCACAAAACTCTTGTCCCTAGACCAGGAATCTGATACCCCATTAGGGTCTAATGAAGGTACTGAGGAATCTTCATTTTTAGTTATAATTGTAATTATTAGACCACAGGTGCTGTGGAGGATTTAACCAATAACTCAGAGTGATTTATCTGTTGTGCAGCGGTTTTGTAAACTCATAAACCTGTTCAGGTATCCTACTAGGTTCCAAATTCATTGATATGCAGCAGAATCTTTTTCCAGTCAAAGGGCTCCTTTCTTTCCCAGTCAAAGTTCTCCCTAAGGAAACTCAGACTAGTGTTTATTTATCTGGTTGTTAATCGATGCATACATATATTTCCTTGACTGCTTTCATTATTTCAGCATACAATGGTAATAAATAAAGAAAAGGTATTGCTATATTTTGGATGCACATATAAATCTGCACAAAATATGTGCATGTTTACACAGGACCATGAGATATCATTAAAAAAAGTGCTGTAGACTTGGACTTTGATGCTGGCATTGTGTGACTGGTATTGCAGATATGTTATTTGGGCCCAAAAAATAAACCATGAGGGAGGGGAGGGTCACATAGATTGTGGCCATAGTGCTGGGGATGAGCTGGCTATTATTGGACTGAGAAAAGAGGCCTTGCAAAACAGACCCACATTTAGTTCTTACACGGATTGTATTAATGAAGTAACATGATATCTGTCTTACCCACTTGTGTTAAGTTTTTACTGAGAAGAGCACCCAGATTTCCTGGATGTGGGGAGTGAGACCAGAAGCCCCTTGGGTTAGAGCCTCAGTGAAGGCATGGGTACATGACAATACTAGTAAGAAAGTTAAGTTACTTTGTACCTAACCATATTCTGTGGTATTATCAATGGTACAAAATGAATATAGTAAAAGACTGTAGTGTTCACAATTTACAGTTGCTCCACTAATTTCAATGAGTTTAGAACGCAGCCCTTAGGGAAAGGCTGTATATAAATGCAAACATAAATAAAGTAACTCTAGATAAGATTATACTGACACCAGATTAACTATGCAGTCACTTGAATATTAGCACACTGATATCATTACATTTTAAGCCGAGTAATTTTACATTAACAATGTACATTCTAAAATGCACCATTTAATGATTTGGTTTTGTTGCCATGCCATCCTATAAAATACCATTAGCCTGCTCTAGAAATTAGTTGGGCAGGAGTGCTCTAACATATGCCGAGTCCAAAATGACCTTCTGATTGATTTCAAGAGACATGAGACACAAGAGCATGGGAGATGAAAATATGGGAGAGGAGGAGAGGAACAGCTATACTTTACTGTGGTCTAGAGATCCAAAGGAGCACCGCCTGAGCAACAAGCCCATCAAAGTGATACTCATTTAAGTCATTTTCAGAACAAAAATAGACATTTTCATGTTTCATATGATTGTAAGTATGGAATGGAATATAGTGGGAGGGGCAGTTTATCAGTAAGTAGTGGGTCCAGAAAGTGGTTCTGTGACCTTGTTCTTTCATACCAACATTGTCCTGCAACTAAAATTAATTTTAAAAACCCCAATGCGTATGAATGACCCCTGTATATGTTCTGAAGCATGTATGGTCAGGGTACCCAAAGAGGTAAATTTTAATTGTGTAGATGTAATTAGGGATGAAGCAGAGTATACTGTTACTGGACATAGGTTTGTTTTCAAATTAATATAATGGATTATCAAGAAGGAGAAATGCTACTTAAGATGTCTTGGACTCCTTTGTTTATAACAACAATTACATAACCTTATAGGGGAATGTGATAATGTAAACTTTATGTTAAAATTATCCTTTGTTTGTCCTCAGGCACGTTGTATCTGCACAAAATATAATATGTGTTTCCTTTGCCAAAATTTTATGGTGGCTTGCAATCAATGCTGCAACTTTGAAGCGCAATTTAGTTTTCTAATTTTGGGGGGCTTTCCGCACCGGGATCCTTATAGCAAATTGTTTGCTGAACGAAAAATCGCCATTTAAAATAGTGGAATTCGTCATTATGCATACCTGACTTTGTAGTGGAATCCAGTTGCGTTTCTATCGTTTCCCAAAGGCTTCCGGTCTCAGCAAAAATCGCTAGAAAGGAAGCACTATTGCCAAGCTCGTCCCGCCCCTGGCCGTCAAGCAGCCAATGGGCAGCCGTTAGCATGCTCCCAAACAGCCCCTTTCCCTTTAAGAAAGGTTTTTTTTTTTTTAAACACACCCATTGCAACGAATCTGTGTTGATTCGTTGCAACGGAGAGACCCATCCAGCTGGCAGGTGTGTTTGAGCTGTCATTTCATCGTTGCCACGCTCCTCCCGAGTAAAAAAAAAAAATCCCCCCCCCCTCACAGGCCCGATTTTCGGCCGAAAACAGTGTAAAAAATAAAGGGAAAATACATCAGCAAACGGGCTTCTCTGTGCTTAGTGACTAAACAGCTCTGGAGAGGGACTGAAGCCAGGGAAGCTTCTAAACAGAGGCTCGCTGGTGGGTTGAGCCCCGCTCGCTCGGAGAAAAAAAAAAGGCTATCGCTTTGCCGGAAGATCAGAGGAGAGAGCCAGGGGGAGGGACTTTGTAGAAACCACAACAATGGTAACGCACAGAACTTTCCCGCTAGTGTTGCAGATTGGTTGCAGGAGTGTAGCGCTTTCCGGAGGGTGAATCCACTTTTGGGGATTTCCCTGAAAGCGCTACAAGGAAGCGCTTTTTGCGGATCGGTTTCAGGTGTGTGGCAGATTGTCAACGACGTTGTGCATAATGGCAAATCAGTAGCGTTTTCAATTGGCAACCATTGTGCGATTTTGAAGGCGTGCGAAAAGCCCCTGGTTGTCACTCCACGAAGAGATGTCAAGATATATGTTAACAGTAAGCAGAGGGTTGTTGGGGTACAGAAATCCTTAATCACGCATGCCTGCTCTTTAGAAGTTTCATGTGACACTCCAGCCCAAAACTCCAGACCAGCTGGGCTAGAGGGCACATACAGATGTCAAAAAGCACGGGGAGAGGGAATCGCTCCTTGTGGAACCCAACATGGGAATGCCACAGAGTGCCAATACTCCCCCACTGTCACCCTCTGTGACCAGTTCCTCTAGCTGGGCTAGAGGGCACATACAGATGTCAAAAAGCACGGGGAGAGGGAATCGCTCCTTGTGGAACCCAACATGGGAATGCCACAGAGTGCCAATACTCCCCCACTGCCACCCTCTGTGACCAGTTCCGGAGAAAGGAGACCAGCAATTTCAAGATGGTACCCTTGATCCCAGATGTGGCAAGGTGGTGGGCCAACAACTCATGGCTGACCACATCAAATGCAGCTGACAGATTGAACATAACAAGGGTTGCCGACCCACCCCAGTCTAGCTGGCATCGGATATCATCTGCTAGAGCGTCCAGAACAGTCTCCACCCCATGGCCAGGATGGAAACCAGACTGGTATGGGTCAAAGGCTGAAGTTTCCTTCAAAAATGTCTACTCCATTACCTTACCAAGAAGCACAAGATGCAAGACTGGTCAGTAGTTAACAGGGTCCCGTGGGTCCAGTGCTAGTTTCTTCAAGAGAGGATGAACCACTGCCTCCTTAGGCCCTTTAGGGCAGTGGTCCCCAACCCCCGGTCCAGGGACCAGTTCTGGTCCGTAGATCAGTTGGTACCAGGCCGTGGCTTCTCCTCATCCTCCTCCCCAACTGCTGTCTTGGGGGTTGCCCTGCCGCTCTGTTGCTGGCTCACCTTTGGTGCTCTCCAGCGGCCGGCATGGCTGGGGCATCCCCTCAGCGTGGCACTGCGCAGCTGCTGCTGGCAGTGCCCCTAGTGGGTGGCAGAAAGTCAGGGGCGTTGGTGGGAAAGCAAGTGGAGCAGGGGCTCAGGCAGCAGCAATGTCCCTCAGCAAAAGACTACCCCCCCTGGCCTCAGTAAAATTGTCAAGTATTGACCGGTCCCCGGTGATAAAAAGGTTGGGGAGCACTGCTTTAGGGAACTCTCTTGTTGTAAGGAACAGGTTCACAATATCCCTCAAAGAGCCTCCTATCCATCTGACACTCAATTTGAGGAGCTAGGACAAGCAGGGATTTAGGAGGCAGGTGGTTGCCTCACTGAGCCCAGCAATTTGTCCACTTCGGATAATGAGAGCTGTCTGAAGCCATCAAACTTACTTGGTGATGTTGGGGCAGTTACCTAATCTCCTTTACAGGGTTGCTGTGATGATAAAATGTAGGAGAGGACAATGACAGAAGCTGCTTTGGGTTCCTATTAGGCAGAAAAGTGGGTTCGAAATGAAGTTTTTAAAAAGTAGCTCCTTTAATGAGAACCAAACTAGATGAAACTTTCATCTTTCCCCTCATATGTCTTCTTTGTGAGGCTGCAAGTTTGAATTGAGGAGGAAGGGGAGGGGGAGGCTGTTTGTTGGCAGTGGCGGAACAAGCGGGGATCAGTCCAGGGCCTCAGCAGCCGCCACTGCCCGGCTTCTGTGCTCCTCCACTGGCACCTCAGTCACCCACCCCACAGCTGCCTCCATCTAGTGGCGCACTTCCTGGGACAGGACTAATGGATGTCACATCCGTTATCATTTCTGTTCAGGGGAGCATACCAGTAGATGTTCCCACATTTTAAAAAATCATCATTAACATGGAATGACCATTAAACAGCAGGACTAACACCTAGGTCTTCTTGTTCATGTTGTGGCCTTTCTGGTTTTTTGTTTATTTTCATATTTTTAAAAGCCATAAATTCCACAGGACTACAGCTAGCCCTTTTGTGAACATTCAGATATTGGCTATTATTGAATCATTGGATATGGGCTATTATTATTATCTAAAAATTCGCACTCGTACTTTAGTTTCAGCAAAAAAGGGTGTCTCATTCCAGCTCTACCCATTCTATTGATTTCCTGCGGCAAGTTTCAATATATCATGTGTCATTTTGCTAACCACATCTGACTGTGCTTACTAGGCTCTAAAATCTATCTTGTGCTGAAGGTCCCAAAAGTAATCCCTTAATGTTTACCTGCCATGTTCTGGAGGGACCGCTGCTATTCTCTCTTCTGTGCAATAGTTTTTTCTGATCTGCAAAGATAACACCTTCCAAGTATGGCACTGACCCCCCACAGCAGGTATGCTTTTTGCTACACAGGCACTCAAAAGACTGCTATAGATCTGCCTCTAAAAATATTAAATAAGCTCCAAAAGATTAAAGCAGCAGGGAGCTATCCCCAGACGCAAAGAAAATCCTTTTCATATTGACCACATAACGAGGGCAAAGCACACTCCAGAGATGAGCCAGCTTTTGAGGAGAGAGAGAGAGAGAAAGAGAGCCTGACGCCAGAAGCCAAAGCCTGCTGGCTGGCTAGAGACAAGAGGAATAAAACTAAGCCAAACAAAGAGGTTTAGGAGATCTCTGAAAAATGAGTGCGTGCTTTATTAATTTTTCTGGTGTTTGTCTGGGACTCTGAACTATGGATGGGCACAAAGTCAGAAAATTTGGTGTGGGTTGAGGCTTTGCCAAACTGAACTGGGGTGGGAAATTTGGGATGGGGAGAGGTGGCAGCCCTTCTGAGAACTAGAGACTCCAAAATTTCAGGGTATCTACAAAAGACTTTCCCTTACCTGCTCATCAAGTTTGGTGAAGATTGAACGGGAGAGGGGTGGGCTGAGTTATGGATACCCAAACAAGATATCCCCAGGAAAGTGCTTTTCAGGGAGATGTGAGGTGTGGCTTCAGGTATGTATAGAACATGGTCCTGTGTGAGCTGGAAGAATCAAAATCCCAGTGGACCTCTCAGGAATGCCCCCTATATGTCCTACAATTTATGTTCTGATTGGACTCAAGAGATCTGAGTTACAGACATCCAAACAAGGTGACCCCAAGAAAGTGCTCTTCAGAGAGATGACAAGCACAGATTCTGTAGTGAAGAATGGGCCCTGTGTGAGCTAAAGTCATCAAAATTGTGCTGGACCTCCCATGGATATTCCCCATATGCCCTGACTTGGGAGTGCTAAGGAACAGGAAAGTGCTTTCTGGGAAAATGTTCAGTGTTGGTTCTTGCCCATAGAACAGACAAGATGGACCCTATGTGACCTAGCAGAGGGGAGGCATAAAATTTGTAGTGGACCTCTCCAGGACCTCCCCCCCCACCAGAAGCATAAGGGAGACAACTGTTGGCAACACTCCGGTGAATGGATATGTCTGTGGCTGGGCCCATTATCTCTCCACTGACCAGATGAAACCCGCCCCACCCCACTCAGGCCTGTGAGCCACCTGCAGAAGTGGAGTGTATTACAATGCACGGCAGGTCCAAATTTCCCCCTCTGCCTAGGAGCAACCCACATGGACATAAATGGCTGGGCCCACCCTTCCCCTGTAGTTGAACAATGTGATTACATGGCATAGGCAACTCTCCTGCCCAGGCCAGGAGCAACTCGTACAGCAAGTGCTGTATGTCCCTAGACCCACCCTCCACTCTGACTATGGTCAATGTGATCATAGGGCAGGGCCAACCTTCCTGCCCTGCTCATGACCCAGGTGTCACTCACATGGTTGTGGGTAGTTGTGTGTTCCCTCCCACAGCATGCCGATGGGTGGAGCAGGTGAAGGCACAGCTGCTTCCTGGCATTGGGCCGGGGAGTGCTAGATGGGTGGGGGTACCAATGGAAGCAAGAGCAACAGAGAGTTGGGAATCTTGGGATGTGGAAGGGGAAGATGCATCACTACCACCACCACAACCCTCCAAGTCACTGTCATTACTATTCCAAACATAATTTTCTGCTGCAGCTTAGGCTGCAATGCTGAAAACTCTTGAGGGGCTGCTGATAGTCCCATGGATGTGGACGGAGCAGGGTAAGTGGGCACAGAGACCCCCAATGATGTTATTGATGAGTCCTTTGCTGTGAGGGAGAGGCTGTGCTTGCCACGCACTACCATATGCTACCCAATATCACTGGACATGCAGGAAAATGATGACATCCTCCCACAGCATGACCCCTTTCACTGTCTCTCATGATACCAAACACCTGACCAAGTAAGCACCCAACTGCAGTCCTGGTGGATCAGTTGGCAGAAAGGGGAACAGGCATGGCAGACAGATACAGATTGGCTCCCCAGAAGAGAAGCGGATCAGTTGGCGGGACATTTCAAACTAGATGTGGAGAGCTGGGCACTAAAATCACCCCATGCCACTGGAGCAAGTTCCCCAAGGCTGAAAGCAAGGAGGCAGGCTGAAAAACACAAACCCACTCCCCCCCTTCGAAAAGCAGAGTAATGGGGGTGGGTTTCAAATGAAGAGTAAAGAGAGTAAAGGGGCTTCCCCAGTGTGTGTGTGTGTGTGCAACCCCAGTAACTCTGGAACAAAGACTCCCATGGCAGGCTGGGTTCAAGGAGGCAGGGTGACAAAAACAGGTCACCCCCTCCCCCAAAGAGAAGCAGGTCAGTAAGGGGATAATAGAAAACACATAGATCACTCCAAAACAAAAAGCATCTCTCTCTCTCTCTCTCTCTCTCTCTCTCTCTCTCTCTCTCTCTCTCTTGTTCTCTCTATCTGTATAAAATGGCAGAGAACTAAGTTGAAACTCACTCCACAAGAGCAGCCTCCCCCCCAAAATACCCAAAGACCAATCCCTTGCCTTACTGTAACCCAAAATGGTTGAAAAGAAAGTGAGTCAAAAGTAAAAGGAAGGGAAACCAGCAACAGCTGGAAAATATTGCTTAAGAAACATGATATGCAAAAGAGGAATTTAATCCTGATTTTTCTACCCTTTGAAGTGAACAAACTAAAAAGAAAACTGAATCACAACCCAGAGGAACCCCGGGCAAAGCAGAGCAACATCATTTGGCTACTGACTAAGTCAGCTATGCGATAACTGCCCCCCCCCCCCCATGTCCAGCAGCAAAGCTCTTTCACGAGTACACCCCATCAGTTCAAAACCATCTTCTGTACCAGAAATAAAGCCAGACAGGGATGATAGGAGGAGTTGGGATTCATCACCTACTTGTTTAAGCCCCTGAGGAGTCACTCTATCCAGAGCACCAATCAGACAGGGGATGTCCCATCCCTATCTGCCTCTACCTGCCTGCAATGAATGGGAACTTTGCTATTGGAAAGCAGCGGTATCTGTCAAGCTTTGGAGGGTCCCCATTTGTGGTTCCAAGGCCAGAACTACTCCACACCATTGCCTAGTATTTTTTTTTATGCCAGAGTGTCTGGGTGGGTTTCATTTTTTGAGCTGCCCCAAGATGTGCCCAAAAGCACAGAGATGTCTTCAGAGACTATAACCTGGCCAGAGCGTGGCATCAGTTTGGCTTGTCACATGGTTTCTGCCCTTCCCTACTCTGAGTTTCAGTTTGCTTCTTGTTCTAGGGCCCAGCTCAGTGATTTCATTTGATTTCAACCCTTTGCCAGATTTTCAAAAGTAATGAGAGATTGGGGGTGGGCAGGGAGGGACTGAATGCAATTTAGAAATTGCTTCCATCATCAGAGATCTTTTTAAAAACCTCTCTTGCTTTGTGGTTGCTCATTCATTATTAACTTAGAACAAAATGTTCCATCTCACAATATTTTGCATACTAAATAAAACTGAAGGAGTCTGCTGATATGCAGGGTTGGAACAGGCCTTTAATTGTAGCTTTCTGACTGAAGTGTTTGATCCTCACACTGCTATCTGGCTTTTCAGTTGCTGTGTTCCTCCCTCCTTGCAGCTTTGCCTGTCCTTATGTAAAACTGCTACTTCTCCTTATCCATTTCTGAGGCACCTGCAGCGATTTTGTCAAATCATATGACTTCCCTTCTAAAGTTCAGTCTAATGCCATCTATCAAAGTCAGTAATATACTAGGAGAGGTGAGATAGTTTTGTGGGCTTCATATTTCAAGGGCAGTGACCAGTGGGGACCGGGCAACCCTAGATCAAGGAGACTGTATGAAGTGCATAGCAAGAAACTTCTTATGATTGCAATATTTAATTCTCTATTAATTCTTGCAAAGAAGTTCAAAATCTCCTGCAAAAGTCAATGGAGCAACATGTCCTTGGGGGAGCCACAAGATATTTTACAGGGCAAGTCATAATCTTGCAATGGATCTCTGGCTAGGGCCGAGACTGGCAAGCAGCAGGAGACCAGGTCTGGTGGCGACATTGTGGGGAGGGAGGAATAGAACAGTTGTCCATGGTAGTGTTCCTAGAAACTGGTATTACACCTTTTAAGGAAATCACAGGTAGAGTGAGACATTATATCTGTGTTTTCTGGAAGTGACATCACACCAGTTTTTTTTTTCTTTCCCACCCTGGCCACTGGAGTGCCAGTGGGCAAGGCCTACCCCAGCAGGCATAAAACCCTATTTCTGGCAAAAAAAAAAAAAAATTGATTAACTTGGTGGTGTTTGCTCCCTTTGTTTTGAGTGACAAATGTCCTTTAAAGATGATTTTTTAAAAAAATCTGCAGATCAGTGGCAAAAAAGAAAACAAGATTTCACAGGAGGGACATATGAGGGACTGGCAAGTGAATAGAGATCTATGTAGTTTGGCCGCTTCAGTCTTTATTTATTTACGAACCAAAATGCATTTCTGCTTTGCAGCTGTTGTTCATGATATCTAATGAAGAGAAAGAGGAGGCAGAGAAAGCTAGGTCTTGCCAGACTCTTATCTTCCAAGGCATAACTTCTTTCTGCCCTTTTAAAATGCTGGAGCTTCCACATGTGGTATCTAATAAACACTATGCTGCAGGGCTTATGTCACTGACAGCAATCCTATGTTGAGTTAGCCCCCTCCATAACATACAGTACAATAGCCCAGTAGCATTATATCTTGTATTTCCTTGCCCTACATCCAGATCATTAACTGCCAGTGTCAGGGATGGTAAAATTAATAATATAACACAGGCATGGGTATGCACTATATACTATAGATGTAAGGGAAGAAGATTTAAAACATGGAGCTATGGTTGAAAATGGCAGCCTTATATCACCTACGTATAACTCCCTCAGCTGTGATTTTTTTCTACTGATATATGACTTCATAGGAATGCCAGAATCAAGTGCAATAGATAGACTCAACTACATAAAGGAATTAAGCTGTTTAGCATCAAAGAATTTGCTGGCTAGTCAGTTTTTCCCTTCGTATTTAAGGATAGTTTCTAGTAAAAGAAGAAGAAGAGTTGGTCCTTATATGTTGTTTTTCTCTAACTGAAGGAGTTTCAAAGTAGCTTACAGTCCCCTTTCCTTTTCTCTCCCCACAACAGACACCCTGTGAGGGTTGTGAGGCTAAGAGAGTCCTTATATCACTGCTCCGTCAGAACAGTTTTATCCAGCACCATGGCAAGGCCAAGGTTACACAGCTGGTTGCATGTGGGGGAGTGCAGAATCAAACCCGGCATGCCATATTAGATGTCCACAATCCTAACCACTGCACCAAACTGGCTCTACAGCAAAAGTTAAACCACCCTGTTATATTCCAGAGGGTAGCCAATTGATGGAAGTAGTAACAGTCTATTCTAAATACTTCTTTTCACAACTGGGAAACCGTCTGCCATTAATCACTCACCTTGACATTTTTATATCCCCTTTGTTTTTATGAAAGACAACTGAACCCAAAAATCAGATTTTGTTATTCTAGCAAGAAACTATCCAAACTTCAGCTGTTTACTAATTTACTAATAATTTACTCTCCCCTTAAATCTGTACTCTTAAGATTTTTGTACCATTGTCTGAGGAAGTGTGCATGTATATGAAAGTTCACATCTTGAATAAAACTACCCTGATATCTAATTTAGAAACAAAGCAGGAGCTCCATAACACTATTACTGCCTATACAAGCAGCTGGATCAACTGAGGACTTGTAATGGCCAGTTGTGCGGCACTAACTTTTCACCTTAAAATGGAGAGGGTGTAGTGCAAAAAGTTCCTTGATGCTGTCTCCTACACTTTTTTCACAGCTGCCTCTTCATGTGGTCCAGAGACTAGCAGCGACAACACTTCTCACTTCTGTCAAACTGTCTTTTCTCTCTTTTTTGAAAGCACAAGACACCAGAGAAAGGGCGGAAAACACTGAGTTGTTCTGAAGCCACATCACCGTGGAGCTTTAATGTTACAAAAAAGGAAAAGGAAGGATATCCAGCAGAGCAAGGAGCATAGTCACCACTTTGCAACAGTTCATGCATCTCCCAAACAGGCAAAATCGCTGCTCTAAATCTTCAGCTTGTGAACAGGAGAGCAAAGTTACTGATTAGGGGAGAGCTCAGCCCTAGTGCTGGCTCCTGCTTAACAGGCTCCTAAGCTAGTTTGTTTAAGGGCTGTTTGTCTGCTACAACGGAATAGTTGGGGAGGGGGGAGAGAAACAACAGATGTATACTCTATAGTGTAAATCTGAGAATTCAGTAACCTAGCTCCTGAGTCTGCCACAAAAAAGGCTGTTGGGGATTTCTCTCTAAGCCTTATTTGGGCAGCAGAACATCTGCTTCTGGCTTAATTTCTTTTTTCCTTTTCAGCTCAGAGACGCCTTCCTAGCTCATAACTGGATGCACTACAATCCACTCCGATTCTGGGTTTGGCAGAAGGAAGTCAAATAAAACATGTCACAGACACTTTATGCAGGCAAGGGAAGACGCGAGCAGGACCACAGCTTGCCACACACAGCCTCCGTGGGCTTGTCATTCTTGCTCCATTGGGATGGAAATCAAGTTGTGAAGTTGCCAGACTGGCTCTGATGTGGAGCACCGGATTATGAAGAAAACCTGATGCTTCTGTAGTAAAGCATGAGGGAAATGCTGAAAGCGTATTTGTGGAGAACAGTGAAAAGTCACTTCTAACAGCTTTGGCAGAAGACTTCTTCTACGGCAGAAAGAGAATATAAGGGAAAATAACAGCATGCTTTGCTTTCTGAGATTCTATTGCTTTCATGAGCATGCCAGAATAAACACCAACCAATCAAATAAATGCAATGAGGCCAGATGAAAGAGAGTTTCTAACTCTGAGATACAGACTGCAGAAACAGGGATGGAGGAGGCATAAGAATACAAGAAGAGTCCTGCTGAATTAGTTCATCCAGTCCAGACAATTAGTCATCCTGGAGGACCAACAAAACAGGGCATAGAGGCCAAGCCCTTCCTCTGATGCTGCCTCCTAGCATTTGTATTCAGAGGTTTACTGCCTCTGGATGTGGAGGTCTCCATTAGTCACTATGACTAGTAGCTATTGATAGTCCTTGTCTCCACCAATCAGTTTGATTAGTTTAGGAAACAATTCAGCTATGTTTGAATTCCCCCAAAAGTCTACCCTTCCTCAGTCCTCCCCTGGGAAAAAGAACTTCTGGTTAACATGTGGTTAATTATGGACAAAGAGCAAAATGTAGTGTGACTCACTGCAGAAATACTGCTATTAGAAAGAAAGATCCTCAGTATCAGATGCCTAGTTTTCAATTTGGAATAGGTTAGGCAGCAAATCCATCTGTCTTGCTACAGGAACTACTAACACATAGTACAGTTGTAATAGGCACAGCATGAAAATGCAATCTAAGTGCCAATTTTACCTATATGGGGATTACTCAGAGACTCAAGCAGTTTAATAGTATGAACATAAGTGCATTTCTAGAATTCTTACAGTTATGAATAAACCACAGAATAAATAGGCCTCATTTTCCAAAGGCCTCCACAGTTATTTATGTGACCCTGTCCTTGGTGGGACCCATTTGGAGATCAGAGGGCTTTATCTTTCTCTGATCTTTAACCGCTCCTAGCGGAGCGGATTAAATATTTCGTTAAGGGCACCAAAGGTGGGCCCTGTCCATGATGAGGAAGGATGCCCATAAGCCCCTTCCTCTAGAATGACAATTGGGGGGCCCAATCGGCAGGCGCAAAGTGCCTGCTGATTGGGCCCTCCGATTGTCAGTCCAGCGGCAAGGGACCAATTGGGAGCTGCGCGAAATGCGGCTCCCAATTGGTCCCTTGCCGCCGGACTGACTAATCGGGAGGCGCAAAGTGCCTCCCGATCCGCCCCCCTTCATCCTCGCCCACAGCTGTCCACCCGCCCACCGCCATAACTACCCTTACCTCCACCAGGCCCAGTCGCTGCCTCGCAGCGCCGCCGCAGCCTCATCTCCTCACTGCGCCGCCGCCGCACTATGAGCCTCAACACGGCCCCAAGTCGCTGCCAACGTGACTGCCGCCCCTCGACGAGCCACCCCGTGCCGCGCCGCCCCACGCCCGCATCGCCACCAACGACTCCTGCGACCCGGCTGAGCCGCCCTGCGCCGCGCAGCCCCGCTCCACCCCTGCCCCGCCAACTCCTGGGCCCCGTTCACGCCCCGAACCATGACCTCACCCGATCAGCTGGCCCCGCCGACTCGGAAGCTCCGCTAGCGCCAGATGCATTAAGACTGCAGCAGGCTTATTTGCTAGTTATATTATAAATAGTATACTTCCTTGGTTTCAAGATAGCAAAAAGTATAAAGTCTAGGACTGATACTCCTAGATGCAGATAGGATGGCCAAAGGTGCTTTATAAATCCCAAAGATAAACAATTGTGCATATGCAGTACATGTGTTAGCAGAACAATGACACCAGCAAGTTATAATTTTTAGAAATTTATCAGAACCAACTTCTGTTAGGAGAAAGCAGCACCTCCAAAATCACTACAGTCACAGTTATTATCTTGCTTCCTCTCCATTTTATCTGCATTTCTTTCTATCGTTCCTGTTGTCTGCAAGTCCTCTGGGAAGAGGAATCCATGAACGGACATTTGAACACATGTATGCAGTTGTCTAAGACAAACACTTGTCCATCATCCGTCTGGTATAGATTAACAGATTTAACATTTTACCTCCCTACATGTCTTTTCCCCTGTTTAAAGAAAGATGAAAGAGGCCTATAAATGGAGACATGAATCAAACGGGGTTACTGAAGGGGGGTAGGAGACAAAATCTTTGAAGATCTATGGTAGCTACAGGCAACCCCTGTTCCAAACGTTTGGGTTAGCATTATACACTAAATAGAAAGCTGGAGAAATCCTCAAAAACTGTAGCACTATCCCATCTCAGAAGTTAGATGTTGTTGTTGTTGTTGTTGTTAGTTGCAAAGTTGTGTCCAACCAATCGTGACCCCATGGCCAATAATCCTCCAGGCCTTCCTGTCCTCTACTATTCCCAGGAGTCCATTTAAGCTTGTTAAAAGTTAATGGGATGCTGCATATGCTACAAGAGAAGTACTTGTTGTTGTTGTTAGGTGCGAAGTCGTGTCTGACCCACTGCGACCACATAGACAATGATCCTCCAGGCCTTCCTGTCCTCTACCATTCCCCGGAGTCCATTTAAGTTTGCAGAAGTACTTGTAAAAGGTAAAGGTAAAGGTATCCCCTGTGCAAACACCGGGTCATGTCTGACCCTTGGGATGACGCCCTCTAGCGTTTTCATGGCAGACTCAATACGGGCTGATTTGCCAGTGCCTTCCCCAGTCATTACCGTTTACCCCCCAGCAAGCTGGGTACTCAGTTTACCGACCTCAGAAGGATGGAAGGCTGAGTCAACCTTGAGCTGGCTGCTGGGATTGAACTCCCAGCCTCATGGGCACAGCTTTCAGACAACATTTCTGCTGCCTTACCACTCTGCGCCACAAGAGGCTCATAGAAGTACTTGTATCTATAACCAAAAATATATTGCAATAATAGAGTTGACAAAAACTGTAATTCTGTCTCAAATGCTATGGTGATATTGACATGCCATTTTGAACCCCATTCCCCAAATACAGTTGGGTGTCTAACATGCACAATACTTACCTTCAAACAATTTGCATCCCCTGTTACTAATTTGACATAACATCGGTTTCTGTTCTACCCCAAAATCACTTTATTAGAGTTCTTTATGCCACTCTCAGTCCAAATCAACATCTTCTATAAAAGAACACCACTGTCAAGGTCTGGGCCTACGCTTTCTTCATTATTTTCTTAAATCTGTGTTCTGATGCTAATCAAATAGAGCAGCATTTCTCGACCACTGTAATGCTGCTACCCCAACTGTGGTGGCAGTGCACGTGAAGGTGCAGGCATGCGTGCAGGCACAATGGCGGTTAACGATGTGGAGGTGGCGTGGAGGCAGCCAGTGCCATGGTTCCACCGCTGCCAACCGCTGTCTACTGCCGCTGCCTGCCAGAGCAACCTGTCCTGTTGACCCCACAGAAGGGGCCAGATGGCCCCACTTGGGCTCGGGACCCCAAGGTTGACAACCACTGAAATAGAGCAATGTCTATTTGATGTAACAATACACTGCTGCTCTGTAAAGTCACAGAACAGCCTTCTAAGTCTTAGAATGATCCCTGTGGTGAAAATGTCCATGCATCCACACACTATCCTGTGCAACAGTCTCAGTAAAAGCTTCTTTATCTCTCAGGAAACTTTCCTTGGACCAACCCTGCTCTAAGGTTGCCACCTCCAGGTTGGGAAAAACCTCGAGACTTTGGAGGTAGAACTTCAGTGGGGTATAATGCCATACAGGCCACCTTCTAATTGGCCATTTTCATCAGAGGAAATCTTTGTACATTCAGGGGATCACCAAGTCCCACCTGGAGGCTGGCATCCCTAACCTGCACTAATAAATAATGGAACTAGTTGAGTTCACATAACAAGTCCTGTGTTTCAAGGTATGCTATGCTATGCTGAATATCATTTAAAATGAAGGCTGACATATTACAGTTGACAGGAGAAATTAGCCCCATGTCTTCTGTGAACTGGGCCAAAAGGAACCTAATACCAAGTGGCTTTGTCATAAGGTGTATGTCCCTTCAGAGATTCAGATAAATTAGGTGTATTGAATCCTTGACCTGAATCTCCTCTCAGATTAATCTCCTTGCTCATTCATAACTCCTAAGGGAATTGTTTTCCTGTATACTTGCCCTTCATCTTGCTTCCCCCCTTCTGACAGCTTCTCCCCTGCTAGTCCAAACAGAAGATGAAATAGGATGGGAAAAAGTAGAGGCTCGGGAGGGGGGGGGGGAGTTAAATATGTGTCTGACACCTAAGGCCTTGTGTAACCTCATGGCATCGGTGAGAGTGATGGTTCTGTGTTAATTCCCCCCCCCCCTCCTCCTAGGAAAGAAAGGCATTTTGGATCCCATCTGGTAGGCTCTGGGATTTCCCCTTCCTCTTGCCTTCATTTATCAAGCAACCCTCTTTCGGACTGATCAGGTGGGACTTCACAAAGTCCCAGTTGTGCTATGTGGGGCTTGTGAAGGGAAGAAAAACGCTACTCTCCACCAGAGGCCTTGAGCAGCCAATTCATTTCCCTTTACTTTCTCTAGTAACATGAAGTTAACTGTATCGTATGATTTCATGGTTGGCCGCGCAAGGCCTTAAATTGGATATAAGAGAATGATTTCCTCCAGCACTTCTGTTTCGCACATTATTTCCTACTGTCCTTTCCCTTTGTCCTATTTGGCACAGCTTAGGCCTTGCTGGATGTAACTACCCAATAAACTTTATAAGACTTTGTTTCTTCCATTCTGACTTCTGCCATCAAAAGAGGAATGGATATAGGGGAAGGGAAAGAATGGTTAGATTGAAAAGGAAGCCATTATTCCCGTCCCTTAACAACAGGAGTGCCAGATGCCCTGGTGGAGGTGGAGCCTGCCACCTCGATGCCACCAATTGGTTGGTTGACAGGGGGAGGACTTACTCTTCAAAAGAGGGAGAACCAACTGATATGTAAAGACTATGTCTATGCCGCTGCCTACTTTAATCACATCCAGGATTTGGGGGTGACACTGTTATTTGAGCAAAAACTATGGTAGAAGCCAAATTTACCACAGAGTTTTTGCCGAAATACCAGAGCATCACCCCTGACATCACTTCTGAGTTACATGGGCAGTGGTGTAGATGCTTCACTGTATGTCAGATGTGCTTCCCTGCTGCTCCTGGTAAGCCCCCCCTCCCCCACTGGTTGCCAGGAGAGTTCTGGCAATTCTACTTAGCAATTAAAATTCAATGGTGAAACTAGTGGTGAGTTTAATCTTTAATCTCTGATTCCCCTCATGCCAAGCAACAAGCACAAATTAGAACTTCCAGGGGGAAAAGGAGATGTTGAATCATGCAGTTTATGCAACATTCCATCCTGTGGAGTTCACCACCAGTAAGGGCATCACTTTCTCTTGTCTATCGTTTGTACTATAAGGACTACTAAAACATAAGAAGAGCTCTGTTGGATAAGATCAATGGCCCATCTAGTCCAGCATTCTATCCCGCACTGTGGTCAACCAGTTGTCCTGGAGGATCAGCAAACTGGCTACTGAGGTCAGAGTCTTCCCTTGATGTTTCTTCCTAGCATTTGTATTCACAAGATTGCTGTCCTTAAATGCGGACACTTTAGTCACCATGGCTAGCAGTAAGTGATGGACCTAACTTCCATGAATCTGTCTAGTCTCCTTTTAACAACTTGGAACAGTAGTCCAGAGTCTTATAGAGATCAGGTACCTTGAAATCATGGTACTGTTTGAGGACCCTCTACAAACCATGACCTAACTGGCTGGTCTGGTTTCTATCCCTTTACAAAACCAGCCTAGGGAAAAAATAGCAAGTACTCAATAAATAATGCAAGCTGGGAATTAAAACCTGACATCCAGAAAATTTAGACTAATGTGGCCAACATCCCTGTAGGTTGGGGTCAGACTGCTGATGCTGAGTAATGTGTTTAAACTGTCAAGATGTCAAAACCTCCAGCACACATTCTTACTTATTACTGTCACTAAAGGTCACCCCATATGGAGTTGCTCCTCGAAAATAGAAAGATCTCCAAGCATTCCTGGTACAGGGCATGTGAAAAGCTTCAGCAAGCATCCTATGTACAATTAGACACCACAGAGGGCAAGAAAAAGTAACTAGCAGGTAAGAAGGAAAATCCCATGAGGTCAGCTATGCTCTTGGGTTATTTTAGTAGACAGGGAGTTCCCTGGTCTTGAGTGCCAGATCTTAGAGCACTGGTGCAGCCAGATAGTTTTCTGCTGCTTTGTAGCCTGCTAAAGCTGCTCCTTCACTGTTAAAGAGGTTCTGTTAGCCTCTTCTGCCACTAGCGCTTTGTCCAAGCCCACTCTAAACTTTTACAGGGTGAATATTCCATCTTCCTGATTTGGATTTGGTTCATCTTAAACCAAAAAGCAGCAAACAAGTTTGTTTTCTGAGCAGCCACTAATCACAAAAAAACAGTGACAGAGGACCCTAGAACATCAAACAGTCCAATTTTGACACTGCGCTTTTCAGACTGGTATTCCATAGAATCATTTAGCAATAGACTAAACCTGGTAGGTGAGTTCATTGACTTCAGCAGTACTAGATGACAATCACATTTCTATACCCCAAAGAAACTACACACCTGGTCTATTTCATTCTTGCATCAAGGCCTTCCCATATAGATTAGAAACCTCTATCAAAGCAGCTTCCCTCTTTTCTTTCTGCTTTTACCTGCGCAAGAGCAACTTTGGGTGATTCTTGTTCTCTAGGTTCTTCTCAATCAGGTCAGACAGCAGCTGCTTCAAGACATCAGTGGCATATTCCAGCTTTCCCTGAAGCCCTGTCATGATGAGCGAAGCCACATTGCCACGGTCCCGCATGGAGAAACTGCGCTGCATCTCTAAGGTCCGAATGAAGGTCAGTAGGAAGACCTTGTTGTTGATTAGCTGGGCAAAGAGCTTTAGGGCCTTTTCAACATTTTGCTGCCCATTCCCTTGGACCTGCAAGAAGAAACAAATGTTCTTAAGTATCAACTTAAAGAGCTGATGTTCCCTATACCCATTTTGAATTTGGATTCACAAAGGCTCAACTAGGGAGTATATTTCATGATGTGACTGTTGAGTTTAAAAGTCCAACAAGTGGTACAATAACTGTGCTTCTATTGCAGAGGTGATATTCTTTCTGGCACATTAATTACTAATTTAGGCTGTTGCTTTCTTGTGCAGTAACAGTAAAAGGAATTCAGGTTTTTCTGCTAGTCCTGGTTGATAGTAATTCTTTAGAAGTCAAAATGATAAAGCACTGTTTGTAATTCTGCACCAAAACTTTCAATGACTTTATTCACCTTGCCCACATTACAAAACTAAGCAGCTGTGTAATTGGCAGCACATTCATCATCAGTGTAACTTTTTTGGGCAGGGTAAGTAGCAAGCATCAATATTTGCTTGGCTAGTGCACCCAATTTGTTTGTAATATAAGCGGGGAATGCAATAGGCGATTCCTTAAAGGGACACTTTAACAGGTTAATCTCTATAGGAGACTCATGTAAACTGATGACTTTATTGTGCAAGACCAAAGGTTTAGAGTAGAAGAAAGTGTCATCTGACCTACATATATTTTAAAATAGCTATGATTGTTATGCTTGCAGTCTTGTAAAGTAGCAAACTCGGGCTCCTTTTCTGGAAAGGGATCCAACTGATCATGGAGTCCTACCACCCACATTTAGCAAGGACCGCCTTATGTAAAATGCCCCAGATCTTGTACCTTTGAAGTACAAACACAGAATAATTGATATACAGTCATTTCTATGCATTCAGAATTGGAACTAAAAAAAAAAGACAGTACAATTATTTTTTTGAACGAGAGGACACACTTGCATAGACAAAGTTTAAGAAATTATCTATTTTACTCTATCTCCAGAGGTAAGATATATGGGAGCATGGGTCTGTTTGTCTCGAGAGGCTTGCATGATGCGGTTACTCATACTCCTTCAGAGATTTGTGAAGTTCATTTCAGTGGTAGGTAAGGGCGTTTGGGAGTATATACATTTTTCTCTCTAATATGTTGGTTTAGTCTTGTAATTGGTTTCTGTTTTATGTCCCTGGTAAACTCACTTGACACATATAACCAGAGTTAGTATCTAACTGGAATTGTTTCATCAAGCTCTTTGTGGGAAGGGAAGGAGGAGGAGTTCAGTTGCCAGAACAAGTGATGTGTGAAGGCCTCCCCTCATGTAAAAAATCTCTAAGACTGATACATCACATCCGTAGCTCACTGACTCTTCTGATATGATGGCACCTAGGAATATCACCTTGATGGTGAGCAGGCATACGAAGCATGTGGCCATAGGTTCAAATGGCTTTGCCATTAACATGGACTGCACCAGGGACAGACTCCACTGAGGTATTGGAAGATGGACTGGGAAAAATTGATTTAATATCCTCTTAGGGACAGCTTGGATTCCCTTTGTGCAAAGAGAGACTTTGCCTTTACATGTGTATGGAAGCATGCTATAGCAGCTAAGTGGACGTTTAGAGTAGAGGCCAGTCTTCGTTGTGACAGGACATGTACAATGACAGGACAATAGGTACAATGATCCAGGCCCTGTTGGAGCTAGCATAGTATCGCAAGGGCTGTAAAATGGACCTCTTCTGCTAAGATTTTGGTTGGGGCCTGTGAGCTGATAACATCTACTGGATTCTCCAGAAGTTCCCACCAGAAATGTCCAATGGGTACATCAAGAGTGAGCTAATTAGGGTCTGGTCAACCTGTTAATTTATGGTCTTGAGTGCTTTAAATGGTTTTCAATGTTTCAAATGATTAATAATGCCAATCCAATGTTACTGAGTTTAACTTTTGATAAGGATTATATTTTGGTGTAGTGGTTAGGAGTGCGGACTTTGAATCTGGTGAGGCGGGCCTGTTTCCCAACTCCTCCACATGCAGCCAGCTGGGTGACCTTGGGCTTTATCAGTGCCACAGCACTGATAAAGCTGTTCTGACTGAGCAGTAATATCAGGGCTCTCTCAGCCTCACCCACCTCACAGGGTGTCTGTTGTGGGGAGAGGAAAGGAAAGGTTATTGTAAGCCACTTTGAGCATCCTTTGGGTAGAGAAAAGCAGCATATAAGGACCAACTCTTATTCTTCTTCTTTTATATTGTATTTTGAACCATATTGTAAACCACTCTGAGCTGTATGGGAGAGCAGCATATAAATGAATGACTGACTGACTGACTGACTGACTGACTGAATGAATGAATGAATGAATGAGTACAGTGTGGGGGGGATTTCATGATGGGGGATAGGAGGTTCTGAATCTTGCACATCACCCTCTGATATGGAATGAGAGAAAAAGGGCAAGTGACCTGATAGAGAGGGAGTTCTTGGTTGCCTCCTTAACCAATTGCAAAAATGAGTTAGTTGGAACCTTCCTTGGACTGGGAATGCGACTATTCTGACTTCTTGTCCAGTTTGTGTTTGTGATGCACCTTTTATGAGGTCATTCTGAGGAGCTACATTTAGGAGATATGGGAATGGAGCCCATAGTTGTTCCTGATTTTTGTGTAGGACACAAGGTGGTCAGGCTTGGTCTCAGAGCATAGAAGCTAAGCATTCTCAAATCCATTTACCAACAACAGAAGACAGTGTATCAACTTAATTTTTCTCATGAGCAGCACCGGACAAGACTTTTCCCCACAGTCCTGCTTCTAGCAAGAAGCTCTATCATGCATAGCTTTCAGAGTGAGCTGATGACATATAAAGCAGTGCAAGATGTCTTGCTCTTTGCCAAGGTGCATAAAGCATTCACCATGGTTATTGGTATGGGGAATTTTCAACCCACAGGTCCCACATTTTTAACAGCATTTTTTGTGCCATATTCTGGATACCTGGCTCTCAGGAGTCAAGACTTAAGGTAGTTGCCAGTAGGATTTGGTAGGTATCAGTAAGATTTGAGGTTGTTGGCACTAAGAAAGCTGTTGAACAGAGCTTCAAAACAGGAACCTCTCTCTATGGCAACAGGGAGAGTACTGAGAGAAATGTGCTGTAGCCCCTATATACCATAGTGGAAAAGGTGTAAAACAGCATGGGGGAGGGGGATGAAGTACCAGTAGGCATTTTTGAGCTTCAAAAAATTCTAATGGGGGAATGCACAGGTAACACAAGGATAAACAGTTAAGTTGTCCATCCCATACAGGATACTGATTCTCTATGTCAACATGTCAAGTCATTGCAAGCTGTTCAAAAACAAACAAACAAAAACCCCAAAACCAAGAACACATAAGTTACTTGTGCAGCTGAAGCCTGAAAAGGGCAAGGGGTCAAGGAACAGAAATCACCAATAGCAAAAGTAAGCATCAAGCTGTTGCATGGGCTATTGTGGCTTGTTGATTAATGTACAGAAGTGCCACTGATAATATATTCCACCATAGACAAATATTAGCCACCACATTTTGGCTTGCCAATTAATGCACAGAAATGCCACATATTTTATCTTCCACCACAGCCAAATACTAAACACTACATTTTTATGGTGAATAATAGGTTGGCTCTGCTGGTCATGGATCTTTTCCACATTCCCCTTTCCCTAATGGTTATTTCCAGTCCTGTCAAAGTTTATCTCAAGGGGTGCAGGACCTGCGTGGATTAATTGCCACATGATTCAGGAAATTACGGTGTGGAGGTAGATGGAACAAAATCTGCCTTTTCCACCAGTATAGCTTTCTTGATGCAAGCAGGTGATTCCCCCCACAACTCCATGGCAGGACCAACTCAGTGGGAAACTATATATGCCTTCACTTTGCTTAAGATGTAAGTAGGAGCTGTATTTCTTAAAAGAATGGAGACTCTGGCAAAGTAGTTGGTAAACTTGGCTTCCAATGCAGCTCAAGAGATGTGACCAAGGTCTCTCATACAACAGCATAGCCATATATAGGGCAAGATGCAGAAAACTTGGCAAGCATCTTTATATTCTTTTCAGAAGCACAGTGCAGTTTCCTAGAGTACCTCCTTTCTCTTTGGTTTCCTTTTCACAAGAAGAGAATTAAAGGAGCCTTGAAATGTTAACAAATTCTACTGTGCTGCTGGACTTGCTAACCTTGTCAAAGGGTTTAACAACTGGGGTCAGGAGGAGGTGGCAAGGCAGCAGCCAGGTAAGAAATCAAGGGGAAGCAAACTGTGTGTAAAATAGATAAAAAAGGCCTTTGTTATAATGAGCCTCGGTGTTCATTGTGCTTAGCCTAGCACTTCTAATAAGATTCAGTGTGGGAGGCAGAAAGGTGCTTTCACAGCTGTGTGGGTTTCAATCTAGCTTCCCAGAAGGGACCCAGGGAACAAGATCATCAGCTACCTGATGAAACTGAAACCAAGAAAACGCACTACATTGTTACCTCTAGCTCCCGCAGGACAGGGTGGTCCTCAATGCCAGGGAAAAGGACCCTCATAGCATAGGTGCGATAGTCGAGGTATGGTATCCCTGAGCGGTCCAGGTCACTGGTTAACTCATTGATGTCTGTCTGCAGCTCTGCAAAAGCTATTACAGGAATGGGAGAGAGGAAGAAAGACAATCACAGACAAGCGCTGGGAATAGAGGCAGTGGCACAAGCAATCAAGGACTGCAAATGAGCCAACTCAGGGAAGCTCTTTTGCTCTAGACCTCTCTGTGTCACTCAGACATGCCCTCAAGCTGGGAGCCACTTCCGTGGCATCAGAGAGAGAGAGAGAGAGAGAGAGAGAGGGAACAGATGCTGAGAACAAAACACACTTGCTAATTTGTATGCTATTCACACCTTGTATGTAAGCACTGAAAATGCCTTGAAAGGCACTAGATAAAAATAAAGATCCTATTTTTAAATCACTGTGCTGTGTGTGGCTTTCTCTTTTTCATTCTACTCAGTCACCTCCCCCCACTCCCACCTCTAGTGTACTTTTGCTGTGGCTAGTCCAGGAATCTATTCTCATGTGTAAAAGCATAAGTGGCATTTATCCAGGGTCCAGGAAGAAAATCAGCCTTTCAGGTAGGGGTACAAAATTGCAACAAGATTTACAGTTGTTGACAGCTGGCAAGCAAAACCTTGTTATCTCACAGGGTTCATGCACCAGCACAGGAGAAGCATAAATGCTTGCAAGGCTCCCTCCCCCCCTGCAATGTGTCCAGTGACTGTATGATGTACAATTATCTGATCCTCCCTTTTTATAAAGGGTAAAGACTGCTCAAATATTGTGTTCATACAGATGTATCACATATTATTATTACAGTGATGGCATGGGAGAACAATGTGAGCATTCATGCTCTCCTAACGTGCACCAGGGGCCTATTCTACTGAATTTTCTTACGCTTGTCCTTATGCTGGACTGAGTAACTAATACACAATGGTTTTGATCCAGTTCAGTTTAAAGTCACAAGGACACATGCTGACTGATAGATTATTAATTTCCTTTTCTATAAGTCATGTTTTCTATTCTACTACTGTTTAAATAGACCCATATCAAAAAAGCATCATTCCTTCACTCTCATTAATGCCCAAACTGAAATTTGCTATGGAGAGCAATACATAGTAAGGCGCTCCTGATAAGGGATGTTGCAAATCTGCCTGCAAACCTGTTTGGCAGGCAAGCATACATTGTATAATATCAGGATCAGATTGTGAGCTAATCTGGGATATGTTCAGATTGCATAGAACAATCTGAATGGAGGCCAAACACATTTACAGAAGCCACCCCACAGTTGAGCACAGTGATCACCTGAGACTTGGGTTCTGATGCTATCCCCTCAGCAAAATAGCTACACAATGAAGTTGCAAAATGGAGAGAAGAGCTTCTTTCTCTTCCCTTCCCTCCATGTTGGGCTGGGACAGTGCTCCCAAGACTAAGGACCTAACTACAAATCACATTTAACACTACTTTAAAGGTAAAGGTAAAGGTAAAGGTATCCCCTGTGCAAGCACCGAGTCATGTCTGACCCTTGGGGTGACGCCCTCTAGCGTTTTCATGGCAGACTCAATACGGGGTGGTTTGCCAGTGCCTTCCCCAGTCATGACCGTTTACCCCCCAGCAAGCAAGCTGGGTACTCATTTTACCGACCTCGGAAGGATGGAAGGCTGAGTCAACCTTGAGCCGGCTGCTGGGATTGAACTCCCAGCCTTATGGGCAAAGCTTTCAGACGGCTGCCTTACCACTCTGCGCCACAAGAGGCTCTTAACACTACTTTAGGTTGGCTCAAAAGACCTCTTTTGGAATTTTTATGCTTCCAAATGAACAAGTGTAAAATTTGGATAGGAAGTGTGGTGCGTGGGAATAAGATTATACCTTCCCCCTATTCACTTTTCCTGATCTAAATGGCCCCAGACTGTTGCCATTTAGTCTGCTATGATGTCCACGTGTACTAATAGGCTACATGCTACATTTCCTTGAGCTAATCTGAGCATTCCCAGAGAAAACGTAAGATAAGAACATTTATACATAAAGACATATAGGCACAAAGGCTTAAAAAGGCATTTATACTTTAAAATTCCATAACTATGCCAAACACTACAGTTTTATATACCTAGTGATAAATGAAGCACTTCGTGATGCTAAAACAGTAAAATAAATTTAGGTTAATAAAAAAGTATTGAATTATTTCATTTTTTCACCTAGATTTCTGTACCACCTCATGCCTTCAGAAATTTTATGTCCCTTCCTATACAGATTCTATACCATCTTAGCAAAATAAACATCTGATCACATTGAGTAATCAATACAAATTTTAAAATAGTAGCCAAATTCTCAACAATATGGTTGTGCCTCAGCATCAGAGAATCTGTTTTGCACGTACAAGGTCCTAAGTTCAGTCCTCCGCATCAGGTAGCCGGTGATGTGAAAGAATTCTGACTTGAACCCTGGAGTGCCGCTGATAGTCTGAGCAAATAATACAGACCTTTATATGTTCACCTGCATGTTCAATGCTGTGTACATTCAAGAACTCCAAGGCACCCTGAAGCACTCAAAAATGCATTCAAGCATCTGCTTGTAAATCTTTTATACGCTTTAATCATTGTTATATTTACAGTGGATGAAAATAGATGACCATTTAACAAGTGGCTGCAGTAGGCATTCAACCATGTGGCATGCTTTCCTCTAGCATCTTTCAGAGTGGGGGAATGAACTTGTGTTTGCCTCCAGATGTCTAGTAAATTTCTAATCACATAGACAGTCATGGCATATGATGCATTCCTCATGTGACGGTGTGTGCCTAACATGACAAGTTTATCACCTGAGATGCATTCTCTATTCATCCAATGAGCGCATCATAACAGTGCTGGAAATAAAATCTCTGTATCTCCCTTTCACCATCTGCTTATAGGTTAAGCAGCAGCAATTTACTGTTGTTGTTGTTGTTGTTTTGTTGTTGTTGTTGTTGGGTGCGAAGTCATGTCCGACCCATCACAACCCCATGGACAATGATCCTCCAGTCCTTCCTGTCCTCTACCATTTCCCAGAGTCCATTTAAGTTTGCACCTACTGCTTCAGTGACTCCATCCAGCCACCTCATTCTCTGTCATCCCCTTCTTCTTTTGCCCTCGATCGCTCCCAGCATTAGGCTCTTCTCCAGGGAGTCCTTCCTTCTCATGAGGTGGCCAGAGTATTTGAGTTTCATCTTCAGGATCTGGCCTTCTAAGGAGCAGTCAGGGCTGATCTCCTCTAGGACTGACTGGTTTGTTCGCCTTGCAGTCCAAGGGAATTACTGTACAAAAGTATAAAAGCTCTGGTGCTGTTGTAGATTCACAACTTGCCTTTTTGCTATGCAGTCTGTGCCAATAGTCAGTATTCTCAGGTTCAAAAGTATTTGAATTCAGCTACTTACTGTGTGTACAATTATAATTATAATTATTATTATTATTATTGGATTTATTACCCGCCACTCCCTTGCGGCTTGTGGCGGGTTACAACAGTATAAAACCCCATAAAATACATTAAAATCCCATTGACACATCTACAATTAAAAGCTGCCTGGCAAGAGCGGCTAATCGACTACCCATTCCCCCACTAGCGGGTGGAGAGGGGATACTGATGGTACCCGTCTCTTTAATACCAATCCTCAGGTCCCGGGGGGGCATAGATGTTAAGACTGGTCTCAACCGTAAACCTGGTAGAAGAGCTCCGTCTTGCAAGCCCTGCGGAACGATGAAAGATCCTGCAGGGCCTGCAGCTCTCCCGGGAGCTCATTCCACCAGACGGGGGCCAGGACCGAAAAGGCCCTGGCCCTGGTTGAGGCCAGGCGTGCTTCCCTAATTAAACCATGAGTGTGTATTAGGGGTTTGGGGTGAGGAAGGACCTTGGCAGGCTACAGTGCCATATAATCTGCCCTCCAAAGCAGCCATTTTCTCCAGGGAAACTGATCTCTGTAGTCTGGAGGTCAATTGTAATTCTAGGAGATCTCCAGGCCCACCTGGCAACCCTAATATGTGTGGAACCTCCACCCCATGCACATGCCCCAGTGCCCAGCATAGACTTTTTCTGGTAATTACTATACTTGATCGCTTCTCCCTTTTGTTGCCAGCATAAAACAGGTAGAGTCTAGCCCATTACACTTCTCCCTGGTTTTGAGGTAACTTTTGCTTTGTTATAGCAGGGCCTGACCTTCCTAATATCCACACAAAGAACCTACAGGGGGGAAAAGGCCAACAGACAGCCAGGCCTAACGACCTGGCACCAACAAACTCTGTTCATGTTGCTTAAATAGGATCAAGCACTAATCCTGTTCTCCACACATTAGTCAAGCAAAACGATGCTTCTGAATCCAATACAGTTGTTAATGTCTTCCCTCCCATGGGGCCTGTATACGAGGCAGTTCTCGGTCTCTCTGACCACAAAAAAAGGGCATTTTATGAGCGTATGTGTTTGAGAGAGATTGACCAAATGTTTATTTGACAGCTGTACGTAGGCTCAGGCCCAGTTAATTCATACCAGATCAAAGTCAACTCAGGGTAAGCAGGAAACAGTTACCATGGAAACGAGACTTGGTGCAGCTCAGCCCTGGAGATGCATCCAATCAACACAGGAAAGTTATAGAGACAAACAAGATGTGTTTCTGTCTATCTAAGATAGAACCACCCATGCATCTGCAGGATATTTCCATCCAGATTCTAGTCCTTTATTCAGAAGTAAGTCCAATTGGGTTAAGTGGGACTGGCTCCCAGGTAAGTTTGCAAAGAATTATTGCTTTAATGCATGATTAGGGCAATGTTACTTTTGTCAAAACTTTGTTAGAACTAGGTGAATCTTTGGCTTTGGAGTAAAGACTGCACAGAGTACCTGTGCATGCAAGAGTTTTGTTAATAACCAAGCTTGCCTTTGTACCTGTCGGAGTCAAATAATGGTTTATGGTATTATAATGACTGCAAAAGAGCACACGTCTGTGCCCTTTTCCAGGAAAGCCTAGTTCAGAAAGGCTCAGTTTCAGTAGAGTGGGGTTTCCATGATCTTGCCAATGGTATTGGCAGAAGCATGTGGGAGATAGGTCATTACCTTATCTAAGTGATTTTTGACATTGTTGCCTGGATGCATTTAAATTCCTTCAAATGAGGCTTTTATGTCAAGGTATGTCAGTAAGCTCATATCACTTTTCTCAAGATTTATGTAGAATATAAGTAAGATGAGGGAAGTGAATGTATTACTTGAAGCCAATTATGTTGAGTCAAGAAATGTATAGTATTAACTGTTGCAGAGAAGAAAAAAGAGAAGCTGTGTGCTAATCTTTTTATATTGCGAAATTAGTGCATCTGCTTAGTGTCAAAGATACATTACAGCTAATATGAAAAACAAGAATTGAACTTCTGCTTATCTCTCCTTGAAGAGTTGCATCCTTGATTCTTCAGTTCCATCCAGTTTTCTGACCACCTAAGAGAGTGGTGAGTGGCAGCTGGTACTGACAGCCACAACTTTGGGAAATCGAACAAAATGAAGGGGATATCCACAACAGAAAATCAGATAAGATGGTAAAAATTCTGGATAAGTGCAAGGTAGGAAGAACTTGATTATCATTACAGAGTCTTCAATAAGGACTAATTTTATGGCAGATGACAGACTGGTCTTGTTATGAAGACTATGAAGAAGACAACTGTAGGAATTTGTCAATGAATTGAAATTTTAGAAATGTTGCGAATAGTACTTGACAAGTGGGGACTTATGAGATTTGTGTTTGTGTATGTGTGGGGGAGGCTAGGTATTTCATCCTCCCTTTATCATCGATCCCATAATAATTCTTAGGCTCTTCTGTAGCCATGAGGTCCAGAGAGGCTCCTGGGTCATTTCACCACCACTAGTCTCAGTGTAGTCTCTGGGCTGCCTTGCCGCTGCCATCACTGGTGTTCTTGGCTCCTGGGTTCTACCACATTGGAAGTAGGAAGAAAAGAGTGTTCTCTGCACTTCTGCTCTTTTACCTTTGGGGGAATTTAATCCCCCTGTATATTTTTCAGATTTTTCTGCAAGCTTGTAAGGAGGTGTCACCCAAATCTGCAGAAAAATGTGTTTAGTACAAGTGTGGCTTCGCGCGACTGCCGGGGGTTCCCTCGGGCCGCGTCAGGCCGGAAGCAACTGCGAGCCGCGCTGCGCGCGGCTGGCAATTGCTCAGGCTGGGAAACGGAGGGACCAATCAGCAGGCGCTTTGCGCCTGCCGATTGGTCCCTCCGATTGTCTGTCGTGAGGAAGGGTCCAACCCGGACGCTTCCTCATCACGGACAAAGCCCACCTCAAGGGGGCTTAACGAATTATTTAGTCCGTGGCGCCCGTGGCGCCACGGGCTGTTTAAAGATAGATGTAGTATATATAAATGTAATAAATGCTCAACAGGCCAGGAATTTTGGCATTGTCCCACTTCTAAAACCAATTTCTAGAATATAATTTTCTGAATTTATGAATTCAGAAAATGTAGGCTGAGGTCTGCACCAAGGGTTGCCAACCTCTAAGCAGAGCCTCAAGATCTCTTGATATTAAAATTGATCTCCAGGCAATAGAGATCAGTTCCCCTGGAGAATATGGCTCTTTTGGAGATTGGATTCTACGATATTATAGTCTACAATATAATGTCCCTCCCTCCCCAAACCCCAACCTCTTCAGCCTCTACCCCCAAAATCTCCAGGTACTTTCCCACCCAGAACTGGCAACCCTGCCTGCAACCCACTTGTGCCAGTATAAATAATGACTGTAATTGATAGAAAACCTTCTAAAATGTTCCAGCTGCATGCATCAGCCCTTTCTTAAATATTTTTTTTCTTTTCAAACAGATTCCACACTTTGTTTGACATTTACAGAGTGGAAGCATACAATTGGGGTGGTACCACTGACCTTCCTTGCATTCAAGGGCCACTCGAGACTCCAGGTTGTCCATCTGCATTTGTAGCCTCTTGAGGGTGAGGTCATTTTCACGGGACTTGCGTTTGTAAGCAATAAGCACAATGATGACAATAATGAGGAGAAGGCTGCCTCCTGCTGCAATGCTGACAATTGCTGGCAAAGTCAACAGGCTGTCTGAGATCACATTTACTGAGCCAGGGGAGAAGATGATGCCACCTACATGCACCTAGTCAAACAAAAAAAATGAGATTAAGTCTTCAGGTTTCACAATGGCAGCCAGGTAGACCTGACTTCCCCTCCTGATGAGACCCCCTTCCCCAATCCTATCCCCAATCTCATCTAAATTGATTTGAAGGGCACCCTCTTAAAAGCCCAAGTGCAATGGGGATCCCCAGAATAAATCTCAAAAAGCACACCTGGTCTGCCATGACCAAGGCAGATTCTATCACAGAGGCAGGATGTCACCAGTATGCAGAAATCACTTACATTTCCACAGGTTCGAGGCATGCATAGCACAAGCATAAATATGCCCTGCTTCCAAGGACACGTCATGTAACTTGGAGGGTGAGGAAAAATTATTGGAAAAAAGAATTTAAAAGCCTGAACAATGTACTCTCAGAAAGAAAGGGAAGTAATGAGATCCTGGGATTACAAGTATATGGATCATGAGCATCCCTTGTATTGGTTCAGTCTACATCTCTGCTCACCTGAATGTCAGCTCCTCTATGAATGACAAACTGCAATTTCCACTGCAGTTGTTATCTTAGTGGGATTTTTTTTTAACAGAGGGGAAATGAAGAAGAAAAAGAAGCTGGATTTAATGACTGGTACCCTGTGCATGTCACCTATAATTTGAAAATCATTCCCAAAATGCCACAGAAAGCTTCAGAAGACACAATATTCAGTTTGTCTTCCAAGTCACAGACAAGGCCATTCAAACATTGTCCTCAGAAAGAAAGGGTACAGCATAACTTAAAACACAAGGCTTAAAGTTTTGATAAATACGTCATCCTGGAACTATCTCTGCCTTTGTTCAGACTATCTGATGGTTCCACTTGACTTTTATTTCCCTGGCTTTTAGCTTCCTTTTGTAAACCATGGGCATTATAGCCAGAATGACAATTTCACTGACAGAGGAGTTTAAATAGAAAACAGAGAAGAGAGAAAAAACAAAAGGAATAACTAAGTGGCAGGGCCTTGAGGAAACCATGGGAATGCAGAATAGACATGTAGATGGTTAAAGATGGACTAAGAGTTTGGAGAAGATGCAATGTGCTCTGATGCCTGGAAATGTGGAGCAGCTGAATTACAGTGTTATTGCAACTGGGAGCAGAAAGTATAAAACACAAAGCAGGCAATAGCTTTTTATTGGATCTTAGCAAAATATAACTGAAAGCTTACTAAGGTTTGATTATGGAACCATCTTCTGTTAGGATATAAGCAGCTATGTAAAACAAACAAGCACATAAATAGATAAATAACCATTCTAGTACCACAGGTTTTTCTTTCAGACAAAGACAGGAAAAAAGTGTCCCATGAGAGACACAAAAGTTGATCTGATGAACAATATCATCTTGTGGTATTTGTGTTCAGTGGATAAATTCTGAGGAAACAACCTGTAACCAAAAAAGCATGCAAGCTCTTCTGTTATTATTTTGATGTTTCCTGCCTGATCTCCTCCTATACTGTATACAGGTGATAGTATTTTGAATGGAGAGTGAAGTATCAAATTTAACTTAGAAGAATAAGAGTTGGTTCTTATATGCTGCTTTTCTCTACCTAGAGTCTCAAAGCAGCTTACATTCACCTTGCTTTTCCTCTCCCCACAACAGTCACCCTGTGAGGGAGGTGAGGCTGAGAGAGCCCTGATATTGCTGCTTGGTAAGAAGAGTTGGTTCTTATATTACACTTTTCTCTACCCAAAGGAGTCTTAAAGCGGCTTACAATCACCTTTCCTCTCCTCAAAACAGACACCCTGGGAGGTGGGTGAGGATGAGAGAGCCCTGATATTACTGCTCGGTCAGAACAGCTCTATCAGTGCTGTGCCAAGCCCAAGGTCACCCAGCTGGCTGCATGTGAAGGAGGAGCGTGGAATCAAACCCAGCTCACCAGATTAGAAGTTGGCACTCCTATACCAAGCTGATCCCCAATACTATTCAACTCATGTACTTGCAGAGAAATGGTGTGTGTAAATATTAGTTTAAAAACAAGGTATTTTCAGCTAACACTTGGCCATTGTATCTATTAAAGGCATGATTAATGGAACAAAAGATGGAAAAATATTTCAGGTAATCAAGTAAAACTTTTAGAGGTCTATTTTCTGATTTAGGATGGATCCAGAAAAATGACAGTTCTTCCAAACAAGGTTACACAACTACAAGTGGACTACCTGCGGACATGAAAAAGCCGTCAGCTGAGCACCAGAGATACATTTCATATAATCATTTAGCCTTTAACACAAACCCCAATGCCAGCTGTCTCCTTTATTTCCTCTGGCAAACATAAGATTATATCTAATAATACCAGCTTCAGCAATGAAGGCTCATTCACTTGTGAGTCCACTAAAATAACATATATGTTATTATCTCACTTGCCAGAAATACCTTGTGATGGTATTAATCAGCTAAATGGGAGCTCCTGTGTATGAAAAGAAAGAGACACAAACCAGGCATACAATGAATGTGTACAAAGTGGGAGCATTGCAGTGTCTTGAAACATTGAATCTCTGATTTGTACAGTAGGATCAAATTTAGAAAAGGGAAACAAGGCTGTCTCTACACTATTGTCATTGTCATATTGTACATTTTTATTTGTTATCATCTTTGTTCGGGTGTGTGTGTGTGTGGCAGAAGGCTGATGTTCAGGTCCCCAAGGAATGTAAGGCTACAAAAACTGTATTCATCAACAAGTCTGACAGATGGTCTGATCCTGGCTTCACCTAGTGTAAAGTGAACTGAAACAAGCCATTTCCTTCCAACACAGCCGAGAACCCAGTGCACTCACTTAGATGGTCTGCTGCCTGCAAAAGCTCTGGCCACAATACAACTCATTAGACTCAGAGGCACAGCAGCACTTTTTTGGCTTCTCAGCAGTTTATAGGATTTGGCACTTCCCAACTAGTGATAGCATATCTGGCTTCCCAAGAGTGATAGCAGATCCGGCTACTAGTGCTAAATATCCTCATCCAAAATACATACCACTGAAAAAAGAAGCATTCATGCATACTTGTGGTGTTTTCCAAATTATAAACATACATTGGCTAAAGAAGTGCCACAAAGTCAAAATATTGTACTCTATATGCTCTTTAGATTTATGTGTGCAAAT
Organism: Paroedura picta; assembly: GCF_049243985.1. NCBI lineage: Eukaryota > Metazoa > Chordata > Lepidosauria > Squamata > Gekkonidae > Paroedura > Paroedura picta. Next base: position 103,790,280 of record NC_135372.1, read on the forward strand.
TACTGAGGTGGTGAATAAAGCCATTTTTGCAGCATCTTTTTATCAGAGACACTCACTGGGGCTTTGCATATGTCTAGGAAATTTGAAGGCATTGGAGATTCCTTTCTTTTTTATCTAAAAGTAGTTTTTAAAAACTAATTTCCTCTTTAGCTACTGAGATCGAAAACAGAACAGAGAAATTTCGTTGGCAGAAAACACAAACGGATGGAGGGAAAGTACAATTTTTTTGACCTCACCATAACTTTGTGTTGCCCAGTGAGATTTGGAGGCTCACACAACAGCTGGGTCTCTGAGACAGTGACAGCACAAGGAATCTCTCCAATCAGAACAGTGTAGTTCAGCTTTGCTCCACCAGAGGCAGGCGGGCATAAATTTTTACCCTGTAGAAATAGTTGGGGAAAAGTTCTGTGAAAATATAGCAAATGCCTTTGGCTCATCCTTGATTATCTCTTCATGCAGCTCTAATAACTGTAAGAAACAATCCTGCATAAACCTTTATTTCCCAATAGGTATTACACAAGTGATACACATTTCTATAGTTAACAGCATAATTTAATAGGAACTCCTGATAATACCCATAGAAAAATGCATATCAAGATGCTGGTCTGTTCTATCTAAGCTTGTAATTTTTTAAACTTTATCCTACTGTGATAATTGACAGCCCAGTGCATGACTATGGATTTTGAAGGGCTGAAGTGGGTATATCCAGACCTGAAGATTTCAGGGTTATTCTTGCAATCTGGGGTACCCTTAAGAAGAAGAAGAAGAAGAAGAAGAAGAAGAAGAAGAAGAAGAAGAAGAAGAAGAAGAAGAAGAAGAAGAAGAAGAAGAAGAAGAGCAGCTGGTTTTTATACCTCACTTTTCACTACTCAGGAGTCTTAAAATGACTTACCATCGCCTTCCCTTCCTTTCCCCATAACAAATACCATGTGAGGTAAGTGCGGCTGAGAATTCTAAGAGAACTGTGACTGGTCCACAGTCACCCAGCTGGCTGCATGTGGAGGAGTAAGGAATCAAACCCAGTTCTTTAGATTAGGGACCACTGCTCTTAACCATTACACCATGGAAAGTGCGAAGATTGTTGGGAGAAAAGGGCATGAGCCTAACTGAGTTATTCTGAGTATGTATGCAAATATGGCATGGCAAGTACAAGGAGAACAGTTTGTGTATCTGCAATAAACAGGAGCATTTTAATGGGCTTCCTATGACACATAAGCTTTGGAAAAAATATTTTACTTTCTTCTTCAGATACTTTGTGTCAGATCCTATATGTTATTCTCACTCCCTTTCTCCATTAGGGAGCTTGCCCTCGACTGCAAAGCAGGAATCTCTCCAGTGCTAGGCATTTCCACTAATTCCAGAATAAGTATTCAAGATGCCAAGAAATATTTAACATGAAAGGAAGCACTCCACAGAAAAGGACCAGCTCTGTAATGGACTAGGTTAGGCACAAGCAGAAAACAGTTGGAGACTTGTATCTTATAATAAGTAATACATATAAACATTCTGCATACTTCCCAGTGTGTAAGCTTTGACACCCCGTGTGACATGTTTAACACGGGACTGGAGCAGAAGTTCTGAGGCAAGAAGTGATCCATCACACTTGAGCAAAATGTACCTTTAATCCCAATGTGCATTTGCTGAACATTCAGAGGTTAGGTTTTTAATACAAAGGGAACAGCAACCAATAGTGCATGGTGGTAAGTTTATCTGTACAGGAGGATGAAGGTGTCAACTACTATCTAAAGCCCTGGGTAAAATAACATTTAAAATTCTGCTGAGTGGTGTTCCTAACTGGTAGATACGGACCAATTACTTTAGGGCTTTAAGACTGCTGTGTAACTTACTGTGCAGTCAGTGTCAGAGCATTTAATAGACTATATAGGAGCAAAACAGTTATAGTTGCATTCAGTTCTGGGGATTTCTACCTGTATAGCATATGACTCAGCAAGCCAGTGTTTTTTTGTTTTTGTTTTTGCATTCACACTTTGTACTTAAAATATACTGTGTGAAGTGGTTCCATGCATGGTAAATGTCATATCTGTTAGTGAAACAAAGTCAAGATTTGATACAGAGAATTCCCAGAATATGCTAATGCGAATATGCCCAGGTCACCTGGACCGTCTGGTCTTCTTACCTTCAGGATAATGGGTGACCCTGGCTTCTGCTCCAGTACTCCGGTGGGACTCAGAAGCTCAAAGGTAGGGTTTGGGTAGTAGATAAACTTGGTATCATTGTAAATTAGTAGGTACTGAACATTGTTAAAGATGAAGCCAAACTCATCAGGTCGTTCAACAGCATCCAAACCAGGACGGTACTCTGGGGTGAGGGAGGGAGCCAGGCATGTCAGGGTGGTTGTATTTATCACTTTACAGACCTGAAACAGAGGTGAGTGTTATACTGAGAATTCATATGTCTTTGAAGAGAAATCACACATAGCAGATAATACTCTTCCTTCAGTAGATTCTCTTTCCACCCCAAATGTTGCCCATCACTGGGTTTGGATACTATCCATTTTCCTCCTCACTTCAGACCTCTTTATTATCCTTTTGCCCATACATGTTCTGTGATCTTTAACATAATCTATTTGGAGGTCAAAAAGCCTCTTTCACAAGTGAAAAAAGCTAGCTGGCTCCAGCACACTAATTGCACATAAACAGGACTTCACCATTTGTATATCTCTGTAAGTAAAGAAAAACATTTTTTCTTTGTTTTTAGACACCCCCCACACCCCCTGATTTTTTTAAATGGCCTTGCAAGGCATAGTTTCAGTGTTCTAGGAGTAACATGAAATGGAATGCTTGAAAATATTATCTCCCCTGCTTTCCCAGTATTCAAAGAAATCATGAAGATCATGTCAGGAAACCCCTCATAACATCTCTTTATGTTTTAAATAAATACCATACTACCCTTACTTTAGCTATCACTTTTAAAAGCATTTGTAGCCATATACATTAAGTGGATAGAAAAGTAGTTTGCACAGTTGCACATTTGGCTTCTATTCATGCAAACTGTAGACCATAATAATTTATCTCCAGACCTGTACTTGGACAACCAACAAAGGAGATTTAGAAAATCCCATTAAAAGCTACAATGCACATTGATATTATCAAATGGATAGCAACATGCTATGGAGCAACATGAATGAACCTATAGTAAACACAATGTGTGAAAATTGGCAGAACTAGTTATCACCGTCCTCAGTGTACAACCCGATTCAACTCCAAAGGTGTTTTGAAAAAGTACCACCTTTGACTGGTGGCTAAAAATAGAAAAGGAAGAAGCAAGATTGATCTCCCACATGCAAGTAATTCCATCAAAGGGTAAGATCCTCTTTCAGTCTGTCTTCTGGACAACACTAGCTGCACGGGAATGAACAATGTGTAAGAATTTGTGGTTACATCGTTCTTACGATAGGTGGTAGAAAGTGTTGTTAAATCACAGCTGACTTATGGTGACCCTCTAGGGCAGGGGTAGTCAAACTGCGGCCCTCCATGGACTACAATTCCCATGAGCCCCTGCCAGCATTTGCTGTTGTAGTCCATGGGCATCTGGAGGGCCACAGTTTGACTACCCCTGCTCTAGGGTTTTCAAGGCAAGAGATAAAGAGAGGTGGTTTTATTATATAATTAGTATATATATTTTTCCACATGGCAAACATTTTATAAACTGCCTGGTACTCTAGAGTAAACAAAGAAATATAGACCTTATTCTACAGAACATACTGAAGTAAGTTGTTTCAATCTTGAGACCTTAGCATTTCTAACACTTTAAAACTTAAAGCTCATTCAAAACAAAGTTAACAGATTCAATAAGAACTATGTTATTTATCTTGCTTAGCTCTTTGCCACTGACAAAAGTGCTAGTGAAAATGACTGTTGTATCCGGATGTCATACTGGCAGAGAATGGAATTAAAGAAAACAAGAACAAAAAAGGAACTGTGAAATAGTCTTTTTCATTAAGGATTGTTACTGTGCCTTTGTTCAGGCTCTTTGTTTTAATTGCTTGCTCTCTACTGAACAGCTGTTTTGTTTGTTAAAATTAGGAGAATGACAATTTTTTCATATGGCTCAGGTAAGTTAAAATCTTCCCAGTGCTATAGCAATGTAATTTACTATATAAAAGGTAAAGGTATCCCCTGTGAAAGCACCGGGTCGTGTCTGACCCTTGGGGTGATGCCCTCTAGCGTTTTCATGGCAGACTCAATACGGAGTGGTTTGCAAGTGCCTTCCCCGGTCATTACCGTTTACCCCCCAGCAAGCTGGGTACTCATTTTACCGACCTCGGAAGGATGGAAGGCTGAGTCAACCTTGAGCCGGCTGCTGGGATCGAACTCCCAGCCTCATGGGCAGAGCTTTCAGACTGCATGTCTGATGTCTTACCACTCTGCGCCACAAGAGGCTCTAATTTACTATATACATATAGTATATAGTCTTCCAACATGATACTAGTAGGATTTATATTATATTATATTATATTATATTATATTATATTATATTATATTATATTATATTATATTATATTATATTATATTATATTATATTATATTATTATATTATATTTATATGCCACCCTCCCCGAAGGCTCAGGTCGGTTTACATATAACTGTAACTGAAACTATACATCAACCATCAACCATACATATAATAATTATAACATTCAAATTATTAACTGGTATAATCGGATAACAGTATAACATAACAGTATAACAGTATAACAACAATAATAATAATTCAAACAGGTCCAGGAGTCTTAGTGGGGTTCTGGGAGGGAGGGGGGGCAGGGGCCCTGCAGATGTTGGCTTGGTTGGCCTGGCCTCAGCCAAACACCTGGTGGAAGAGCTCCCTTTTGCAGGTCCTGCGGAACTGTTTTAGTTCTGTCAGGGCCCTGATCTCCTCTGGGAGCTCATTCCACCAGGTGGGGGCCAGGACAGAAAAGGGGACAAGGCCAGGCAAACTTCTTTTGGGCCAGGGATCATTAGCCGGTTGGTAGCAGCAGAGTGTAAAGCTTTTTGGGGGGGCATAGGCAGGGAAGCAGTCTCTCAGGTACACTGGGCCCTGACCGCGTATGGCCTTGAAGACAATTATCAGAACCTTTAACCTGCTAAGCTTTTGTCAAAGCCATATTATATCTTTTTGCTATTTATTGCTAGCAGGGGTGGAGAGGGGGAAAGTGTGTGGGAAGTTCCAGCCCCTCAGCCCTCCTGCAACCAACCCGCATGGCCCTGCAGGGCCACACCATGGCTCCTCCATTGGACTGTTCCAGGGGGAACCAATACCCAAAGTGCATTTGTACTCAATAAACTCCTAGGAGAGGAAAAAGCTCCCAAAATACATTGTTTGGAATTTGGCTAGAGATTTCATATTATCCAACACTTTGAGTATGGCAGCAATGGTCTTTTTTGCCAAGCAAAAGCATGGGACCAGGGGTTGAATGAAATCTCCTCCACCGATACCTATCCCCTCCTTCTTATTAAGGAACTGTTGGGGCATTTGGGGAAGGGGCATATCTTCACAAAACTGGACATGAGGGAAGCATATTACTGCACTTTTGTGAAACGGGGGGATGAATGGAAGATGATGTTTAACACCGCCCTGGGACAGTTTGAGTACCTAGTCATGATGTTCAACCTCAGTGTGACACCAGTAGTTTTTATGAACTTGATCAATTAAGTCATGCATGTTTTTTCTTGATTATGTTCTGATATATTTGGAGACTTTGGGGGACCATTTGCAGTTGGTGCAGTAAATCCCAAGACGTTTGCGGGAGAGCCACCTGTTTGCTAAACTATCTAAGTGCAAATTCCGTAAGGAACAGCTGGACTTCCTGTGGTATAGTATACCCAATCAGGGGCTGGAGATGGACCCATGTGCAGATATCTCTTTTTCTTCCCACAACTGTTCTATTTGACCCCTAGAAAGATGATGTCTGGAGTTGCAGGACCAAAGACAGATGAGCTGGGAGACTGTAGTAGGGGATGGGGATCAGGCTAAATCACTGTCTCCTACTCACAGGAGTTTTGAAAGTCAAAAGGGAAAGGGAAATGTGGTGGAAATCTGTGTCCACTAGCACCTTCTGTTTGCATTTGGCTGTATACAACCTGATATCTCAAAATTCCAACATAAATTCAACTTCATAGGTGCCTGGGGTTGTAAAAAGGGCCTCAGTCAGGTATAATGTACCTATGGAACATGTAGAAAGACTGAAGCAAAGCAAGAAAACACAAAATGGATGACAGCAGTTGTCATATGGGGAAGTTCTGACAAGGCTGGTTCAAGGTTTTTTGGAGTTCTCAACAAGATGTTATCCAGTGGGCTCACTTCCTAATGTGGCTTGACACAGAAAATATGGAGAACTCTTAAGCCACTGAAGCAAACCTGTTTGGGATGCATGAGTATCACTTCTTCAGACCTCTATTTTTATGGTCTTCTTTTGTCCCCAGCTAAGGAGACCATCAGACAGCACTTCAAAAATGAAAATAGAAGCAGGATTTGAGAGTCTTGAATCAGAACTGCAACACCCTCTCATCTTTCATACTGCACAGCTGCCTGCCAAATATGCCTTTCAGCTGAACTTGTAATTAATGTCTGGTTCTGGTGACAAATCTGAGCAATTTTCCCATGCTAGCAGTAAAGAACAATCAGCTGGTCACAAGGGAATTTTGGGCAAGATGAAGGCTACATCCCCTTGGTAAAAAGCTGGCAGCCCAGGCAGTTCACAGGTTCCCTTGAGAGAACAGTCCCTTATAAAGCAGAGCATGGCTCTTGCAGCAGGGGTTTCATCAAGAAATCACACCCTGTAAAGCAGCAGGAATCTTTTCATTTGGACACACTTGATAAATGGGAAATTTAATCTTACTCAAGTTGGCATTTAAAATACAACTTTTAAAATAATCATAAAATGCTGGATCTTTACAAATTGGCCCACATGAGTCAACCTCTCTTCATTGCTGGAAGGGTAATCACATCTTGATCTGGAGCTACCATCCGAAGCTTTTGCCTCTATTGCTTGAATAACTCTGAAACAGAGATATACCACACTACAATGGTATTTCTTACTCCAGCACTCAAAGAGAACATTTTTTTTTCTGCACTTGACTCCTCTCTCCATTTCAGTTGCATATGATATATGATATTTATATGATATTTATTATTCAGACAATGCTATGCTACACAATGTTGTCACTGCTTAGGATTGCACTACAAAGATATTAACACCTTAGGCAGAGTTTGTGGATCTTTATCTGGCTGCCCTAAATAATGATTTCTGATTAAGGTGCTGGAAAAAAGTATCTGCTAAATGAAGAAGCTACTCATCTTAGATGAAGAGATACCAGATTATCATATAGTACCTTTGGAATATGGTGACTTGATAAAATTCTTTTCAAGCCTTAAAACCCCTAAAAGTTCTCCTAAAAATATTTGGTGAACTTTAACACTGGAAAACCACACTCTCCATACCAACATAAACATATCTTAGCTGCATATAATTATAGGCCTCCTGTAAAAACTCTCCTCAAACTGTTCTTGCAGTGGGTAATGTGTGTGGATGTAGAAGCACCCAACTCAAATATTAGGACGACAGCATTTTTGTTGTGTTTCTGGGCAATTTCAACACCCATCTATCCAAATTTAAACCACAGTTAAATGTGTCGTTTTTGTTTATACTGTCAAACAGTCAGCTGCATATTTCTGCAGATTCTGTTTATGCAAGAATCGAACAGTGATGCGGGAGGGAGACCAGCTGGCCAAGGCAGCCTGGTCATGCTATTTCATTGAGTTTCTGTGGTGTTCACAATGGCCCATTATGCACGGCCGCCGAAACGGTGATTTCGGGTCACATGGAAAACGCAGAGGGGGAAGATGCGACGCACACCGGTTATGCACGGGGCGGGGCACATCGGTGATTTTAGTCGCTGCCATTCCACCCCGAATGTGCGTTATTCCGCCCGTGCATAATGGGTCAATGAGATTATTTTGAGCTATCCAAAGCATCAAACAAGAACAAATGAGGAGGGAGCTCTATCATCTGACCATCTTGGGACATTGCTCAATAGCTCACAATTGCTTTGAATCTAGACCTCCTGGAGGTGGGAAAATCTCAGCTGCAATAATACATTCAGTTAGGTACTCTTTACTTTATATTTATTTGCTTTGAGCACATATAGCTATGCAGGACTGTAGAAACTATTGTTCTAGTCCTGGGGATTATAGAGAAATGCCTCAATGGTGTTTTTGAAAAGAAAATTCATCATAAGCTGCATTTTAAAAGATTTATGTATGCAGGTATCATAAAAGCATGCAGCTCATTTGTACAATGTCCCACCAATTAAATCTACATGTTCTAAATCAATCTGAAACTTTGCTTTGACTTGATCATGACCTCAATAGTTTACATCCAATCTTGTCTGAAAATCCTTTTATCAGATCAGAACTCCAAGTGCTGCTGGCAACATGCACACCTACAATGTCATGTTTCCACGTAGTAAAATTAAGCTGTTTCCCTGCTGAACAGCTCCTGAAAGTCACTAAAAGACCCTAGCAAATTTGCTTTCTTTATGACATTCCAGGCAAAACAACAATATTCATAGCTATAAAGCTTCCAAGAGTACTACAGTTCCAATTGGTTACAGGGTGTGTGCATGACATGTCTATAATGAAAGTTCCCTGCTGGCCATTGCCTGTACCGAGGCTTGTAATGCTTCCAAAGCACAAAATCATACTGTATCTCCTTCATATAATATATAATTTTGAATTTAATCACAGTTTGTGCATGTGCATAAAACTAAGTTGCATGGAAAAGGAAAATGTCAGATTTCTATATCTTTTAACCAGTCATTTCTATGCAATTTACAAGTGAGGATAGCTTTAGCTTAAGTGCATTCAAGGCAATTCTGATATTCTTTTTGAGGGGGATAGGGGATATGGTACAAAGGAGAGAATGAAATAAGAGGGGAACATGCCATCTTGCATCCTCTTAGTTCTGAACAGAACCTAGAAGTAAGGTGTCAGATCTTTGCTGACCTCCAGGCACGTGCATAAAATAGGATGAGGTCAGGTGAATCTCATTAGCCGCTGGAGAAAAGGAGGAATATATAAAAAGAGAACTAACCTGGGAATGTGATACTTGATTATCTTGACAGCTATTGCAATGGTTAAGTCAAGGGGGAACCCTATTCACACTCTAACTCAAAGATAAATGTTATTACAACCCAATTTATTGGCTTTAACTTTTGATGGTAGTTTATAAAGCGAGGGAGAAATGGCTTAAGAGGCCAGCTAGAACTAATAAAGAGTGGTGTATTTTTAAAAAATGATGAAATGTCTATATAGGGCTCTGAGATCCTAAAAACGCTACAGTCAGGATCATAAAGTAAAGGTACAAAGTCTTCCTATCACTGTTACAAGCCTGTATAATTGAGAGTGCTCCACAATACAATCAGTAACTCAGATCCAGGTAGATCACAGAGAACATTCTGAAAATATGCAGACCTAAAAATGTTACAAAGTATACCTGCACTTGAAACAGCACAGCAAATACGGCAAATTCTTACTTTCCCTTTTTCACTGCACGTCACCCTCCTTGAAGCATGTTGTATGAGCACCATGAATGGCTGCACACAAAATTCTTAATGTTTCAAATTTAATGTTGAGGAACAAGGCAGCCTTTTTCTTCAGACATGATCAATTGACCTTACATGTAGTTTGTTTAACAATTGTAAAGCTACTACACACACTTTTTTTACAATGTGTATCTTGTTTTGGTGTAAATCCTATTACTTTTAAAAAGATTGAATATGGAAAGGTGGAATGCAAACACTGAAAATAAATATGTCCACACATAACAAAGGGGAACGGATTGACCTAAAAAAACTGGGGAAAGTTTGGTACTTTTTGCTGGCTTGCAAGTAGGGATGTGTGTTTTGATTCAGATTGGCCGAAAACTACCTGAATCAGTCTTGATTCAGGAATGAATCAGCTGAATCCAACTTGAATCACCATTCCCCAATAAGTTTAAATTGCTGAATCAACCTTGTTCGAATTGCCGAATTGTGATTTGGTGTGATTCAGACAAGTGATCATTTAAATTTAAATTTTAAAGGAAAGGAGGAAAGGGGGAAATTCCCCTTTTCACCTTTCCAGGCACAAGGGTGGGAGGTTGTGTTTGAGGAACCAGACTTGCAGTGTCAGAAGAACCCTAAAGCTGCAAAAAGGGGAAAATTAAAGGGTAACTCAAATATAACGAACTTGGAACAGTATGAATGTGTGTACCTAATGGGGCTCTTCCATTTTTAACAGTTCCATATTGACCCCTGGAAAGCACCTTTGTCATGAAACAGGTGCACGCACAAGGTATGGTTGAAACATTAGTCTCATTGTACCCCTGTCAAATCTTCACTGTTTACTTAGTGTACCTCTCCTGCTGAGGAGTTTTGTGTCTATTGGGAGGGCCTCACAATTACATAAGCATCATATGCCTCAATTGTCTCTCACTCAGTGTTATTTCTATTTATGAGAGGGCTCTGTGGAAAAAAACAGAAGTGGATCCCTGGTACACTCTCTAACCAAGATCCCTCCAGAAGACTTCACCTTGTGTGTCCTAAGATGAGGCTGCACTTAAGCAGTTGTTTGCTTAAGCACTAGTTGGCTATTCTTGTTTTTAAAATGGATATCCTGTTTTTTAATCCTCAAATGATCCTAAAGGCAAAGAGATGCTGAATAAAGCATGGTGTCCTGGAAGACAACGAACGAACGAACGAACGAACGAACGAACGAACAAACGAACGAACGAACGAACGAACGAACTAACGAACGAACTAACTAACTAACTAACTAACTAACTAACTAACTAACTAACTAACTTAAGCACAAGGCCTCAGACAGGCTGTCTATAGAAAAGTTCTGACGTATTTCATTCATTATGCTTCTTCCAAGTAGCTCACTGTTCTTGTACTGTATGTAGACCCTCAATATCAACTTGCTGAAAACTATTTTTAGGTTGCTAATTCTGAACTTCTTCAATGAAGAATTAAATACAAGGGATATTTTTTCTACAAATGTTCTAAATTAGCTCACAGTTGTTCTCATAAATACATATGCAGGCTTGCAATGTAGCTCAGGCATTATAGAGAGGGGCAAGCAGCAAGCACCACATTTACCATCCTTTCTGATAATGCATCAGGAAGGAAGGAAAGGCAGTTTCTCATAAAGACAAAGTAAGACTTTAAAGCAATAAAATTCTCTGCTAGCAGTAACTACTGGTCTCAGCTGCCTGGATTGATTAATGTTAAATCTGCAGGCACAAAAGTCAATGTGATGCAGTGGTTATAGTGGTGGACAAAGACTAAAATGGTTAATATCTCTGCTTGCCATGAAACTTACTGGAAGAACTTGAGCTGGTAATTTTTTTCTCAGTCTAATTATTTTATACATAAGATAAAATGCAAGGAGGAAGAGCCAGATATACCACTCTGAGTTCCTATGAGGAATATTGGGATAAATATCACCTTTATATTTCATTGTTAATTATGGAATGACACTTTCAGGGTACACTGCCTCATATTCAAAATAAGTTTCACGAGCAATTAAATTTATGAGCCTGTTACTTGTAAACGTCATCCATATCGCTAGTCGTCTTCATAGCTGAACATGACTTTAACTCTGCCTGTCCCAGTCTCAAATCCAATGCTGATTTGATATTGTTGTGAAACTGAAACGTTTATGATTACAAGATGTGATGGAAACATGTGTAGATTTGAGACAACTGTGAAGCCACAAGGCCGATTGGACAGAATAGTTAGCAAAAAAGTAGAGTCAGCAGTAAGCAGGAGGTCACAGGCTAGTAAAAACACAAAATAAGCTGCTCTATATTCTCTGTCTCCCTAAGAAGAGGCCAAAGGTCACCTCAGTTAATAGCCTGTCCTGTCGATTCCTTTTATTACACAAGCAATCTGTCAGCAAGCACAGTAAATAACACCCTTTCTTTCAGACAGTTTCCCTGTGTGAACAAGTCCATTGTCTGCACACTCTGGAATTTAGTATCTACATCTGTGATCTCAGTGCTTTTTTAAAAAAAATGTAGTTTTAATAAATAAATCTTCAGAACTATAAACAATGGAAGTATAAACCTTTCAACAGGATTAAAACTTTTCTCAGCATGAGGTGTGTTTATTTAAATGTCCTTGCAGTTCTAACCGGACTTTAATACTGAAGGAGGATCAGAAAGTGATCTGGAAACTTTCTCTTCTTTTTCTGACAAAGCAATTATACATTTGGATAAGGGGGATGATATTGTTTTGTTGGTAAGGTTGATTTGAAAAGGTTTGTTTAAGTGTATTTGAAAAAAAGGGCTGTCTAACATGATAGAGCTGCATATTAAAGCAAAACTAAGGCAAACTCAAAAGGGGATTTTAAGATGGGTCTGTATCTATATTTAAAATAGAATTAGGGTCTCATCAATAGGATTAGGATCAAAATAGGAAATTATTAATTTCCAGGCTAAGACTACTGTGTTTGCAGTGCTATGCACAGGAATTCTTGCCACTGGACTCAGAGGTGTCTCCTTATCCATAGGACAAGGGGGCCTGTGTCCTGCATAAACATGGCTATGGTTATTGCCATATATTATTATTATTATTATTATTATTATTATTATTATTATTATTATTATTATTATTATTATTGAATTTATTACCCGCCACTCCCTTGCGGCTCGTGGCGGGTTACAACAGTATAAAACCCCATAAAATACATTAAAAACCAATTAACATATCAATAGTTAATAACTACCTGGCAAGAGCGGCTAATCAACTACCCATTCCCCACCTAGCAAGTGGAGAGGGGATACTGGTGGTACCCGTCTCTAATCCCAATCCTCAGGTCCCGGGGGGGCATAGATGTTAAGCCTGGTCTCAACCGTAAACCTGGCGGAAGAGCTCCGTCTTGCAGGCCCTGCGGAATGATGGAAGGTCCCGCAGGACCCACAGCTCTCCTGGGAGCTCATTCCACCAGGCAGGGGCCAGGACTGAGAAGGCCCTGGCCCTGGTCGAGGCCAGGCGTGCTTCCCTAGGGCCGGGGACGATCAATAGATTTTCTCCCGCAGAACGTAAAGCTCTACGGGGGGCATAGGGCGATAAGCGGTCCCTCAGGTATGTGGGTCCCAACTCGCGTAAAGCCTTGAAGGTTAAAACCAAAACCTTGAACCGGATCCGGGCAGCAATTGGCAACCAATGCAGCTGCTTGGACTATGTTGGACTATTTGGGCTTATTCATACAATTGTTATTCTTTCCATTGTAAAACCATCATTTTCAATTACCTCATGGTAGATATTTCTGTATATGCTTGGGTATCAGGAATACAGAAAATCATATGATGGAAATTTTTGATAAGAAAATGAGTTGACTCACAATATGAATACATGGACATCATTATGCAGTGGCTAAAAGCATGTGTATATCTGGGTAAACATCCATATAAGGCTTGCAGCAGAAAACTGCTCTTAGATTTGATCATGTGAACCTATTCACAATAGGATAATTGGCAGTAAATGTGTTCTGTTTCCAGCACAATCCTAAGAAATTACACTGTTCTAAATCCATTGACGTCAACAGACTCAGAAAGGTGTGCATCAAGACAGTAATGTAGTACTACAATACACTGTAGCATCATGTAAGACAAATGCTATTTCCCCACATCACAGAAATAATGGAATTGGTCTCCTATATTGGAACCCCTGGACACAACACTGACCAGAGGTTCAGCGTTACAATGACAAATCTTAGAGCTCTAAGAGGCTTTTTGACCACAAAAATCCATATAGTGTCAGAAGCAACTGACAGCAAGTACTACAGTTCTTGAGTGGCAGCCATAACTGAGATTCCAAGGCTTTAATTTGGAAGTTAAATTTGATCTTCTAGCTGAGAAGAAAATGAGAGAAAGACCCAGGGTTTTATGTCCCCCCCCCTTTTTAAATTTTTTTTGTTTAAGAATATGCAACTATGAGCATGCCAGGCTATCAGGAACTAACTAGAGGAAAAACAAGTAAGGGGGGGGGAGAGAAGTTGAACACTGAAGAATCTTCCCTTCACCATAAACTTCAGAACTGCTGATTCAAACCCAAGAAAGATGCATCTGTTTTGCTTGGATTCCCAGGATTTCCAAAAAAGCCACCACATAATTTTAAGGATAACCAAACTAGGGTTAGTCTGTTAGTGAGCATTCTGGGGGTATATCACAATTGTTAGCACTACAAGTTGGGGCCCAAGAAAGTGTGAGAACCCCATGCCATCATAATAACTCTTGTCTCCACAAGTTAATGACATGCAACAAACTTATACCCGGTCTCTGCTTGCAAAACAAGCTTGCAAAACAAGCACGAGAAACACTAAACAATGACAGCCAATAGGGGCTGCTCATGACACCCAATGGTAGTCTTACTTAATTATTACTGACACTGACATCCTACCTTTCTTTCATCATAAAATTCTTCATTTACATACACCTTGATCACCTAAGCAGAATAATACTCATGACAAGCATATCAGCAAGACAGAATCTTTCTTTCCCAGTTTTTCTTTAAAAAAAAAAAAACTGCAGAGGCAGAGTTTGTGATGGGGTGGCTATGTCCACAAAGGATCTTGCAACAACTGTGTCAAAATGGGGAAAAAACCTTGGCTCAAAAGGCTACTTACATTGACAGACTCCTTGCCATTGTACTTCACTCGGATCCTGGGCTCTTGTATAACATCCAGATTGGTCCCTGTGATAGTTAGAGGTGTGTGGCCACTAAAAGGAAACAGAAGGCATTGGGTTAATGGGGTCTGGCAAAGGGAGCTGGGGCAATGCCCAGGGCCTGTGTTTCTGGCAAACACAGATGCCTGTGAAAGTCAGCAAGATGTTTTCTACAGGCTGAACAGGAACTCAGTGACAGAGTAGATTAATATACTATTACCCTCACTCTGGCTAGAACAGTCTCACAAGTTAATTGGATTTTCTGGTCTCATCTGTCCCCCTAGTGGGCAGTCACCTCTCCCATGTAACATTTCTTAGGGATGGCAGGATGAAAAAATAAAGATCCAGGGCTAAATAAATAAGGACAATAAATTAGTCAGAGTGCTTAATTATTTATATAGTGATGCTCCTAAGTAAGGGAGTCTGTACATAATATAGTGTGTACAGGGAAGGGACTGCCAGTTTGTTTCCCTGCCTTTGCAGTTCCCAAGTACAACTACTATACACAGGACACAGATTTACACAGAAAAGGCAGGACTTGCTTGACTATGACCATATGATGTCTGTAGCCCTGCCCCAGGGAGCACGGCAGAAAATATGTAGGTAGGTAGGTAGGTAGGTAGGTAGGTAGGTAGGTAGGTAGGTAGGTAGGTAGGTAGGTAGGTAGGTAGGTAGATAGATAGATAGATAGATAGATAGATAGATAGATAGATAGATAGATAGATAGATAGATAGATAGATAGATAGATAGATAGATAGATAGATAGATAGATAGATAGATAGATAGATAGATAGATAGATAGATAGATAGATAGATGGGGGGAGCTCAGGTTTCAAGCATGGCATAGACAAATTCTCTTGAAATTCAACATATGCATTTTACTGATAACAGGGATTCTTTTACACACGATAGATGGCAAGGGAACCTGAAAGGGGTTCACAATCACTTTAAGAAGTGGCCAAGAGTTAGATCAAAGCTTCATTTTAAAGTATATCTAAGCTGACCATCTGAGTGATTGTAATGAATGACAAAGGTCAACAGCCTTACTGCACTTTCTCCCTCCACCCCCACACTTAAAGAGACAGTTTGGATGACTGCTGGCTCTGCCCAGCAAATTCCAAAGTTGAATTCTACATTGAGGCATTCCTAGTTTCTCAGGGGTGTATGAAGAGTCTCCACAATCTCTTCTAGCCTACTTTATGAGCCTATAACTTTTCTGTCTGTTGGATAACAAACTGTGCCTAATCAGTGTCATCCAGATTTCTTCCTGCAATGAAATCAAAAGAATGGCAAAGACCAGCAAAGACACAGTTTCCTATTTTGATGTGGAACACATCTTCTGGCATGTGCCCTAGGAGCATGCCAGAAAACGTGGGGGAAATTACTCCATTCGGCCAGCCCTCTTTTGTGTGAAGCCAGCAGAGACAGGGCTCCTAAAGCCAGCTGGGGCAATTTTTCCACCCCTGAAGCAGGCTGGGGCTGCTCTGCCACTGTGGTGCTCAGCTTCCCAGGCCTGTCCTGTCCCTCGCAGATCAAGGCAGGCCAGGGAAGCTCTACCACCGTGGTGCCTGGCTTCCCAGGCCTGTCCCACCTTCTGCAGAGCAGGGCACGCCTGGAAAGCAAAGAGACACTGCGGCTGCCAGTGGAGGGCCACAGAACTCCTACTGCAACATGCAAGAAGGTGTGTATGTGAACCAGCAAGGAGAGTAGGTGGGAGAGGCAAGGTGTGGGGGAAAGGTGTGTGTGTGTGGAGGCATTGCAAGGGATGGACCAGGATAGACAGATATGCGGGAGAGGCAAGGGGGGAGTGGGAGAAAGGCATGTGTGGGTGCAGGAGGTAGGGATTGAGGGGGGGGGATCCGGAAGGATAGGTAGGTGGAAGAGGCAAGGGGGGAGTGGGAGGAAAAGGTGTGTGTTTGAGGGGGAAGGATTGACGGGGGTGGGGGGAGAGACCAGGAAGTACAAGTAAATGGGAGAGGAAAAGGAGAGGGGGAAGAGTGTTTATGTCTGTGTGTGTCAGAGAGGGAGGGGGCCAGGATCATACAGTCCCACAGCAGGTATGTATTCTACATACCCTGTGATAGTTGGACTCACACTAGAATTTATTTTAACAATCATTTTGCTCCTGTGCTGGTGAGAAGTGTCATTCCCCACTAGCCACACCAACTTTGTTAGCTATGCCTAGAAAGCCAAAAATGTATTGGGCCTAGAGAAGCTTATTATGATATAATTTGTGTTCACAAGGATGCATTTCTTGTATTCATTTAAAACATTTCCATTCTGCTTTCTATTCTCATGAGTACTTAGGGGACCTTACATTAAGAAAGTATACATTTTGACCATAAGATATAAATGCATAAAATCAATAATCAGTATATATAAAAAAACAATCACTTAAATTAGCGAAAAACAGCAAGCTTCCTACAACAAAACAGTTTTAAACAGTTGAAGAAACAACAGGAAATAATTAAAAGAATACCGAAGATCTCGATGCAAAGAATAAAATTTACAATTTCTAACAGAAGGCAAGAAGAAACCAGACTGATCACAACCAGGGTCAGGGGATGCCTTGCCCCAGGAGTGGGCCAGTTGAAGAGGCAGTGATACGTGCACTGTCAGTCTTAAATCTATTAATGTGAAAATTGCTATAACAGGACATCACCAGCAGGCAAGGCCACCAAGAAAGATGAGCTAGGGCAACAAAATCTGGTACACTTCGTCATCCGGGGAACCAAGAAACTGGACAAGTAATATGCTTTTAAAATATAATACCTGGTTTGGGACTGGTTAGTATATGGGGGATCTCAAGGGGAATATTTGTCTGGAAGCCTGTGGTGGGTCTCAACAGCCTTGCCAGCAAAGCTGAAAGGCTAATTAAGATTCCCAAAACCTGGGTTATCTAAGAGATCAAAACCAAGAGACTTCTCCAGCTCTGACTTCTGGAACTCAGTGTGAAGAGCACAATGCCTCTAAAACCAGGCCAGAAATTCCTATTTCCACTTCTCAGAACCATTTCATTCTGTTTGTTTTCAGAGTATGAAACTAGTGCATGAAAGTTTCTTCTTTTATGTGCTATATATACTATAAAAGGCAAGAGTTATGGCAGCAAGAAAGGGTCCAAGTTTTCGAATCTGTTCCTTAAGTCCTGTATTTCAGAGTGTGGGTACAATGAATCTTGGGTAAGCAGCATATTTTGATCAGCATCAGCTTTTTTAATGCATTGGTTGTCACTGTTTTTATTTTATTCCTGACTCTCTGATGCTCTTAAGAAAAAGCTTTTAATGAGCAATTGTGCACTTCTTCAGCAGATGGGAGTGATCACAGAGCTCCATTTGCTCTCCCGGAATCTCGTCACAGATTGCCACAGTTGTAATTGCCTCAGTAATTACAATTGAGTTAATAACTCTGATTTTCCAACTCAGGAAACAGGGACGCTATAACTGCCAGGCAATGATGAATTTGTGTTTGTGGACGGAAGACAGACTATTCCAGAGAGTTTGCAATGTACTGAAAGGGAACTGAGATATTTTCAAAGAGGCTCTGGAGCTTCTGCAATTACTATATACAGGTCCAACAAATTCAGTCTGTACCTTGATCTTAAAGGCCTAACTCTTCAAGCTGCCCAGATCCTTCAGAAAATCTATAGGAATATATATGCCCAGTTGCTTGAATGATCAGGCCTTATCCATAAAGCTTCAGTATTTACACAGTTGGATTATATTCCCCCAGATGTTGGGGGCCTTTGAGGCCAAGAGGGTCCACTGACAATTTTTCTCACTCACATGTAGTTTTTGCTTGCCTTTGCTATTTGAGCTTAGGGTGGGCAGTAGTAAGCCAGATCTGCACTGAAATTCCTAAGAGGGCTGTGGCTCTCCATTTATCACCAAAGATGTATGCTATTGGTTAGCCATGTTGTAAAGCACTCTACTTTGAATCATGATTAAGGACAATGTCCAGAATACTGGAATGAATTTGTGACTTAGTTCTATTTCAAACTGGGGTTCCAGTTAAGCACCTAAAGTAAGTTATAAAATGTTATTGTCTGATGAAATGCATCCCGTCTGATTTTGCCACACAAATATCTCTGATTTTCAAGCATGCCAAAGATGTCTGTAGGAAACATTTTGACAAATGGATGAGCCTGATCCTTACAAACAACAACAGCTTGTAAACTAGACAAGGCTAACAGATTTATTGTGGTATACACTTGTATGTACTAGACCTGATTTCATTCAGTCCATACAAGTTTATGCCTCAGGAGCTGTGCTGTGTCACTTGTCAACACAGAGCTGAGGTGGGCTCCAAAATGAAACAAGAGAGATTCCACTGCATTCTGCTTCTTGGTTTAGGAAATGAAATCCTGCTCCCTTCCTCCAACACTTGATAGGAGATTCCTTTATTTTGGTGCTTCAGAAGATGAGGCCTTGTAAATCACGTGGCTTGAATCAACTCATGTAAAGCTCAAATCAGCTTACATAACTTTAATTAGAAAAGGGCAGATCAGCCATGTTTTGATCCCATTCATCATTCCCACCTCTCCAGTTATAAGCCCAGCTACCTGGCTATGCTCCATTCGGGATCAATGCGTTGAACTTTGGGGTCATCGATGTATTCAAATTGCAAGTTGCTTTCTAACTGTGCTCGATCCACAGCAACTGAGACATGGACAGAGCTGAGGCCATGAGTAGAAGGGGCAGAGACACACACAATTTCATTCATGGACCTCCTGAAAGAGAGAAGGGGACAAAGGTGCCTTTAAAAAAAACTACACAAATGAAAAAGAATAACACTATGATGCTTATAATGTTCACTTATTACTCTGGAGAAAGTGGCTTCATCTTCAATGCACAGCGAGAATTACATCCCCTTGAATTTGTTTTTGGGTCAGATGGTACACCTGAGCAAGTAATTACTTCATCCTCCTATACATACACCTCCTACTTCCAATTTTTCTGGGCCATGATGCCCAGTCAACAGAATGGCCAGGAAAAAGGAAGATTCTCCCTATTTTCTCTATTCTCCACACCACCCTTCCTCTTTATCTTTTTTTGTGGGTGGAAAAGCAGCTGTGCATGGGAGATAAATCTGAGCAGACAATAGAAAGGAATAGAAAGAGTTAAGCATCTGCCTGATTGCAGCCACCCAATACTAATTTTCATTAACACACACACACATCCAGTTGGGCCTAGAGATATTCACCTGACAGATAAACATGCAATCATAAAATTACAGTCTTGAAGGTTTTAACCTTCTTAAATTCAGATATAATAAACATAATTAACCACAATCACTAACAGCAGTACTCCTTGGATTGTGCGATGTTGACACACAAAAATGGAAGGATAAAGTCCCCAATACTGGTTTCAAGCTAGCTCTTGATGTTCCAAAAAAAGGAGTTGAAATGGCTTTGTAGGATTTTGAGAAAGGTCGTTGTTATTTTATGACTCATTTGTAACCATGAGCATATAAATAAAATATCTAAGGAGTCCTGGGAGGAGTTTGGTGTTAATGATTACAGGCCAATCAAGTCACCTGTATGGCTCCTGCCTGTGTCTTCCTCCAGCCTGATTGGCCATCCACCCAGTGGCCACTCAATCAGCTAATGTATCCCACCTCTGGCCATCTCCTTTCACTGTTTCCAACTCTGGCTGTCTCCTCTCACTGTCAGGTCAGAGTTCCTGGCCACTCAGAAGTCCATTGCCAGGTTAGTGAGCTGGCAGGGCTGGCTGTAGGTCCTATGGGCTGTAGGTTCCTGTGCCACTGGTTGCTGCCTGTGGGGGTCTAGGGCAGTGGTCCCCAACCTTCATCTGGTCGGGGACCGCCTCCGGGGGTGGGGGAGAGCCAGCAGCCCGGCTGCCGCAGTTGCTCAAAAACGCGCACGTGCGGAACTGCCGCGCATGCGCGTTTTGGCCACCAGGTGGTTTTGGCCGACTGGCGCACCGGCTGCCGTGCCGGCCTCTTTCCCCCCTCTCGCTGCAGGGGGGAGGCAGACGCGGCCGCTGGCGGCCCGGTACGATGGCCTTTGCGGCCCGGTGCCGGTCCGCAGACCGGGGCTTGGGGACCCCTGGTCTAGGGGACCAGAGCTGCTCAGGGCCATGATAGGAGGAGGACCAGTCTGGCCCCCTGTGCTTCGCACCCCCCCCAAAAAAGGACCCCAAGACTCCAGAGGGCTCGCTGGACCTTTTGCAGCTGGCGTTGTGAGGAGCCAGTTCCCCACTGCCACTTCCCACCCCCTGCCCCACAAGAACCCTGCTGAGATCTCTGGGCCCTTCACTGGCCCTTTTGCAATGGTGGAGGCGGCAGTAGCCGCCTCCCCACTGCTGATTCCCACATACTGCTGATTCCCACATCCTGAGAGGAGGCCGACGAGCCCACTGGGGCTTCAGTGGCCCTTTGGCAGTGGTGGCAGCCTGCACATCTCTCGCCATGCTCTGTAGCCTTTGCCAGGCCTTTTCTGGTGGTGGCGGCAGGACCCGGCTGCCCACTGCCACTTCCCACCCCCCTGCTCCCCCAAAAGCCACTGAGGTCCCTAGGGGTTTTGGCAGCCCTTGGCTGCCACCACTGGTAGAAGCTGGCTCCCTGCCATTGATGCTTTACCCTGAGGAACTTACAATCTAAATTTTGTTGGAAGGGATACAGGACAAAATAAGAAACCAGAGATAGTAAAGATGAACAGAAAAGGCAGAGGTAATGAAGTTAAAATGTGATGAGAGCCTGCAATACTTCAGTACATCATGGGCCTTTGAAAGAGCCAGTTTCCCTATGAATGGAATGGTTCTAACAGCCTTTCCCTGCCTTGCCCTTCTACCTGCCAGTAGCCTCAAACAAGTACAGACATTTTACCATGCCAGAGACCAGACTTCAGAGAAGCCTGCTTAGCCCTTGTGTGAGATCCAAAGCGACATATCACTGCCGGCAAAGAGTTACTGCAAGCTCCCTGTGATCAGTTAATTAGCTTTCTGCGCTATTACCATGTCGTCATGGTGAATATCCCAACTCCCGTGATCAGAGGCAGGAGAATACAGAGAAGCTGTAATTATAGTGAATCTCATTAGAAACTGCTTCATCTAATCAGTCTCCTTGCACATCATAAGTACATGCCAAGTTCATCACCTATAAACCATGAAGTTAAAAAAGAAGAAAAGAAATGGACCATGTTATGACCTTGCATAGAAAGGCAGGGGTAAAACAGCAGTCTAATAGATTTACTGGTTTGTGTGTGTGTGTGTGTGGGGGGGGGGGGTAATTGGATCATATGGTGAATTAGGAGCAGTGCTTAAATTAGGAACAGTGCCAAAATACATATATACATGGATGATTGTGGTGGAATAATTCTGGCCATAAAGGTAACCATTTTTAAATATTTCCTTAATCTGCTCATTAAGAAAATGTTATTTAAAAAAACCACACTAGTGCAAAAGATTAACTGAGAAAGCTACCTGTCTGAGATCTGGAAAAAGAAGTAACGTGAGGAAAGGTTAAAGGAATGGGTGCCTTTAACCTGGAGAAGAGAAGATTCAGGGAAACATGATCTCACTCTTCAAATATCTGAAAGGATTTCACAATAAAGAGAGAATGGACTTCTTTTCTTCTACTTCAGACAGGAGGATGAATGAACTTAAATTACAGTAGGCTAGATTTCAAATGAACATTAAGAGAAAACCTTAGTCTTAAGAGTGAGAATAGATCACCAATGGAACAGTTAACTCAATAGTAGGGGCTTCTTCCTTATTGGAGGGCTCCATGCTGAGGCTGGACAGCTGTCTATGGGGAGAGCTCCAGTTTTGATTGTTGGACTAGACTAAGTTTATAAAGCCCTTCCAACTCTAGGATCCCATCACTATGATTCTAAAGAAACTCAGTCATAACCTTCAGACCTTGTGTAAAAGTGTAAAAAGAACTATACTTGGCCTCAACTAGGAACAGAATGTTTTCTGTCTTGGCTCCACCTGGTGGAATGAGCTCTCAGAGCAGATCCGAGCCCTGACAGAGCTGGCACAGTTCCACAGGTCTCTTCAGCCAGGCTTCTGGTTGGGGCCAGTGAAATAACAATACCTACTGGGCTTCCCCCATCGAAGATGCTCTTGACTAAAGACTAGTTCTGGGATAAAGGTGATCCATTACTGAGGTTGCTGAGATATGATTTTTTAATATGTGGATTGATTTTTTAATTTAATTTAATTGTATTTATATGTTTTAAAATGATGTACACTGTCTTAAGCCAGCTTGCTAGAAGGGCAGTATATTAATTAAACTAATTAATTAATAAATAATAATAATAGATGAGCAGGGCAGTGGGACTCCTTAATGTTCCAGAACATTGACAAACCAGAAGAGGAATAAAACATCCAACTTCCTATTTAAAAAATATCAAATATTGTGCAAGAGAATAAAAAAGGATATTCCAGCTATTTCACAGGTTACTAAACAGAGTCACTATTACTTTACAATTGTTCTGTTTAAAATTGCTATATGCATTATAGTTTCTTAGCCACCTTGTGAAGGTAATTTTTACAAGCTGGAAGGCATAATAGTAAATAAATATCTCAAATGTCTGCAATGGGACTCCCAGTTAGAAACCAAAGCGACTAATCAGAAGAACCAGCACAAACCAGTAATTCTTTAAACCTGTACAGTCACCTTCTCACAGTATACTGTCCGTTCTGTACTTCCAGAAGAGCAGTAGAAACTCTTTCTACTGGAAAGAGTGCAAAGATGGCCCAAGGTTACTCTAAGATATATTATGCTTTCTGTGGAACCAAATAATGAGGTACAGTTGACAATTTTTTCTGTCAAATATATGAGTCCAACAGAGCTGAGCGTAGTCATGTAAACTAGCAAAAGGCAGAGCTCTGTAAACATCAGTGTTGCCTTCCAGCACCAGTTTCTGAGAGTTCTTATGCAACTCCAGGCTTAAAAAGGACATCTGAAAAGCAAAGGCTATGAAGAAGGCACCTCATCTGCAGATAAGAAATGAAATAGGTGGTAAAATTTAACTAGGCATATTCTGTTTTCCCTTTTATTCATTCCAAAGGTATAAATGAACTCATTATTGAGCGAGATGAGGAAGTAGTAAATCCATTAAATCCTACCCATTTATTAATATGCTGCCCCTAATCTACAGTTTCCCAGTCCAGGCATAAAGTGGGTGTGTTGGGTTATTTTATCTTTTCAGAGGCTGCAGAAGGCAGCAATTCTGATATATAACATTCTCATTAGACTCCATAATGCAGCAAGGGAAAAAACAGGTTTTATAGTAAGTAAAAGGAGAAAGATGAAAAGGCAAGAAGTATATTAGGTTCTTCAAATGGTGGGCTCCAGAAGGAATAGCTAACAGCATATTCAGGTGGGAAGGCCTTACCATAAAATGTATTCCTACCTTTCAACTCCCCTTCTTGAACATAAAAAAAATTGCTTCAATTTCCAATTCCTCTTTAATTAGGTTTATAGACTATAGCATGTGAACAACCACCTTGTGATCAAATGACCATATTTCCATACTAGGACTTAGAGTTAGGAGGTAAAGTGGTAAGACTATCTTCCTTTCAGGGCCTTTATGTTGAACTATGGGATTGTGTGATTTGCCTAACTCACACAGCAGTTTGTTAAACAGGGAAGGTTAATTTACTTTTGTGAAAAATCCTAAAATATACAGAACTGAGCACAACTATATCTTCGTGCATGACACGCCAGCACGGTGTAGAAGAAGAAGAGTTGGTTTTTACATGCCACTTTTCTCTTATCAGGAGTCTCATAGGAGTTTACAGTCACCTTCCCTTTCCTCTCTCTACAACAGACCCCCTGAGAGGTAGGTGAGGTTGAGAGAGCCCTGATATTACTGATTGATCAGAACAATTTTATCAGTGCTATGGTGAGCCCAAGGTCACCCAGCTGGCTGCATGTGAGGGGGCAGGGAATCACACCTGGCTTGCTAGACTAGAAGCCACCACACTTAACCAAGCTGGCTCTGTAGTGGCTAAGAGAGACAGCCTTTCATCTGGAGAACCAAATTTGCTTCCTCACTCCTCCACATGCAGCCAGCTGGGTGTCCTTGGACCAGTCACAGTTCTCAGAGTTCTCTCAGCCCCACCTACCTCATGGGGTGTCTATTGAGAAAAGAAGGTGATTGTTAGGTGCTTTAAGACTCCTTTGGGTAGTGAAAAGTAGTGCATAAAAACCTACTCTTCTTATATAGATTCAGTACTTCTTACTTTACTGCCTAAGTAAAGCACACACTCATATAATAGATTTAAACCTAAATTTCCCTTGACAGAAGGATAGTTTGATTCACTCATTTCACTGCATTCCCCCATATCACAACTAGCATTGTTCCCAGAGTTTCCCTGAGTCCTTGGAGTATCATTAAGGGATTACTGTAGTCTGGAGACTAGAGGCAGGAAAGCCCTGTTTTTCTTGCTGGTTTCTGATCATATTATTTTATGTCATGTGTCTATAGTTATTGATTGATCATCATCATATAGCTTACATAAATTCATAAAACCATGGAACATAAATCAGACTCCTGTATGTTTAGAAATGACAAGTAGTGTTAACTGATTTTGTTTTCATTCCAGAGGCTGGATTTTGAAAGAAAAAAATAATTGTAAACACTTAAACAGTTTTTTTATGATGCCCAGGCCCCAAGACAGAACAAGAGAACATTTTCATCCTTCGTATCTGTCACTCCTTCGTATCTGTGCTCCTAACACTGTTCTGAGTACTATCAAAAGGCAGACACACCTGCACCCAGCACTACAGTACAGATAACAGAATGGAAGAAGCTGTCTGTTGTTCTTTCAGGATTATATCATCTCTCAAAAACAAGGGGATGGAAAAACACATAAACACACAAAAAGGCATGTGCTTGGGATTTGGTTAGGAGGCAGGATTTAAATATACCTAGATGAAGCATTACATAAAATTAATAAACATTAAATTGGTCATTACTATGCAGCTCTCATCACTGTCAAATGCATGATGACTTGAGATTAATGAGAGGATGGGCGTTTACAGCTGAAACAGCTGAAATGTTGCCCATGAAGTAGAGATTACAATGTATGCTCATATGCATACATCAGCCCCCTTACCCATAAAACTCGCAGGTCTGGTTACCAAGCAACACCGATACACTGCTACCAGCCCCAAGAAAATGGCCAGCGATGGTCACCATGGTCCCTCCTGACTCTGGCCCACGGCTGGGACTCAGGGAGCTCACTGTAGGATTCTTAAGAAGAAAAAGCAAAAAAAAAGACAAAGATCATCTGCTTTGGTCTGATGCTGTTTCATGTGAACATACAGCACTGAGATACATTGCTATAAAAGGGGGAAGGCTGTAAAAGAACTTGAGCTGAAGGCCAAAAACACACAATTAGATAAGACTTGCCAGCATGTAACATATTTTCATTTTATTTTGTATAAACAACTGCACTGCTGGTAACCAGTTCTGTGCCTAGATACTGGAAACTGACAGAACCATCCCAAATGGAGTCAAATATTTCCAAATCCATGGATTTAAGAAGGGTATAACTATCTAGGACGATGATCCAATCCACACTCTGCTATGGAGCACACTAGATAGACTCAACAAACTCATCTCATAGATTTACTAAACACATGGGAGTCTAAACACGCTGCTCTGAAGTCCTCAGAAGAAGGCTAGTCTTCACATGTAGAGTAAATAATAACAAGATCCCAAAATATAGCCATGGTAATCTACTGCAACCAAACTAACACAAAGTCTTCTGACATCTTAAAGACTGATGAATGTATAGTGGCATAAACTTGATAAACCAGCACCCGCAGTGTCAGACATATGAAGCCACTCATGAAAAATAACAACCACCACCCACAAAAAGTCACCATCAGTGTTTCTCGTAATATAATCCTAATCTGAGCACTTTCTATATAATAACCTTCCCCCCCTCTTATGGCTGTTTAAATCATTCTGCCATCACCTGCAAGATGAATGAAAGGACAGAACTGTGATATTTAACAGGAAAACATTTATTATTGGATCATGTCTCACCGGGATATATTGCCTTCATGACAACTGTGTACACGCGTGTGCAGAAATAAAGAAACCAAGATATCCAACAGATTCTGTAGGAACTGTGGAAGGGTACATGCACTCAAAAGCTCACGCCTTGAATAAATCGTTGTTGGTCTTAAAGGTGCTATTGGACTCAAATTTTGTCATGCTGCTTCAGACCACTTGAATGTCTTTTAGAGATGTTGTCTCTCCTTATATACCATCTGAAGAATTAAGGTCAAACACTATGTTCACACTTTAGTGATAGACAGATGAAGAAAGCAGATGAAGAAGGCAGGTAGTTTTTCTGTCCATGGAATAGTCCAGTGGTCCAGAGCACTCTCATCCTCTGCTCTCCAATCATGACATTTCTCAGCAGACATCATAACAACTTTTATATAAAATCAGTTCAGTGGTCAAACTAATCCAGGGCCCTGGCTCTGAAAAGTAACCTATGCCGTCTGTTCATGAAATGCTTCTCTTAGCTCAAGAGGCCTGAAAGGCTCCCAAAGAGGCTGTATATGGAACAATAAGAGGAATAGGTTTTTTACCCCTTAAGCCAAAAGTCTTTAAATCTGTAGCTGAATTTTTAATGCTAGGTAATGATCCTCTAATGGCAACAACATAACCAAAGGAGGTAATAAAAGTCAGCATAAATAGGTGCTTGTTCTAGTTCCTGCCTGGTCTGCTGAATGACTTTTCTGTGCCCATGATTTCTCTCATCTATAACATGGGCGTAATGATACTGACTTCTAGTGCAAAATCCTCTGAGGTTTGTGAATGAAAACACAGAGATTTTTAATGTTAAATAGCACTTAATTCAGGATTGTTACAGCTGAGAAATTTAGAAGCCATATTTTTAGGCAATTTTATGTTACAATGGACAAGATGTCCGCTGCAGAAACAAGCAGCATAAGACTACAAAGTACTTTGGTCCAATGTATTCTTTTGTTCTACAGGAGCTTGAGTGTTAAGAGTATTTCAATTTGTTTTTCAAGATTCCAGCCCTTGTGGCTGTAGATATACTTAGAAGATATTGATATATGCAAAATGGTCAGCTTTAAAAAGGTGAATAATAATAAGCTCAAATGTAGGCTTTTTTTTTTTTTTTGTACATCATGGTTTCAAGGACAGGTCAAAATTTCTTGATTCCAGAATATAAATATTGTAGACTAAATACAGGAGACCTAGCAAGTTGCAGCTCTTCATTCTTGAATGTAATGTGCAAATTGGATTAATTCCATGAAAAAAAATCAAATTAGCTGTGGTTCTCTTGCTGTCTCCTGCTGCTAAACAAGTTGCCTTTCCTTAGCCAACAGTACCTGTGCTTTGGCAGACAGCCAGTATTTTTCTTGTCTCGTCTGATTTTCTAGTATTTCTGAGATGTTTACTGATTTCTGTTCAGAGATAAGAATCTGCAAACACACCAAAAAGTAATCCCAAGGCATTTCAGCAACTCTCTGATAGGTCATTCATAAGTCACTGTTTTTATTTATGACATAGCATCCGCTAAACAAACCCACTTCTGCTCTTTACATGGATATACAAGAATAAAAAGGAGCGGGCTGCATAATTTATTTTGTTTGAATTATTCACTCTTTCACTTCACCTGTGAATTACCACTAAAATGTGTAAGCAAATTATTTTATTAATGAAAAAACTTTCATAAAAATAATTTAAAAACCAAAATGTGTAAACAAATTAGATGGCTAAAATCATTCTAGGACAACTGATTATATAGGGGCCATTTTTTCTTTTAAACCCATTATTTGGGCATTGGGGTTGCTCTTATTTTAAGGTGTCTACAGGTGAAGGCAGATAAACTATTCCTCACCTTTCTATTGACCCTCGTCTAAACACTTTCTCCAGTCTGGTTCTGATTCCAAAGCTCAGCTGGGCTTGGAGAAAATCTCCTTGGCTACACTTTATGCTACCGGGGTTTATCAACTTATATCCTGAAAGTGAGCAAAGAAATATGTTTGATGTTATCATATCTAGTTTTTGCAAAGAGCTCACTATTGGATAGTTTGAGGAAATGGAAAAGGCCACTGAGGCTGTCCCTCAGAAACCCCACAGAATACTTTCCTTCCTATTTTATCCCTTTATGAAGTCGGTATCAGACAGAACCAAAACATAAAGCAAAACACGTCGAAGCAACAGGATGGAATTATGTACTAGTAGCTTTTTCCATTAATAAACATGGCACAACACTGCAAAGCATGATAATGTTCAACATATGTTTAATGAGTTGCTGCAAGGTGTTACTCTGAGATTCATCTTCACAACTGCTGTCACCCAGGCACTGGTTATTACTTAACATAGCCCAACACAGTTGCCTTCTGTACAGTTAAAGAATTGTTTTTAACAACTAGCAGCTTTGCAGAGACCAATAAGATGCTCATTGCTTGTGGCACTAGCAACATGGCTTTTTGTGATTCTGAAGAGACTGAATACAACTCAGCGCAGTCCTTTTTGCAGAACATTACTCATCATAAGCGACCTTACCTCAGAGACTGTGTTATAGTCTTAGCTTCTCTTCCAGTGAGTGAACAAAGGCAAGTTTTATATTTGTTGCAGACACTATTTGATTTCCCTTTTTATGCTTTCTTTAGCAAGCCCTTTACTGAATCACCTCAGACTCAACTTACCTACGCTTATTCCCCCCACCCATGCATTGTCTTCTTACGTTCAACTTTTAGCATGTAACCCCAAAGTTCAGCCATTGATTTTAGCAACATGGAAAACTATCCCTATTATAAAGCTATCTATATCACAATGTCAGATTAAGGCTGCATTCACACAGCAAGGAATCTCCATCTTGCATTCATTGCCACTGAGAAAGCAAACGCACGGAATGGAGCTTCCATTTTGGAGGTTTCTGTACACCTTCCTCTGTCAGGTGTAACTTTTCATATCTTATTCCCAATGCCTTGTTTATGAATGGTACTTTCACTGGCACTTTCCTGGTGCATACTGAACTTTGTTACTGGCTGCCCTTGTCCAAAATAAATGGTTTTCCACAGCTGCCTAAAACGAGTTGCAACTACTGAAGATTTAGGTTATAGCGTTCCTTCAAGCCTTTCTTCTCTTTATTCCCTCTTATTTTTCTCCCATCTTCCCCTCTTATGATTTCTTTCACTTATTTTTACTCCTTGGTCCTTTTCTCTGTCCACTCGGGTGCTTTCATTCATTTCCTTGAATTCCCTTCCTGTGATCCTTTTGTAAAGTCAGAAGGGAGGTATTGTGAGTGGCTGTGCCTTCTACAGCAGCATTTTGAAGTATGACTTTGCCTCCTGTGGTAGCCATTTTGGAGTGGCATTCATCATCCCCTCTCAAACTTCCAAAATGTACCCACAGGTTCAAAACGTCTGGTGGGTGTTCTTTGCTTTACACAGTCACCATGGAGTAAACAGAACTATTAAATACTAGAGGCACAGCCCGTTGCATCCAGGAATACAACGGGTGCTAGAGCTTGCCAGTGGGAAGTGGAAGGGGAGGAGTTGTCCAGTCTATAAGGACATCTGGTTGAATGTGTGTTGTGTGGGAGGTTGTGGTAGTGTGGTGACAAATTCACCCCTTCAAAAGGAATGCACATGGCCCCAGAATCCACTTGGTTGCTTGGCTGGTGATGTCTGCCCTTCTGAAGCCTGAGACCTACTGCTGGCAACTGCAGTCCCTGTTGTTGTCTGCAAGGCCAAGTCATTGCCTAATAAAGGTGGATCACCTAGTTTTCCCCAAAGTCTCACTGTCTACTTTCCTGTAAAGCTAAATACACTTGAAATTCTGTGCCACTTATGTCTTTGAGTAAATAGGAGTTTTTATTTACCTGGCCAAGCTTGAAAAAAGTCACTCTAGTTCCCGTGTCTCTCCAACATTTACTTGTTCACTATTTACAGTTTCAGGCTGTAAATATTCTTTATTTAGATCTTCCTGAACTTTCCAGACTTGCAGGATTGATATTGGTCTATCTGTCTGTCTGTCTCTCTGCACCCCAAAATACAAACAGTTGCTGGTAAGGGCTGGCCAAAGCCCGTAGCCCAGGAGGGACTCACCAACAACCACTCCACCCCAACCACAGTCTATGAGCTTCTACCATCCTCTCTAGATCCCTGCTCATCTCTAGATTATAAGGATCAGCTCTGCAGGCAAAAATGGCTACTTTGGAGGTCGGACTCTGAGGCATTTTCCAATTTAAGGCCCTCCTCCAAACCTCCAGGAATATCTCCAACCCAGGTGTAGCCAACTTCCAGGTGGGGCCTGGAGAGCTCCTGGAATTACAGTTCATCTATAAAGATCAGTTGCCCAGATAGAAAGGGCTCCTATGGAATTTGGACACGGTTGAGGAGAAGAAACATTTAAGGTTTCCCACGCAGGTTGTTGTGGAGCTGAATCACTTGAGGTCTACTGTACAGGGTTGTTGTGCAGATGAAACAGGAGGTAAAAGAACCTCTACACAGCTTCCAGTTTCACCTGCACAATGACCCTGTATGGAAGGTCTCAAATCTGCAGAGAGTTGATTGGCTGTTTCTTCCCTCCAGCAGCATGGCCAGCCACAGCAGTATTTTAAGTGAGAAGGGGCTGTTCTGTGGCCTCCCTGTCAGCCAACCATTTGGCAGAAGGGGAAAGCTCCCCCCCTCAAGAGGAATGCCCACCCCATGCCCTCAGACTCCCCTGCATTGCTCTTGGAAACACCTTCCTCCCCTCAGTCAGGGCCTGCAGAGGCTCCTTTGCAGCAGGCCTGAAGGGAGAGGGATGGTGGGCACTCACCAGCCTCCTGCCAGCTTTGTCAGTGTTCTGAGGCAATTTGCAGTTAGACTTGACACTTATGACAGCCTTGGGGCGAAAAGGGCTGGTGCAGCCTGTCCAAGCCTCTGTTCTCATCCCCCTCGGCAGCCCTACTGACCTCCTCTCCCTGCGATGGTCAGGAGCAGACTGGCAGCAATGTCTCCAGATAGCTCCTGGCTGGGCTGGGTGGGCGGGAGGTGTTTGCACCTCCTGACTGGATGGAACTCTGGTCTGTCCTGGTGAGGGCCCAATCGGATTGGCCCCTTCACGCGTTCCGATTGGCCCCTTCGCTTGTCAGTCTGGGGCCAAGGGGCCAATTGTTGCCCTCCCATCATGGACTGAGCCCACCCCCACACCCCTTAGCCTTTTATTTATACTGTAGAACACAGTTTACAGATTATGTCAAAAGGACTTCAGGGGGTCAAAATGTATTTGAATGTGCCCCCAAAGTGAGGCCTGACCCCTTAAAAATATGGCCACTAGGATTTGAGACAGCTATTAAATTTATTATTAATTTGTTGTGGCAGGAGCAAAGAGAACACATTATTAATACAGCAATAGGGTCACTGGCATTTGAGTTTTTGTGTGTGTGACTAATGTCCCCCCATAAATGGCTATAGAAGCAGCCCTGATATTAAGAAGCAACTGGTGTTCAAAGATATTAACACCCAATCCTAAATGTAAGAGTATCTGGAAACTTGAAATCTGGATTTTGGACTTTTGATAGAGTTAATGTTTTTGCAATAAATCCACCTCTAAAACAAAAGCCCATTTCCATTATACTGCACTGCTTAAAGCAGTGATGAAAAAGCAGGAGATAATTTATCAGTTATTTCACAAATTGTGTATCATTGGAAAGCATTAGCATATAGTCAGAACAAAATCAACAAGGTAGGATAAAGTGCCTTGTTTAGGCAAAAAAAAAATAGACAGTGGAAACCCCCAGGTGTGACTTACAAGTATAGGAATAATGTGATTCATAGTTAAATAACTGAAGGGAACAATGATTAGTCTGAGAATGGAAAACTGCAAAGAGGAACTGTGGGTGAAACAGATGGATGGAACCCCTATTGAATTAGCATCCATTTGCTTCCTAAATATAGAGTAACTCTTGTACATCAAGGCAAGCTACAGGAGAAAATCCAAGAATTTATGATGTGCATATGTGTTGTGTATAAGAGAGAGCTAATAAAGCAGATATACTTACTATCAGGAAGTAAGTGATAAAATAACGACCCTGTAAAGTCTTCAGTACTGTATCCTGACCAAACTATTCCATAGTGTTCTGAGCATATACAAAACATAATGGTGAGAGGCAGCTCTACAGATTAATTCTAGTTAATCGAGTCCCAGAGTAACAAGGGATCTCATTATTCTTGCCAATGTGAAAAAGGAGGGAAATTATGAACAACATGATACTTCTCCTTGCCAGTATAGCGCACAGGGAGACCTCACCATTACAGCAAATTCACTGTTAAAGCCATGCTTTGGCAGAGAAGAGACACCTGAAATCATTATATGTCAGCCCCTCTGCAAGGCAGTCATATATAATAATCTTACAATGCCAGCTGGGTTCATTTTTGTCCACAAAATGAGTAACTATATCACATTCATTAGCAGCTTTGAATGTAAGCTGTTTGGGCGGGAAGGAGTGCTGTCATCCTCCACAAGGTCCTAAAATTCAATATCTAATGACAGCCCTTCATGATATGGCAGCCTTCAAATGTAATGTGGATGCTGGGTTACTCTAATCTATGACGCATCCAAAGTCACATCTACTTTCCTGAGAACATCGGCAAAATCTTATGTTTCAGGAGATTTCCCATATTAACATGTAAAATTGGGACACGGGAGATCCAGGTGTGAATCTCCACTTTGACAATCACACACTCTCTGCCTAAACTACTTCATAGTGTTGTTGTGAAGATAAAATGAAGGAGAGAAGAATAATATAAGACACTTTGGGTCCTCTTTGGGGAGAAAAACAGGCTATACATGAAGTAAGCAAATTAAATAAATGTTGGACTAACGGCCAACGTGAATGTAACAGCCCCATGCCTAGAATAAATGCTTCTGCTGAGAGATGCCTTAGCATTTCAAAACAACTTATGAAGTGGATGTAGCTGATCATATGAAGCCACACTATCAGGGCATCTACTGGCTTTGGTGTGGAACCAATGAGTTATTATGGCATATTTTTCTATAGCCATGAGTCCATCAGGTTATAGAGCAGACTACAAAGGGACTGAAGAAGAACAGATGACAAACCCAAATTAAAGAGATGAAAAATAAAGTTAAGTGGAATGAAAACCAATCCTGACAGTTTGTATGCTAAACATGAATACATTATCTAAATATTTTAGGATCCTTAAAGCACAAATAATAAACCATTTCTATCACTTTGAGAATTCTTGTGTTACCCTTAAAATATTAGTTTGCCAGAGCAGGAAGAGATTCTGTTTGTGTATTTTGGTATGGTTTTGCCAAATCAGCTCATCATAGGGGCTATATTAATACTCACCACAAATGTGTAATGCTGCGCAGACTTGGCCACAAATTCTGCCTTGCATTCTCCAATACAGAGAAGAGCAGGACCAGAGCTGATTCCGGGCTCTGCTTGCCCCATCTCACACACAATTCTGAAAATGTAAAGTCCCACAGTGAGTTTCATGAAATGCAGAAGTTACTATGTTTCTATATTCCTGATTTCCATGCCCTTCCCCCTCATCTTCTGAATTACCTAATTATGGAGTCTTCTTTTTGTGTGTGTCATGCACCAATTTAAGGGGGAAGAAAGTCAAAATTAGATATAATTATTGCAAGCTGTAAACTTGAGTGCTAAGCAAAACACTAATGGCAAATATATTAGCCCATAGCAAAGAAAGTGTGAAGTCCTTGAAATAAAGGATGAGTTTGTTAAGGAAGCAGCTCTCATTGCATTCTCCAGTTTAATCTCCAAAGTGGAGAAAATAGATTTGGCAAAAGTGACCACAAGAGAATGCTCTGTTAAATCTGAGAGCATAAAGCAAGTGGAATAGAATACCATTGGCACAATATATGCACATTCACAGATAAAATGGTTAATGCTGTCAAAATATGGAATAGAGAAGTAACTGTCTTATACATCAGATCCCAAACCAGCTATTGCATGTGAATGCATTCTCTTGGACCCATTATGCATGGGGCTGGAAATCCAGGATGGCGGTAGAAGGGCAGCCCCAATTATGCACCCTGCTGCCACCATCCCAGCCCTGATGTGGCTCAGCGCCCCGGAAGACCCCCAACAAGGGAACACAGAATCTTCCACATTCCCTGGGATGCCGTGGGTGCCAGCGGGGGCTGGGTCGGGCCATGCATAAGCAGAAAAGCCAGGGCTTTCATCCCAGCCCTTCCCTTAACCTATGGTGTCCCTGGAGGGACACTGCATGCCCCTGTCGGCTCTGCGGAGCCACGGAGCTGACCGGGGAGTTCCCCCACCCCACCTTGATGGAAGAGTGGCATGCCGCTCCCCACCATTGTATGGTGGGGCCCTCATTCCCCCCACTCCTCCCTGCTCCCCTGCCCACTGCTGCTAACTCCAGGAAGCATGTCCGGCTTTCAAGCCCCGGCGTTTTGCATGTCCGTGCCCGCAGTATACTGGGCCAGCCCATACTCCAGGAGATTCCCTCCCCCATGTGTATACGGGAAGCGCTGGGGCATGCTGCCCTGGCGCAATGCCTGGCAGCAGCCCAACATGGCATAATGGGTCTTAGTGATGCACCTCACCCAATTCTTATGTCCAAGCAAGCAGGGGTAACATTTGGGCAGGGGGTGGGGAGAAATGATATTGCATGACTGTCCTGGAGGAATTCCAGAGCTGATGCACTGAAATCACTTCCATCAATTCCATCACTGACATTGAGTCACCTGACATGTCATATGACTTAATTTCCCCCTTTGCTCTGGCTCCAAAGCTCCTGGAGTTGCAAGGGCAGGCAACCCTATTGCACATACATCTCTCTTCTCTATATCAAGTTCTCCTTAAACATATATTGTGCTGTGCATTACCAGCATGAATTTGAATGTGATGTTTGCCATGGATCTATTGACGATATTGGCAAGCCCATTTCAGGTTCACCTCCTTCTTCCTGTAATGTTAGGTACATTCACTCATACAATGGTATTACATTATAAGTTTCTCTACCCCTGTTCCACAGTCTTTCATAAGGAGAAATACAGCAATATCTACCTCAACATTGTGGGAAGAGGATAGAAAATTTAACAGATCTCCCAGTTTTGGAGGCAGACCCAGTCTAGTTTAGCCCTCATGTACAAGACACTTGAATAGATGAAGAAGAAGCAGTTGAGACAGAGAGGTACACTTGAGCCTTTGTGGGAAATGAGGATGGGAAATGCAAAAGGGGGAAGTTTCAGTCAAAACCACCCCATGCACTGTGTAAATCATTTGCGTCATATTATGCGAAGTTTATTATTGACAATGGCTATTGATATAATAGATATAATCTACACATTTTGGTAAGTCAGCTTTGTCTATCCTGTACGATACATATCATATTGGCCAGAGTTCAGTTCAGTCAGAATCTATATTGTGTGACTTTTATTTATTTTATTTATTTTATTTATTTTTATTTAGTTATTTATATTTGTACTTCTATACTGCCCCTCAAGGCAGGTCATCTCGGGGCAGTTTACACATAAAACCAGTACAAATACAGAATAAAATCCCATAAAAACCCTTAATTATACAAAACTAAGAATAACACCAAGAGAAAGATGATGGCATAATTTCTTCAGCCTAGTGACTGTTCCAGTCAGATCAGTGTGGATGTTCCTACAATCCTGTCCATCCGGGGCAGGTCATATGGGGAGGAATCCACAGATGTCATTCCTGCTCACCGCCCTGGCCTCAACCCAATGTCTGGTGGAAGAGCTCCATCTTGCAGGCGCTGCGGAACCCAGTGAGCTCCATCAGGGCCCTTAGCTCTTCCGGGAGTTCATTCCACCAGGTTGGGGCCAAGGCCGAGATGGCCCTAGCCCTGACCTGGTTGAGGCCAGGCAAATGCCCTGGGGGGGCAGGACTACCAGCAGATTCATAACCGCAGAGGAAAGAGCTCTGAGGGGGGCATAAGCAGATAAGCAATCCCTTAGATAAGTGGGACCCAGGCCGTGTATAGCCTTGAAGGTCAAAACCAAAACATTGCACTTGATCTGGAAGCAGACAGGTAACCAATGCAGCTGCCACAGAACCTACTGGATATGGGTCCTCCAAGGTGTCTTAGTGGGGACCCTCACAGCTGCATTTTGTACCAGCTGCAATTTCCGGATCAAATATGAGAGTAGGCCTGTGTAGAGCGAGTTACAGAAGTCTAATCTGGAAGTGACCGTTGCATGGATCACAGTAGCCTGGAGGCAGGTAGGGTGCTAGTAGCATGTGACAAGATTGTCCCACTTTTGGAGGGACATCTGGAGGTACCTGGCAAATTGTACTTACGTTGAAATTAATATATATATATATTACAATACTATCTTTGTGTTCTATGCGTTCTATGAAACTTTTTGTTGCTCCATATAGACCAAATTTTTAATCAAGAATCCTCCCCAGTCAACGGTGTCCCGCTTTACCAATGGTAAGTAGCAGTTTGGGAAAGATGGAAAAACGCCGTTTAGGCTACTTTCATGATCCAAGCTTCCACTGAAAGGGAAGCATCAGAGATCACTCCCAAGTTCGCGGCAACTGGTGCAGCTGTCAATTGCACCACATCCAGGCATCGGAGACATGCTTCCTGATCCCGCCCCGTTCTACCCAGCCAAAAGACCTCCGTCTTGCAGGGGCTGAGTTTCAGACAGCTCTGCCTGAACTATCTAGACACTTCTTTCAAATAACTGGCAAATGTATCCAGGGGTGGGGAATCCAGCCGGCTGTCCATCAGGAGATAGAGCTGAGTGCCATCCACATATTGGTGACAACCCAGCACCAAACCCCAAACCAGCTGGGCCAGAGTGCGCATATAGATGTTAAAAAGTATAGGGGAGAGTATTGGCCCCTGAGGTACTTACCTGAGAACCTTACCTAGAAATTAATTTCCATTTGCGTTAGGATATAGCAACATTTTGACCCCTGTACAAGAAGACTGCTTTAATTTGTCAGTTCCAATTTTATGTAACCAATTAAGGTTTATTAGTCATAAGTAATTCACCATTGTGATTACATCTGTGTGACCTAATATTTAAAGCTTAACAAGCATCATTCTGCATATTTAGTTCAGTTGCCCATTTGGACAGAGAGTTCCATTAAGTTGAAAAGCTTGCATTTTCTTGCACCAACATAATGCCAGATATATTGATGGTTGCCTGTTCATTCTCAGAAAGTACAGTGTCAGCAACATCCCCACATTCTTCTATTGTTCTCTGCAACTTAAGTCAATCCTCTTCCACAAAGAATTTATAATACCCCTTTGTAGATTGAATCCTTGAAAGAATCTTAACATCAAAATATGTAAATGCAAATGTGATATCTGTTATCCCTGCACATCAACACAAACTCCCTATATAGATGCTGCCCTTGGACAATCATAGCATCTCTTCTGGATACTTAAATCCTTTGTATGATCTTCTCCAGCATCCTATTAATCATGGATTATGTGTGTGCCTCTTTCTCACTCTGATCAAAATAGGGATGTTGCTCTCTTCAAGCTCACACACTAAATGCAATGGGAACAACCATTCATCTCAGCCACAGAAATATTGCAGGTGTATAAACTAACTGAAAAAGAAATGGGTGGGGGAGAGGTTTTCAAAAATTCCTTTTATGAGCTACTACCTTTGAATGGATGCTTGATTTGGTTTCAATAGAAGATGCTGGCATTTTCACTTTTAAAAAATGTGCAGGTTATTGTGACATCATGCCCAGGGAATGACTCACAAAGTTACTGGGAAAGTATTGCCATAAGAAATCATATAACTTTAGCAACTTAGTGTTCATTAAAAAATATTTTCCACAGAGTGAGATGTAGGATCTTTGAGTGACCTTTAGGTATACCTGGTTTTTAATTCTTCAATTGGTAGAATTACAACCTTTTAATAATAATGCACTGTTATGGAAGCCACAGGCAAATTGCAAATTAAAGAAGGGGATATTAATTACTATGGTTATCTGATAGGAAACTGAAGTGCTAATCCAGGCTGAAACCACAGGTACCCTCTTATAAAATGGAGTTCTTGGAAGTGCCATAGGAGGTTGATTATTGGGTTAAGTGGCCTTTAACCAATATTAACCTAATTGCTGGCTGGCAGATAGCGTGGCTAGAACATGGCAAGTCATTACTATCAGAGAATCCAGTCTACCCACAGAACCCTTTACAGAGACTTTTTATCCGGATTCATCCAGAAAAAGCAGCTAACC
Source organism: Paroedura picta (assembly GCF_049243985.1). Taxonomy (NCBI): domain Eukaryota; kingdom Metazoa; phylum Chordata; class Lepidosauria; order Squamata; family Gekkonidae; genus Paroedura; species Paroedura picta. Next base: position 103,829,227 of record NC_135372.1, read on the forward strand.
CTTGCTGTTATCTGCCCAGGATAAATGTTTTAATGATGTTAACAATCTTTGAAAGCTCAAGAGCTCTAATTAGAGTTGTGATTATAAAATCGGGGTTTCATACCATCGTCAAAAGAGAATAATTTTAATACCACCCATTCCTTTGTCTAAAAAGAAAGTGTAATACTACAGTGTATAAAGCCTAATGGCTGTGCAAACCATAGCCTCATATAGCTTGCAATGACATTAGTGCATGGCCTCAAGCCATTACAGTAATAATAATATTACATTGCTCTTCTGTGGAATCTTTTGCCCAGGGATGTACAGGTACTTTGCAAGTGCTAAGACACCCACAGCACTCCAGGCAAGAACAATAAAATAAATATAGTGATGCTGATTCCTGAGATGAGAGAACTAAGGCACTTAGCAATTTAATGATTTGCCCGAAGTGGGTTAGAGCTAGGTTTGCCAACCGATCAGGAGGAAAATGTCCTGTTCATTTAATGAAGGATTAATGTATGGAAATGGACAGCTGAAACTTTTCATAGCAAGGAGGTAACTATTAGCTAGGATTTGCTGCAAATAAAAATTACATTAAAGGAACAATTAGTAGGAACAGTTAAAAATTTGGCACCCCTGCTTATAGCTGGGACAAGAATCCAAGACCTTTTCTGCACAGACAGCTTATTGCAGATTTTCCAAGCAGTCAAGCCTTCTAAGCAGATTCAGTGCCTGCATTTATAGACAAGAAAAAACCCCACAGCTTTCTCAATTTGGATAGGAGCATTACTTGTGACATATGGGGCGTGGCATCCCATGTTTTTAATTGATGCAATTGCCCTATTACAGCTGCACAGTAGTGTCAAGTGGTTGACAGGAAACACAAAGGAACTCCAATCAACAAAACCTTTTTGAAACTGACTGGAGCACTGACAAAGTTCCCTTTTCCTTATTGCCAAGCTCTAGAGATTTCTTTGTTATGTTATCAAGCGCTGTAAAAATGGAGAACAGTCACCAGCCTCGCCATCTGAGGAGGCTTTTCAGAGACCGTTTATGCACTGGGAACTTCACTGTCTCAGCTCTCATGCAGGAGCACAAATTGGAGGCACATGAGGTGTACCAGGCCAAATTCTCCCCCAGGGGAAAATGGGAAGAGGTGGGGCAACCTGCCATGACTAAAACTCTAGCCTGCATCCTGCAGCCTGGCATGAAACCTCCAGTGCATAAACGGTCAGAGAACTGCCAGAGAAGCTTATTTTTTCCATTATTTAAAATTTAGGTTTTTTAAAAAAGTAAAATTCTCTGGCAGCTCCCTCCCACCCTCACAGGGGGAAGAAAAAGAGAAGAAGCTAAGAGGAACAGAGGGAACAAGTCAGAAATCAATCCCAACCAGAAGGAGGTTTCATTCTTGGTTGGAGCTGAGTTACTAGGAAGGAAAGGACTCCAGAGGGGGGCAGGTTGAAAAGGGCAAAATACTTGCCTTCACCTTGGCAGTGAAACTGATGGAGAGGAACAAGCCAAGTACCCTTTACAAATGCAAGAGCAGCTCGAGGCAAGAAAGGAAAGTGGCAGCTCAGCTCGTGCTAGTAACTCCCTCCTAGCACCAGTAGCAACTCCTCAGCAAGGTGCACATAACACAAGCCCTTGGTGAGCTACCTGCACTAATGTTTTCCTTTCTCTCTTTTCATTGACAGTCCCCAGAACACCAAGGATGTCTTTTTCTCTCCCCTCATTCAGCTTTTATGAATCACTCCCTTTCCAGAAATCCCTACTTCAAGTTTATTTCCAAAAGCCCTATATCAGAACTCTTTCTGCGAACTATCAACCAAAATTCTTTCCCACACAGAATGAAGAGAACATGGAGAAGAGGGGGAAATAACAAAACCAGAGAGATAGAACCAGCTGCTCTCTGGCCAATCACCAACCTTCACTAGTCATTCCATAATGAAGGGGGCAGTAGAAAGAAGGTACAGAGCAGGAGGAACAAACTGAATGGGGATGATGGAGTGGTGGAGGGGGGAATCCAAGGGAATTTGCATGCTTTTGAACTACCTTGGGAACAAAGCAAGGGGAAAAACAGTAGAAAACCACTCCCAGAAAACCTGGGAAAACAGCAACTAGAAAGCGAACTGAGTTTTGAAGGGAGTAAAATCAAGGCAGAATAAAAAAGAAAATCCAAAGGATGAACAGGATGAAAGTGAGAAAAAATACAGAAGAAAAAATAAAGCCCAATGGACATTCAAGGTGAAAGTGTGGGATAATACCTATGCATAAAAGTCCTGGCTGTCTCATGCTACAATTGTCTGAATATACTGCTCTTTCCAAACCAACACTCATAAAGTGTTGCCTTGCACTATGCACCATTTGCTAGCATTGTCAGATCTACCAACTCCCCTTTTGCCTCCATAAAGCACTTCCCAGGTAAAAAGCCAGACCATATCCACACAGAGACGTAAAATGCACGTTGCCTCCTGCTTGCAAATGCATGATCCTAAGCCACATATTTGCATGCTTCCGGATGGGAGACTCTGAATGTGTTATCCTGCTGCCTTGTCACAGCTTTTCCCTTCCTAATGAGGTAGCAGAGAAGCTGCAAGTGTGGCCAACCCATAGGTTCCCCCCACTCTGCTCATCAGGTTGTCAATCAATGCAAGCCACCAGTCCCTTCACAATGGTTGTTTTGGGGACTCAGACTTCTGTCCCTCCTGAGTCCCCAAAATAATATATTTTAAAAAAATACTCTTCTGTGTTACCATGTGGACACACCACAACAGTAAAAAACATTTTTTTAAAGTTACACTTCTGCATTACTATGGAATCACACCACAACAATTAAACATTTTCTTAGATCTCTTTTCAGGATTCTTTGTATAATGGTCTCTATTTATGATTGGGTAAATCTCTGATAGGCTGGCCATGGTAACTGGACCCCAATGATTGTGTGTTCACAATATTTAAAACACAGAGCACGAACATCAAGCTAATAGGGACAGGGCTGCTTCATCACATGCCCCTCCCCCCATCTTTCCCCATTCATGCCCCACCATCAGAAAACACAAACAGGAATATGTTTTAGATTGGGTTGCAGCCTGATCCCAATATTACTGTGCATACTGAAGAGAACATGTTACTTGTACTGAGGACATGTCGCTTTATGGCCCATAGTGACATGGACCATGTCCCCCCTTTTTAAAAATTCGATCTGGAAATGGAGAGGGAAAGATCGGGGTGGGCAAAAAACTACTGAGAGTGTCACACATTTCTCCTTTCAGACAGGCTTGCTCCAACCTATGTTCCAATTTGCAGGGAGACAAGAAAGGGGAATTGGGATGTTGCGATTTCTCTCATCATGGAGCAAACTGAACAAAAACTCGCACCAACTCCTGCACAGCCGCGGATTGCTACTGAGGAAGCAGCACTAAAACCTTTAAGCAACGAGAGGCTGAGCAGAGGAAAATTTCTCATGCGGAATTGGTCCCAAATAGCATGCCTTTCCTACAAGCAATTTTCTGCTATTATTAGCATTTACATGCAACATCTTTTTGAAAAAATAGGATTGTTCCACTCTTTCCAATTTTACAGATGTTACTTCTAATATGTGAGCATCGCTGACCTGAGTTGTAAGCAGCTGAAAAAGCCTTTGCCTTTAGAAAACCAGATTCTCTGCAGAATCTGATCCTTGCTGAACCTGTTTATCCAAATGGAAAGCCAAGCTGAGTATAAACTACAATGAGCTTCATGGTTCACAAAGGCTTTGTGCCTTAACCCAGAAAGAGTTTTACCTGGTTTTGTAGTTTTGTTTTTTTTTACTTCGCTAGAAAAGGCAAAATCAGGGCTCAATCTGTTGTTAAACACTGGCGAGGCAAATTGTTGCTCAGCTACACCATCCTAATGAGGAAGGTCAGGCTTCATAGAAGCCTCTTGGAAAGGCCAACACAGCAACAGGCCACATGTTCTGGAAGGGTGAATTAACTAAACCTTGGCCAATCCAGTTTGGATAGGTATCAAGAAACAACTGGATAGACAATTCTTACCTAGTTTTCTCATTTTATCATTCCCAAATGATAAGCATCATTATCTGGGGCAGAGTCATACCTAAATTTGCTTTGAAGATAGATGTGGGCATGGCTTGGCAGCCAAGACTGCCCCCCTCTTGTTAACAGGCCATGAACCACAAGACCTTGAAGGGAACCTGCATGTTGTATTAAAGACAGACACAATTGAGATCAAACTGCATTACTAAATCTCTTGGTGCAGTCGTATCTCCATACCTGTGCTGTCGTACCTCCCCACAAACACTCCATTCCTGTGTTTCCTGTCTCAAGAGAGGACCCTGCTCCATTCTGTGCATGAACAAAACTGAAAACTGTTTTCACCTAACTGCAAGTGAAGCAAGAAGCACTTGGCACCAATCTTGGGCGGTATAGATTGTAATCTCCAACAACCGATACCTCCCTATGAAAAAAAGAAGAAATGGCTCTTACTCACCCACCCCATCCCGCCAATCTCCACCAATTCCCCAAGCCAAAGTTGGCAACTCTAGATTCAGAGAAGAAATCACTGGCGTTCGGGTAAGGCTGAAGCACTGTAGTCACCATAGTAGCCTCACCATCTCTGCATGTTTTGTGGGAGGACAGTTTTTGCAGCATTACACAACTATAGCTGCTTGAGATGCTGTGTTTACTATGACAACAACACCCCAGCTTCTTCTTAGAACTACTAATACCCATCAAGCTGAAGTGCTCCTAGCCTTCACCCCAGGGGGAGGGAGATATACTAGGCAGGCACACCACACTGAAATTTCCAGAGGCCATGGTGATCAGGATTTTCTCAGCCCTGAAGATCTCCCAGTTTGCTTTCAAGGCATCACATCAAAATCACATGATTTAGGTGCTACGTTCTTCCAGCTTCTTATGTTACATTGATTATGATATGGAATTATTTTTCATGCAATAAAATAAATCACAGTAAATGTAACCTTGGAAGACATGGCAACTGCTGAGGCAGTTTTAGAAATCTTCAGCTCCTTCCTCAGAAAGAAGAACACCCCTGAATCCTCATGTTATGCCATAAAAAGGACATTAAGATTGGGTGTGTGCGTGGGAGGACAGGGCTCGATAACTTCCATTTTGAACACTTTTAAGACAAAGATTTTGTCATAGCATGAAAGCTAAATCAGAAAGCTACTACAGAGCACACTATTATTCATTGGGATGCTATGATGGTCAGTAGCACAAATGGCGCTTAAAGAATGATCAATGTGCAGAAGATAGCTCTAATATCAACAAATAGTCATGCAGACAATCAAAAATGCACCCTAACTTTTCAGAGACTATGTTGCAGCCCAATAACCCTAAGGGCATTTCTGCACATCAGTAAAAATAGCATTTTGCCCGCTGAATGGCAAAACGCTAAATGTTATCTCGCTTCCCAGCCATTCCTCGTCTTTTCTGCTGTCTCACCTTATCTGCCGCTGTTATCACGCTTCTTTCACTCCACATGTGCTGCTGGAAATGACGGGAGAAAGCAACACGCCTTATATGTGATTCTCTTCTACTTGTCAATCAATCCAGGCAGCCAATCCCCTTCCTCCATATTCTTTAATGGGAATTTTGGCATTCCTGCATTTCCCAAAGCCTGGGGGGGGGGGGTTGGGATTTGAGGCAGAACCTCCTAACTTTCAAGGTAGCTCTGGGAGGTGCTTCCCTTATTCCTCTCCACATTTCAGAATGATTGGTCCAAGGGGTCCACGTCTAAGAGCTCCCGAAGAGGGTTCCCCCATCCCTCCATTATACCCTACAGCAGTGGTCCCCAACCTTTTTATCACTGGGGACCAGACAACACTTGACAATTTTACTGAGGGCCAGGGGGGGTAGTCTTTTGCCAAGGGATGTTGCTGCCGCCGCCTGAGCCCCTGCTTCACTTGCTTTCCCGCCGGCGCCCCTGACTTCCTGCTGCCTGCTGTGGGGCACTGCCAGCAGCAGCTACGCAGTGCCTTGCTGAGAGGGAGCCCCAGTCATAGTGGCCGCTGGAGAGCACAAAAGGTGAGCCAGCAGCAGAGTGGCAGGGCAACCCCTGAGGCATCAGCCAGGGAGGAGGACAAGGAGGAGCTGCGGCCTGGTACTGACTGATCCATGGACTGGCACTGGTCCTCGGACTGGTGCTTGGGGACCTACAGGACCAACACTTTTGGAGCCCCTAGAAGTGGACCCCATGGACCAATCATTATGGAATTTGGTGGGGAGTCCAGAAGAGCCTCCCAGAGCTACCCTGAAAAGCTGGAGGCTCTACCTCAAACCCCTACCTTCCCAAGCCCCAGGAAAGGCAGGAATGCCAAAATTCCCATTATAGTCTATGGTGCCATAGACTTTTATGGGGGCCGAAGCCCAGGCGGCTGGATTCAAGTCCTTTGACTGGGGGAAGGGGTAAGAATAATTCCTGACTGGGGGGTAGAAATCTTTAAAGAGGTATACTTTGTGTGACAACTTGGGAAATAATAATTTTTTGCTTTGCCTGCATGCTTGAATGCCTATTCGCTGCTCCAGGTAGTTTGCTTTAAAAAAAGCCTCATCCCTGGGAGAAGGGAGAGGGAGGCGGGTGTGAGGGCAGGACATGGGAGGTGGAGATAGTGCTTCTTCGCCTCCATACATTTCTTTAGCATGTGCCCTGCTGGTGGCTCTCCTCTAGCTCGCACTTTTTAGGTTGGGGAATCCACTTTATGTGATTCCCCAGCTAGCACTTTAAAATGGAGGATGTAGCTAGTGGTTTGCTGCTTGGCTGCTGGAAGTTGGTGACATCATGCATAATGCCAAAAATGTAGCATCTTCACCAGATAAGCATTTCACTATATTTATGGCATGTGGAAAAGCCCTAAGTATGTGCCTCTACATGTCATAGATTATTCCCTCCAAGCCTCCCTGAGCCATGTGGATACCTATAATGATGGAATGTTAAGGTTAGGATGATCAGTGGGTTGACCTATCATTGCAACTCTTTTAAGTGGTTGCTCAGAGAAATGGGGAAAAAAGAGACACTTAATGCATTTTCCTTGTCCTGTATAGATGAGCATTTACTGGCATGCTCTTCCTTTTAGTACAATGATTCTCCCCCCCCCCCGAAACTCCACAAAAACAAACAAATAAGCAGCTAACACGGGGACATGTGTCACCGGGGAAGGGTTGTTTGCCCGTCCTTTGTTACATGCCTATTTTCTAATTTTCAGCTGACATTTTTCTTAGTGAAATAAATGAATTGACTCCAGCAGAGGCCTATTCGGATTAAACTGCTGTCACTGCCTCACACGTTTAACAAATGGCTGCCTGCATCCGGCAGCACGGCGGGATGCATTCCAATTGGAGTGGAGAGGAGGCTGAGAATAAACAGCAAGGTGCTCATCAGGAAAGTTGCTTAGCAAAGCAGGAGCCCTGACTCAGAGGGAAACAAAATGCTTAATAAAAGTTTAAAAGGGTCATTTAATCCAAGAGATAAAATCCAGGCTCTTGTTTCTTAGCAGATGCAAGCCGGCCTAGATCACTAGAGCACTGTTGATTTATACTAGCTGAGAATCTGGCCTGACAGGTACAGGGTCTCGTTTGTGCAGTGCCACAGTAAGAAATGACAGGAATATAGAACCATTGGAGTTGTTGTGCTGGAAGGTGATTCCAGAAGCCATCCTGGCACTAAGGCAGGGTTAATTAAGCATAAAATATTAACAGCAGATGTTTTCCAACAAAATGCCTTTTACATCATATTGACCCTGAGAAAAGAATGATGTCTTTGCATAAAAATGACTACGAAGCTATATTCAAACTGGCAGAAAGAACTTGGTGGGATGACAACTTAGATGGAATGATTCTTGAAAGAGAGCCATATCAAACTCTTCTTGCACACAAAAAGGCATAAAATGAAGCAATGCAAAGGAAGAAGCAGGACTTGAACACTCCTTATGACCCTTAGGAAGGAATTAAACCTGAAGTCACCTGAAACTTTTTTGCCATCAAGTCACAACTAGATTATGGTGACTCCTTTGGGTTTTCAAGGCAAGAGACATTCAAAAGTGGTTTACCATTGCCTGCTTCCACATCAGTAAACTGGTTTCCCAAATTCTGAGTTTATGTCATGCTGGTATGATGTGCTTTAACCAGTTCTGCAGGGCCTGTTCCACCAGGTTTATGGTCAAGTCCCCCATAACACTCATTGAGGCAGCTGGCCTTACTGCTGGGTGGAGGAGGAGAACCAGAAGATCATCTCCCTGATAAAGGACTCCCCTGTCTGGGAAATTTAGTTGGAGTTGCTTTTTACAAATTGTAAATGCCTTTTAAAACAATTTTAAATTCATATATTGATTTTACTGTTGTCACCTGTCCTGAGCAACTCAGAAAAAAAATCATTATAATAAATAAGGCAACGTAAGTCATTCATATGTTTTATTGCATGAATGGTTCATAAGGGCTTATATGATTAACCTATTCAAATTACCTATTAAGATCTGTAGTTTAAAAACCACAATAGAAGGAAGCATACTTAGTTTTCCCATTGCAAGATGCATTGGCATTTATAAAAAAGTTAAAATTGATGTTCAGTTCACATAAACACTGAAACACATCCACATCAACTCACTGCTCAGCAATTATATACTGTTCTTCCAGCGGCGTACATTCCACACCAGCCACATGCACATTGTGGGTGATCTCAGAGAAATCCAAGCCCAGGTTAACACCACGAATTGTGACTCGTGTTCCTCCTTCCGGCGGACCTGACACCGTTAGAATCTGAGGAAGGAAGCAAGTATAATGTTTACAATATGAACAAGGCCTACGAAAAAGCCTGCAAGAAGTGTGGATTCTGGAGCACAGTCACCTTAAAACTTAAAAAAAAAAAAATCTTGCAACCAGGAATTCTTTGTACTGGTGCCCAGCCAATCAGGAACAGACTGCCTTGTTACTGCTTGGAGCCACGAGGCAGCAACAAGTTATTTCGGCGAAGGCAGACAGCTGCATGCTTACTCATGTTGATTTTTCAAATATCGAGGGTTATATTCACTCCAGGATATCACAGGGAAAAGGTAGGGTCACTCCGGATCAATCATGCTTGTTGCAGATGAAAAACGCATATCGCCCAAAATCATAATGGAAATTGCATTCAGTGTAGACGGCGGGGATTGAATCAACCTGGGATTGGAATAAGAGCTCCGTGCAGATTCAGCCACAGTGTGCCGAGACACTAAACCATCAAGAAATTAATATCTTTGCCCTGCTTCTTAACAGAAGTGTGGAAGGGTCAAATAAATGACTAGCATATGGAAAGTCAGGATAATACAGTTGTAATACAGTCTTGTCAAGTGAATATTTCTAGCCTTAGGGTTTCAACAAAATAAACAGCACTTTTGTTCCCATGGTTGGATCATCAAGACTGTTTAAAGTGATGTCATACTCCTCTAGGAATCACTGGAACATCCATGGCAAACCGTACTATTTCCAGTGTTTCCTATGTTTCTACTTTGAAGAGGCTTTCATCATTCTTCTCTCCTCCCCTGTTTGCAGACCACAAGCACTTCTTCTAGTCCTAATGAACTGCATTCTATCCCAAGGCCTTTTTAAATTTTAAAGGAACACAGCCACTAACAGCTTTCTGAAGTGGGTTATAATAGGATCAGGAAATATGCCCTTTCTAACATAGGGAGAGGCTAATAAAATGTTTTATGTTTGGACAGCAGCCAGAGATTTGTAGCAATGGGAATATAAACTGCTCGGGAGCAGGCAGATAGTCGTCTTATGGTATGTTTATCCTTGCCGCAATTCCGTGTGAAGCCTCCATGTACATTTTGCCTATTGTGAATATGTCTGAAATTATTTTTAATGATTTAAGGGGGGGAAAAGCAATTTGATAATAAAGCTGAGAATCACAAACCTGAACCAATATAAAGAATACAGAAAATCATTTGTCCAAAGATAAACAAGGAGCACCATGGGAAGGATTTTGTTGTCGTTTAATGAGGTACTATGCAAAGACACCTGGAAGTGAAGCATTAATTGGACAGAATATGCAATGAAGTGTGAGCTGGTCAAGACAACAGCAGTACTTTCAGGTACCATTAATGGGGAAATCTGTCAGTCTGAACATATACTTGGAACTTTATGGGAGCAGAAATAACTTAATGATCTGGCAACTGTGTGAAGTTAGCTGGCCACAGATCAGTGCAAAGGAAATAGTAAGAAAAGAATCCTCCACACATTACTTTACAATTTTCTGACTACAAAACTTGATACTACTCAGGAACAAACAAAATCAGAGTTGTGACACCTCAAATATAAATGGAACTATAAGTGTCCTCCTACGCCAAGTTACACCCATTAACTTCAGCCACCTTAGAATAGACTTTCTCAACCACAGCCAGCGTCTCACCACGGGGGGGGGGGAGTGCACTGCCACGCACCCTCCCCCCCCACAGTGAGGCACTGGCTGCGGTGGCCTGGAGTGGCCGATTCAGACGCAGCTGTGCACAACCCTAGTCACAGTCTCTATCTCAGCTACTGAGGAGATAGCAAAGTGAGAGAAAAAAAGGAGAGTACAATTAGGCATATTCATCCTATAAGCTCTCAGACAGAAACTATGATGACAAAAGCCTGTGTTAAATTTTGTGGCAATCTATATAGCCAAGTGATATAATTTGGCCCATTTTCAGTAGGCTGTCATTCCAATATGACTTTAAACACAAAAAACCCCAACAGCTGTACCACTTGCCAGCTGTATCTTGTACAGATGTCTCACACCAGATGTGTGAGTTAAATTCACATCAATGGGAAATTAATGCACAAGAAGTCAGCACAAATATATCCATAGACAGAGTTCACGGCACATTCCACCACTCCTTTTATCCTTCACTAACTTTGTCTTGTAGTTTTCACCAAATCACTCTGTTCACCTTGGAAGACTGACTAGTGTATTGTAATCATTCTAAGCCCTGAATAAAAATCTCATCTTCACAGCATCTGAATCATGCTCTGACATCTTTCAGTCATGGGAAGAAGCTTATATGCCTGCTGTAGCAGAACATAAGAAAGCTGATGGGAGGTAATAGCTGGATGTTAGATGAGGAAACCTATGCTCAAAGAGTGGGATTGGCTTCCTTCATATAATCTTTTATTATAAAAGCTAGTAACTTTGAAAAGTATTACACTTACTCTGAATGACTTAATTAAGCTCCATTTTGGACGGGCTTTGCGTGTTAAATTAGGAAGCAAAGCATTCCTTTAATTAGGAAGCAAAGCATTCACCTCTCCTTAAATGTCTTTTTGAAGTACTAAAAGGAGAGTTTACTTCATGAGTTGACTATTTATCCAACACTTCCACCATAACAACTTCAGCTTCCCTTAAAAAGGGAAGCCACTTCATCCAGGTCCCCAGGATAGCATCAGTCAGGCACTCAGACTTGGTAACAGGCACTATCTGTTACCGGAATGTACAGTAGCAATTTTTGGCTCTGTAAATGGTTTGTGGTGTAAACTGGGAAAACCAGGCCCTTTTGTTATGTGTTTTCCAAAAATATAGGACAGTTCCCAAGACTATTTTAGCAACAGTTTGTTCGTTTGTTTATATATTTATTCTGCGATTTCTATCCTGCCACTCCCATTCCAATAGCTTGTGGCGGGTCACAAAGTCTTCAATAAAACCCTATTAATCCCATTAAAAGGACATTCAAAATACTATAACATGGTAAAAACATAGCAAACAACTCAATCCCCATGCCCAGAATCTAATAATCCACTATAGGGGAGGGAGGGCCTAGCTGACAACAGCCCATATGCTAGTACTAGCCCTGGGGAGGGAGGAGGCGCGATCTTCCTCACTGCCCTGGCTTCAACCATATACCTGGTGAAAGAGCTCTATTTTGCAGGCCCTGTGGAAAGCAAAAAGCTCCCGCAAGGCCTGCAGCTCACCAAGGAGCTCATTCCACCAGGATGGGGCCAGGACTGGAAAAGCTCTGGCCCTGGTCAAGGCCAGGCCTACCTCTCTATGGCCAGGAATCACTAACAAGTCAGTACCTGCAGAGCATAAAGCCCTGCAGGGGGCAAAGGGTGACAGGCAGTCCCTCAGATATGTGGGGCCCAGACTGTGAATGGCCTTGGAGCACAAAACCAAAGCCTTGAACTTGATCCAGGCCGCAGCTGGCAACCAATGCAGCTGCCTCAGCACAAGCTGGATGTGGGCCCTCCAAGATGTTCCTGTGAGGACCCTAGCAGATGCATTTTGTGCCAGCTGCCATTTCTGGATCAGGGACAAGGGCAGGCCCGCATAGAGCGAGTTACAGAAATCTAGCCTGGAGGTGACCATCACATGGATCACTATGGCTAGGTGGTCAAGGGACAGGTAGGGTACTAGTCGCTGGGCCTAGGGAAGATGGAAGAAAGCCTGGCCAGCTACCCTCATGACCTGAGCCTCAATAGTAAGGGTGGGGATGCAATGGTAAGTTGCATCCCTGCCAGGAAGAGCAAGCATGCCCCTTGGATTTCCCAACCAAAGGACCTCTGTCTTGAAGGGGTTGAGTTTCAGATGACTCTGCTCAAGCCATGCATCCACTGCTTCCAAACATCTGGCGAATGGTTTTGGGGGAGTCTGAGCAGCTGTCCATCAGGAGATAGAGCTGGGTGCCATCAGTGTACTGATGACAGCCCAGCCCAAAGCTCCACACCAGCTGGGCCAGAGGGCATATAAAGATGTTGAAGAGCATGGGGGAGAGAACCACACTCCGAGGGACCCCACAGGTAATGGACTCTAGGTAATGGAGAAAGAGTGTATCCAGCTTAAAGTTGTGCCCTGTATCCCTGTCCCCGCCAGCAGCTCATTGTCGACTATATCAAATGCAGCCAATAGATCTAATAGAACCAGTAGAGCTGACCCACCTCAATCCAGCTGGTGCCGGAGGTGATCTTCTCTTATCTCTTAGGAACCAACCCACTTACCGCATCTGGAATTAAACTTATCCAGACAGTTTTTTTTTAATCACTACTGCCTAGACTCTTGGCCCCAAGTGGCCATACTAAACCTGCACCCTCTACTGAACTCTTCTGCTTCATATGTCTCTCCTTTATAGACTATGCCAGGACATTCTTCTATCCAGTTAGTTCTCATTCAGCACTGTCTCCTAATTTAATCTACCCCATCAATCTTCTGCTGCTGTTCAAATCACAGCAGACCTCAATTCTTTTCCTGCCTGATAATTTTCTCACTGCTGATTTGCTCCTATTTCATTTGAATATCTTAAGCTGATAATTTAATGCTGAAAACCATTCCATAATACAGTGAACCATGCTGGTGCCATTCTAGATGGGGCCGTTGCCATTGTGTTCTAAAAATACTCATTTGTTCACTTGCTTTTGCTTGAATTCCCATTTCCTCCTGCGCTCTCAATCCTGGGACTAAAAGCTTTAATTTGTTCACTATGTAGTGTCTCTTATATTCCCACTTTCTGTAACTCACACTCTGTAGTATGTCTTGTATCATTTACCTTTGCAAAGCATCATGTGTCTCAAAAGACACTATACAACAATCAAGTCGCATTATATTATACTGAGCGCAGAAGGTCTGCTGTTGCTAATGTTTACAAGTCACCCAAACACAATGGTTCATGGTTCTTGACAGTTATTTCCCTTACAACTGCGTGTTATTTTTAAAAATGCATTTACGGCAGCATTTGCATGACAAGCTGAGCTGCTTCGCCCCCTCCCCAATAAAGCCCACTGTTTGCCATTCTCTGAGATGCCATTCACATTTCTTACCTAACTTGAGTCAATAAAAACTGACTACAGTGTCAAACAAGGCAGTAATGCCTTTCCATTTTCCAAACGTTCTGACCTGGAAAATACCCAAACCAGACTTCCCATTCGACCTAGATTTTAGTGGCCACTAATTGAACAGTTTTGAAGGAACTGTGTCACAATGCAGCCCCAGGGTTGGAACAGATGCATTAAATTAATTACAGCTGGGGAGATTCAGTCATAATCATGGAAGGCAACTAAAAATTAAAGGGTATGGTTACAGAGACCCCAGAAATGGACCAGGGCAAAAGCTCAGCCAAAAACAAAAACAAACTGGTTTGAAGCATTAATTCAAAATCCTTAAACATGTGTAGTTTCTTGATCCTATTATTCTGTAGATTCAAGGCCTGCAGTTATGGAGCATTCCATGATCCCAGCCATCATGAAGGACCAGGAAGACTGAGCCTGTTTGAGCGGGGGGGGGGGGGTAGCTAGTACTGCAACAAAATCACAATTTGTCATATATATTTAACTAGTGATCAAGCCCCTGTACCTGAAATACAGCGGGCGCTAGCGGGGCAGTGCGTAGCCCCTGAGCCGGCAGGCCGCCGGCAAGGGAGCCATGGCGAGCTGCTCTGTGCGCAGCTCGCAATTGCCAGCGTGCCGGCGGGCTGATGCGTCGGAGGCGCTTTGCGCCTCTCGATGTGTCAGGCGGCCGGCAAGGGAGCAACCGCAAGCCGTGGGAAGGGAGGCACGGCGAGCCGCGCTGTGCGTGGCTGGCAATTGCCGGCGTGCCGGCAGCCTGACGTGTCGGAGGCTCTTCGCGCCTCTCTACGTGTCAGGCCTCCGGCAAGGGAGCAACCGTGAGCCGCACTGTGCGCGGCTCACGGTAGCCCCCTTGCCGGCGGTCGGCCAATCAGAGGGCCCAATTGGCAGGTGCTTTGTGCCTGCCAATTGGTCCCTCTGATTGTCAGTCCAGAGGAAGGGGCCAATCGGCATCCTTCCTCATCATGGACAGAGACCGCTCTAACTCCTCCCCCCCCAGCCCTTAGCGCATTATTTAGTCTGCGGCGCCACGGGCGGTGTTAAGATTTTGATACCTTGATCCAAAAGACCATATGTGTAGCAACTGAAGACATTCATGGACATGATGTACTTCAGATTTCCAGGTAGAGTCTGGTAATCAGTGGAAACTTTGGGGACAGGGGCATTGAGGGGCAAATAGTCTTCTTTGTCATAATGTGTCTTAAGGGGAAACTCAGAAAGTGGTGTCAGGTAGCTATAAGAATAGCTGGAAATGCTATGATAAAAGTGGAAGTGATATTGACACACATCTAACACCAACTTCCCTTCTCCCATAGCAGGAGGCCTGACACCCCTTTTTGTACTTATAGCCCCTCTGAAAAATTATGTACACTATTTAATCCTGCTACTAGGCGGGAATGGGGGAAGGGAGATGAAACCAGACTTCTGATCTTCCTCTTGAACAGCTGATTGGTAAGGTTCCTGTTTGTTTCCGATGGTGATACTCACCTAATTCTGCTATTGGATTGGTTGGAAAAATAGCAAGCACAGTTGGCATTTGTTCACATGTAGAGATGTGCCTAATTTGCTCTTTGCTGTTGGGCAAACCCAAGGACTGGGGCAGGGTCAAAAGGTCAGTCTCTGGTCTCTGTGTAATCAGAAAGACAGGGTTTCTACAAATAGTTGACCTTGTAGGAAACCTTCCTGTGTGAAGATAAGCTATACAGCAGTGGTCCCCAACCCCCGGTCCAGGGACCGGTATGGATCCCTGGATCCGTGTCGGTACCGGGCTGCGGCTCTTCCTCCTCCTCAGGGGCTGCCCTTCCGCTCTGCTGACGGCTTACCTTTGGTGCTCTCCAGCGGCCGCCATGACTGGGGCTCCCCCTCGGTGTGGCACTGTGCAGCTGCTGCTGGCAGCACCCCCCAGCAGGTGACAGGAAGTCAGGGACGCCAGCGGGAAAGCAAGTGGAGCAGGGGCTTAGGCGGCGGGAGCATCCCTCAGCAAAAGACTACCTCTCCCCCAGGCCTCAGTAAAATTTTCAAGCTTTGACCGGTCCCTGGTGATAAAAAGGTTGGGGACCACTGCTATACAGCATCTTGAAACTTGATAACAATGAAATGTGTACATAGCTAAGCTTCTGCAGACCTCTGCGTCCACTGATGTGTATTGTGAAGTCTGTTCTGATCTGTAAAACAAATAAACGGCTAGCCTGCTTGAGAGGGCTACCAAGCTCCTGAACGACCTGGCAGGAAAGATCGAGCTCTTGAGCAGGCTAGGACAGAGAGAGAAGGAAGCTTCGTGTCTCTCATTACTTCATTCATACAATTTCCCATCCAGCCAGGAATAGTACATGCTAAAGACTGCTTTAGTACTTGTGAAGTTTCTAGCTGGAACAGAATGTTAAGGTGTAAGATATTTAATCATCTTTATCCCATCCCTTCTTACAACAGACCTGGAGAAGAGGATTTCTTTTATAAAGATAATTTCCCAGTGATCTAACTAATGTTACCATTCAGAAAAGGAAATTATATTCTTGTGCATTCTAATCCCAAATCAACTAGTGTGTCACTGTGCCCCAGCTGCTTCAAGTACTTAAAGTGCTTGACAATCAATGAATGAAAGCAGCTACACAAGATGAAGTATTATATTACCGTTTATGAAGGTGTCATTCAGAAGAAAGCACCCATGAGGACAAGTATATATTATCAAACCCTATACCCACCAATAATAGGGTTCTATCCTATTACAGACCAAGTAATGTACAAACATATTACATTTTTTTTCTTATTTGAGATGAATGAAGATGGGAACCTGGAAGGAAAAAAAATGCTATTTTCCTACAGAAACTGTGTTGGCTCAGTGCAGTATAATGGTTAGATTGTCAGATTATGGTCTGGGAGATCTGTTTAAATCTCCACCCATGCCATGGGAGTTTGTTGGGTGACCCTGGGCCAGTCATACACTCTCAAACTAACCTACCACACAGGATAGATGTAAAGATAAAATGGAGTTGAACAGGACAACATAAACCACTTTGTGTCCCCAGGAGGGAAAAAGGATATAAAAGTAGTAAATAAAGTTTCTATGACTCCTTACATTCATTAATGGTTCAATACAATGGTGCTAGGCACAGAGTTTGAGAACTAACTTGCCAGTGTAACCTTGCAAGTTACTTGAACATGCCAACAGAGGAACCGAGTAAAGGAAATTGCCACAACATTCATCTCAGGACAGTTCAATTACACCATACCAAGACTTTGCAAAAGAAACAATGCAATCATAGCCCTGGAGTGCTAATCCAAAAACATCAATACAAAGTGCCCAATTAAGGCCCACAGGCCAAGCAGCATCTCCATCCACACAAAGCACATGTATGCCAGTGCTGCACCTTAAAGGAACACACCAACTCACTGCTATTTATTGCGGTGAAGTCACTGTGTGTCACACTTTGGAATCTATGTTCTGATGTTCTGGGAACAAGATATAATTGTTCTGGGAACAAGATATAATTGATTCCAAAAGCTTCAGAATCAGATGAGACAAAAATATGTTCCTCTTATAAAAAGGAGGAGCTGCGACTTATCACCTACCCATCAATCATGGAGGCTGTCCTAGTTGTCCATCCCTGATTAGCTCTGTCCAATGAATGGCCAATCAGGAAGGATGTCCTGCCCCCTGCCGTGTCCCCATACAACTTCTTCCATCTGGAAGAAGTGCCAGCCACCAGTAAGGTAGGCAAGCAGCTGGAGCTGGGAGGGAAGTGGGGGGCCAGGGCCAGGGGTCCCTGCAGGCCTTTTGGGGGTCATGGGGGGACTTGGCTGGCCTGCCCAGGGCAAGGGAGGGGGGGTTGAGCACCCATTGCATTCCTGGCTGCAACAGCTTTGCCCCCAGTGAAAACATAAATTACAAAAAAGAAATGAGTCCATCAAGTCTAGCACTATAAGCTATCTTGGATATAATAATGCCATATCTGACAAAGGAAATGACAGAGTCATTGTCTTACAAAAGCAACACCAAAATGCAAAGAAATCAACTATTTTCCACTTGCTTTTCTGTTCTATTGTAATATTTGAAGCTGGCTATGTCCCAGTGAATGAGCCCAGCAGGGACTCAGCACATCCATGGAGCTTGTTCATCAGCTTGGCATGATCACTTCTTGTCTCCGTTGTAGCTGATAGTATATTCCAAACCTAATTGTTATCTCAGCAGAGCAATTCCATTATTCAGCCTGACACTGCTCTCCCCCCCTCCCCAGTCCCTGTTAGCTGTTTGTTGCAGCAATGTTATATTAATGAGCCTTGCAAATAAATGAATAGATCAGAGCACCACTTGTTCACAAGGAAGCTGATTTTTTAAATTCATTTCATCACTGAGGTTACAGGCAACAGGGGAACGATTTGTGCTGTCAAGAGGAACACATGGCAGATCCCAATGACATGTTGTTTGAATGCAGAAGATTTCATGTTAGCATGTACACTTCTATTGATTTTCTTCTTTTCTTTCAATGAGTAAGGATTCCCCTAAACCACCACTCCCTGGAGGCTGATTACAATTTTAAATATTGAACTGCTTAAGTTTTCATGAAAAATCCACATCAGACAAAATTTTGCCTTCCAATCCCTTTCTCCAGAATGTTAACTGTGAAACGAATCAAGATTGGCTAGAGCTAGACAGGGTTCTCATGAAGTAAGGCCTTGAACAAATTAACCCATGATTTCTGAACTTGGGTTAATAAAGACTCCTGGTTAGTTTTGTGTTCAAGGGTTGCTACAGATATAATAATTATCTTCAATTAGACCAGATGGGAGGAATTTACATTACAGGGTATAGACAGGAACCTTGTGATCCTGTGACTTTTTCCATCTTGCTCTTTGGGAAAATAACATGGATTCTACCCCTATGGACAAAGTTTATGTATTTGTTCATTTGTTTATTAAAATATTAAAAATTACAATATGAAAATATTTATACCCCACCTTTCATTTTGACTCAGTCACAAGTTCTACAGGCTAAATGATCTTTCTCCAACTTCAATAGTTCTTTTGTTGGAAGAAACCTACTTGTTATTTATTTACAAAATTCAAATCCCACCTTTCTATCCTCATCAGGGTCACTAAGGCAACTAACAAATTAAAAGCAGAAACACACATTAAAACCTTTAAAATCAAACAAAACCATCAGGACCAAGTGGGTAACACTTCAAGTTCAGGTCACATCTTCTGTTCATCAGTAGTACTTCTATTTTGCTGGGATTAAGGTCCAGTTTATTAGGCTGCATCCACTCCATAACTGCATCCAGATACCAGTTCAGGGTTTCTATAGCCTTCCTGGGGATGACTGGAAGCATGAGACTAAGCTGGATGTCATTACAACCCAATCTTACTGGATGACCTCACCCTCAAGTAGATGTTGTGAAGCATAGGAGTCAAAATGGAGGACTGCAGAACCCCACAGACCTAAGGACAAGGGACTGAGCAGCAGTTCCTCAGCACCACCTTCTGAAACCTACCCTCCAGTTAGGACCAGAACCACAGTAAAAATGGTGATTCCCAGTCCCTGCCTGGAGAGATGGTCCAAAAGGATATCATGATTAAACACCACTGAGAGGTCCAGGAAAGGATGGCTGAATCCATCTCATGTGCATTGGCACATAGAAACACCCCAGAATTCAATGGTATGTACTCCTGATTAGACAGACAGACAGACAGACTGCTATGTGCAGGTCTGAAGCTTTAAATTATTGGTTGTAATATAGTAAAATCTGCAAAACAATAAGATTTACTGAGTGCTCATACTCATCCCAGTTGCAGAAACAAACTATCTGAAACTGTCTTCATCATTCAAATTTCACTATTAATATCATAGAAACGGAAAAGTAGTTGATTGGAACACATGCACAAAAATCTTTCTTGTAATGCTCACCACAGTTATCAAATTGTGGTGGGCTCTTTTTCTCCTGAATATTAATCTTTGGCTTTGATAACAATCTGATCTGCTGTGCCTCCTCTTCCTTCTTTCTTTGAATGCTGCAGTGGTAGTTTTTTAAGCACTTAAGACTGCTGGGAAATAAAATTGGCACCTGATCACATTCCTAAAGTTCCCTGAGCTTAGGATGTTTGCTCAGTTTTATACCAGAGTCAAGGAGCTTTAGGGCATGCAATTTTTTGAGTGGCCAGTTTTGATAATATGAACTCAATTGCTTAAAAGAACTACAGCTCCCAGGCTGCCTGGTCCCTGGGGCATAGCAGCATTCTAAGCACCAGACGAGGAAGGAAGGAGGACTTACAGAGGTCTCTACCAAGATCTCCCTGTTCCCATTGTTCCACTGCTAGTGCCAGGTAAGTCTGGAAGAAGGGAAAGACAGGAGGAGGTTGAAGGATACATTGATGAAGAATACCATTCAGAATTCATAATACTTTCACTGATGTCTGTGACTAGCAAAAATTTTCTAATGGCTTTTGGAAAACAGTCCTGTTTTCCAAATACATTTCTAAATCAAGTTAAAGTCTGTTCATCTGTGGCATCTACCATTCACAGTAAGTTTGGACTCTTGTCAGAATGGGATACGGTTCCAGGTCATTCTGTTTAGGCTGTGGGCCCTTTTACAGTGATGACAAATCACAAGCCCCTGAGTTCTAGTCTTCTCTTCTGAACAAACTAAAGCACAGATTTGCTCAAAGTCACCATGAACACCCTAAGGGTGAAGGCATGGAGACAATTTGGCCAACAATTCTCTCCCCCACCCCTCCCCCAGCTTAGCTCAAGGAAAGGAAGTGAAATTTCTGATTTCTTAAAATATTATATCTGTCTGAACAGTTTAGAGGAATAGAAGATTGTTTGCAGGCTACTTTGCTCCTGGTGACTTGGAAACTCTCAGCTCTTTGCAGACAACTCTATGAGAAGAGCAGCATTAAAATGCTGAGAAGGCAAGTTTGTTTATTTATAGAAAGGCTCTAGGCATTGATTAAAAATAAAAATGGAAACAAACCCCCTTGGGGTGAAAGAATATCCTCTAAGCCCATCAAGTTGGCAGAGTGGGTGGGTCTCAGTGTCACATAGAATTAAGCTGAAAAAGAGAAGTATTGTTAAGTTTCTAGTGGCTGTGGAAGTACTGTGAAAAATTCAGTACTGGGCAAAAAGCCAGCACAATGCCTGAGATTTACTTCAATTCCATGCCCAGATGATGCCCCCACTCCAAACCAGATTCCTTGACAAGTCTCACCTAGAGGAAAGTCACCTCCCAACCCCACAGTGGCAATCAGCATTTCCCTGGACATGCAAGAAAGGGCCACAAGAACCAAGCACTGACACAATCCCTTCTGCCCACACACAATATGCCTAAATTTACAGCATCAGAATTTCTTTGAGGTGGCTATCTAGCCTTTGCTTAAAAACATCCAGAGGAGGAGAATTCACCACCTCCTGAGGAAGCCTGTTCCACTGAGAAACTGCTCTGTAAGGAACTTCTTCTGAATCTTTAGCCAAAAATTCTTTTGAATTAATTTCATCCCATTGGTTCTGGTCTGACTCTCTGAGGCAAAATAATTTTGCTCCTTCAAGTACTTGAAGATGGTTATCATATCAGCTCTTATGAGCTGATAGTGTCCTTGAATTAGATGCCCTTTGTGCACTAAAGAGGGTGACAAGACTAAAGCATATGGAGAAAATATCCACATCCACCCTGGTGGAGCGATCTGTTCTGGGTAGCTGCAAATGTAATAGGAGACATCAGCCCTGAACCATGTTTTGCAGCTCCCAAGATCAAAACATGTTTAGTTATATATGTTCTATACCACACACTTGGATTTTAGAACATGCTCTAGGATTTGTGCTATGTTAAAGGTATAGCCAGGACAAGTACAATCAGTGTTTCACTAACCAGCAAGCATAAAACAAAGATTAAAATCCCCTTTTTTATGAGACTGACAAATATCTGAGCTTAGCAGAGCCAGCCATAAACTCCTAAATCGCCAGATGTAACTTGCATATGAACTCCTTGATCTAAAGGCCAAATCTGGCCCAAGGGAAGGTCATCAGAATGATATTTACCCCTAAAGCATTTTAAAGACAAAATTCAAACCATGCCATTTTGAACTCTTTGGCCCATTTTGAACTCCATCGCCCCATTTTGAACTCCTTGGCCCATATGACACATGATAACATTTGTTTTTTTCTCTCTTGCAGTGACAAAATAATTATCCTGCTGGATGGATTGCAGCCACAAGGTGAAAAATACCACTGATGGATTTTTGAATGCTAAGTTTGTGCCTTCTAAACTTTAGCTTGGATAGAAAGATTTTTAACTGTAGAGGACACCACCCATCTGTTTGTATCAGGGGCATTTATTATTATAGAAAAACAAAATACTGAGCTACTAACTAAGAAAATAATGGAGCTTGCAAAGAGGATGAATAATGAGTCTTATGAACTTGATGAGAAGTATAGAGCAGTATTAGAGAAAGGAAGCTTCTGTTCCAATTCTCTAATGACCCATTAACCTCCCAAGAAGTTATCAGGCAGTTCGATCAGCCTGTAGAAGAGACCAAAAAGCAGTATCTTGCAGGACTCACTGACAATTCCACTGCCCAGTGTTCTTTGCAGCAGGTGCTATATGTCACCCTATTATGCTTTCCCATCTGTTTGCGCAAAACACTAGTCACTCAAAGCTTGAGCAGCTCTCTTGCTTCCTTGGCTTTTAAAATTTTGACTAGGAAGGGCCTGTCTATCAATCAAAGAATGCCATAATACATGTGCGGAATATTATAAAAGGACTTACATGTGCCAGATAGAAGAGTACAGAGGGAACTATCCCATTCTCCCACCCTTGTTTCCTCCCCTCTCCCACTATCGCTTCTCTTACTTTCTCTCTCCCACTTTCAGCCTCTTTCCTGCCTCCAACCCCTACTTCTTTCTTGCTCTTTTTGCCTCCCATATCACTCTCTTTCTCTCTTTCTACTCCATCACTATTTTCCTCCTTCTTCCACCCTATACCCTTTTCTTTTTCTCTTTCTGCCCCTCATCACTACTTCTTTTTTCTATCTCCCCTGCCCCATCATTCTCTTTCATTGTTTGCCCCCCAGCTCATCACTCTATCATTCTATTTCTCCTTCACCCACTCCTAGTTTTCGCTTAGCTTTCTCTAACCACCCTACAACTGATAAGCATGCTGTGATTCTTGCCTCCCCAACTGTGCTGCCATTGTAAGGGAATGCTATAGTCCCCACCTACCCCTGCTTTGCCATCATTGACATTGGCCTTGGAGTAGCTGCTGGCCTCCAGCACTGGGTCCACCATGCCTTCATTCTGTCAAGTTGCTGCTGTCATAACTAGGGCCATCATCTCCTGGCCATTTTCCCATTGGCATCAAGGCTGACAGAGCTCCCAGCTTTCATTGCCAGGCCCACCATGGTTTCTTCCTCCCTATCACTGTTGCTCCTGGCCACTGGCCTGGCTGCCTGGAAGAAGTAAATATGCATGTGTGCAGACAACACATTTGTTTTGTGTGGGAATTACCCTTCCCAATGTATTTTTAAGTGTTTTGAGATTTTTCTGCTAATACGGGGTGGTGGGGGGGTTGTCTCCCACATTTGGGGGGGGGATCTCGTTTCTGTTATTGTAGGTAGATTTTTGATATGCACAGATGAACTCACATGTGTCTGTTAGATATATAGATGAAATACAAGCCCTCACATGACAGGTCCATTGAGTACTTCTGAGAAAAATAACATCAACAGTGGCTAACTCTGTAGGGAACTTTTCCTTTAGATTTAGTAAAACCTTCATCAGCAGCATGTTTCAGCTTGTTGGCTGTGCCCCAGCAACATTTACATTTGGAATCAGTAAGTATATTGCCATTGCTGGAGAGAATAATTGCAAACAGAAAAAAAAGAAGAAAGAAAATCAAATAAAAAAACCAAAACCCCAAACCCTAACAAAATGAGCTTTTTGTTTGGTAAACTGGTTGTAACCAAGGTTGCATTTGTATGAAGATTGTACTGTAAATTCCCATGGAACTACTGGCCAGAAGCCCACTTTCTGCCTGGTAAATTACAACCCTGCTTCCCTACCCACCTCCTACTTACCAATTAGCAAATAATGGGAGAATCTTTTCCCAACTCCCTCTCACTCTGTGTATCAACTTCTCCTCTGTCTCTCTCTTTGGCACCTCTTCTTCTCTTTACTAATATATCTCACATTTATCTCTCTCTTCTCCCCTTCTTCCCTAATATGTGCCTTTCATGTCAAGGGTTTATGGAATACAATACAACATTATGCAAATATTGTCTAGCTTTCTACTATCCATTTAGATGGAAGCTTCTCTGACCTGAAGTTAAATATGTTTTTTGGTCTTTGATACAAGATGGATGAGATTGAATGAGCAAAACCAACAGAGTGGCGTTAGTACCTCCTTTTGTAGATAAGGTGCTCTGAGAATGATAAATGTTCAGCTTCAGACTTGGTTGCATGAAACTGATTTTCTATATCCATTTCTATCTGGTTTCTGGCCTAGTTTTGCAATAGAAACTTTGTTGAGACTTCTGGTACACCCATCAGCTTTTACTGTCAACCAAGAACCAAGAAACCAAGAGTTTCACTTGACAGCTACCTTGGGAATTGGGGGCACCACACTCTGGGATTATCTGTCAAATCTGTTCCTGAAAATGATACCGGGGGATAATCACTCTGCACTATGGTCCTTGCCCTTTGGGGTTCCACAAGATTTTGTGTTATCATGCATACTATTTAGCATCTACATGAAACTGCAAGAAGACGTCATTGAGAAATTTTGGAGTGCAGTGAGTTATGAGTAAGTCAACTGCTGCTCTACCCTCCTCAGAATCTGAAGAATTGGGATCCACATTAATGGAATTCCCATCTGAGCAGACAGATCTGGCAGCAGACTCAATGACCCTTCCCAGCCATTACCAGGATACTCAGTCTTCCAGGAAAAGAAAGAGACTAGTTTCTCCACCAGTCTCTCCTGAGCCAGTAGAGTGTAGGAGAAGAAGAGAGTGCTTGGTGGCTCAGGAGAGATGAAGAAGTGCCTGCTTGGCTGCTCAGCAATGATCAGCATTAGTTTCTGGAGCAGACTTCTTGCAGGACCAGAATTCACAGGCTGTTAGGAGAAACAGTAAAAGACCTACAGTGATATATCACTGGTAGGCAAAATCATGAAACTCTGGCTCACTTACTTTGGCCATATCATGTGATCCAACTCAATGGAGAAAGCAATTATACTAGGACTGGTCAGTGACAAAAAGAAGAAGAAGAAGAAGAGTTGGTAATTATATGCTGCTTTTCTCTACCCAAAGGAGTCTCAAAGTGGCTTACAGTCTCCTTCCCTTTCCTCTCCCTACAATAGACACCCTGTGAGGTGGGTGAGGCTGAGAGAGCCCTGATATCACTGCTCGGTCAGAACAGTTTTATCAGTGCCATGGCGAGCCCAAGGTCACCCAGCTGGTTGCATGTGGGGGAGCGCAGAATCAAACCTGGCTCACCAGATTAGAAATCTGCACTCATAACCACTACACTAAGCTGGCTAACAAGGAAGCCAGGCTAACAAAGAACTCAGTCATTAGATATGATCAAAATGGACACCAGACAGAACATTACACATCTAAAAGAAGCGGTGCAAGATTGAAAATTGAGCTATAGGATCGCCAACAGGTGGACTCAACTGAATAGCTAAAGACTTAAAGAGATGGGAGTCCAAGAGAGCTGGGAGTTTCTTAAAAGTGAAATACTGAAGGTTCAATCACAAACAATTCCCTTGAGAAGAAAAGATGGAAGGAGCCTAAGGAAGCCAAGTTGGCTCCATAAGCAGTTGTCAAAAGATTTGAGGAATAAAAATGAGTCATTTAGGACAGTGATCCCCAACCTTTTTGAGGCTGGGGACTGGCAGGGCAACTGCCCGCCCGTGCATGACGCGCATGCGCAATGTGCCCGCAGTAGCATGGGACAGAGACAGCATATTCTGCCAATTTTAAGAGACCTTCATTGTCTATATGTTCACTGGTTATTAACATTAAAGTCCTAAATTGTCCAGGACTTAAAGAATTGCCTGTTCCCATGAATACCTGTGAGATCTTCTGGTAAGGCTCTTATCTGTGTGATCCCTAACTTCAGAGTGAGATGGGTAGCTATTGGAGCACGTGATGTGGAAGTTCTGCATCCAAAGTATAGGAGTCTTAGACAAAGTCCAAGCATCATTTCTCCAGGCCTCACTACAAGCTTTTAATTGCATCCCTTCGCATGCATATAATCTTATGATCATAAAACATATCCGAAATGTCACAAGTAGACCATATTATGGTTTGGAGTTCAGGACTTTGGGTCCATGACAAAGTACACTTGGCTTTGCTCTATTGGGTCCTTGAAAAAGAAGCTCTGAGTAAATGCTGGGAAATGGAAACACAAAAGCTCTATGATTTCTCAGTCCACTGTCCAACACTCACTGCTGAGAGCTATTTATAGCATTGCCTGTTTCTCACCAATGGAAGTGTTAGAGTAAACAAAGTTTTCATAAGACTCTTGCCCCTGTACTCGTCTACAATCCAGAGAAATCAATTACATACTAATTAGTTTCCTGTTTTAATTAGTGTGCCTGCCAAAGGGCGGAGAGGACAGCCCTCTACTGATGACTAAGCCTGACAACCGAAAATAGGTGATCGAGGCCAGTGAAAGTGTATACAGTTTATGCATTAGAGATGCTACAAATTAATTTAAATTTAACATCACTTTATTTGTTCCTCTCCATTGTAATAAGGGGAATGTGTTAAATCAGGACAAGCAAAGGAAAACAAAGAACATTTTAAAGAATACAAATGTGGTAGCTCCATTGCAACCATAGAATTTTTTTTTCCTGCAAAATGTTTAGTACAGAATCATACGTGATAAAAAACACCCCAAAAGGATTGATTTCATACAAAAAATGAAGTGTCTCCTGATACCCATGGAAAACATCTATAATTTGGCATGGTGCATCATGAAAAACCAGGAGATTTTAACCCTATTCAAGTAGATCAATAGAACAACATTTAATGAAAGGTTGTGACCTTCATATCTGGGACACCAATAAGCTGCTGTGGGCTGGTATGAAGTACAGATAAGGAAGTGAACAAAGTGATAACTTGCATTTTCCAAGAGAGACTTCCACTCCTCCTTCATGTACCACAATAATACACCAATGAACATCTGGGTTTCCTAGTTTTGTCATAAATGAAAGACCCAGGAAAGAGAGAATACTTCAAATAAAACTCATGCCACAGCAACATGAATGTGAGACTACCTCATATTTAAATAAATCCCTTTGATTACATTGGAGATATAAGTTAAACCAGGGGTCGTCAACCCCCGGTCAGCGGCCCGATATCGGGCCGCAAAGGCCTTGGTAGCGGGCCACCAGCAGCCGTGCCTGCCTCCCCCACCTCGCAGCGAGGAGCTCGGCAGGCCCCGAGCGAAGCGGCCGCCAAAGCACTCACAGCCCGGCTAGCTTTTTGCTGTGGGGGGGGGGGAGGGAGGGAAGAGGCAGGCATATAAATGGGGAGTTTGAACAATGGCAGCATATAAAACTAATGTGAGGTTGGAACAGAAAGCACAGTTGACTCAGGCTGGAAATGCATGCCTCCTCATGCACAAATGGCAGCATTTTGTAGTTAATATGGGTAACCACATAACTGCCTACAAATTAATAATATAGACATAATATGATAGGCTAAGAAAGAACAGGAAAAATGCGATCTAGATATTACCTCAGTGATGCGTGGGTTGGAGCACTTGACGTTCCTGCTTGACCAATCAAGCCACCTTCCCCATCCCCCAACAGATGAGGGACAGTGCTGGCCCAGAGTACACCTCCCATCTACAGTGCACCAGCCACACTCATATTTCTGGTCTGCTTTCAGGCACAATCCACAGCTTTCTCGCTGGGCAGCACACTTATACAGGTGAACTGTGGAGACAGAAAACATGCATGACCTGAAAGTATACTTGCCAAACCAAAGGAACAGTATTTGCTCATAGTATTGCAAGGTACAAACTAGTCACTATATTGACTAATAATTTATCTACATTGCATTATGAAAGTATTATATGGAGAAAGGTATAGTTCAAACGATGAGCAATTTTAGGAAGAGTGAGAGATGCTGCCTTTGGAATGATATTCTATACAATTATTTATTCTTGAGATGATCAGATGATCCAGCTGTAATTTAAAATCAAACCACTGCTGGTCAAATTGTGAGCCAGACATCATGACACACTTTAGTGTGCTACTTTTTCAGAAACTCTCAACATCATATATTCAATGCTTTGTTAAGGATTACCAAATTGAGTACATACAAAACAGCAGATCAAGTTCAAAAACTGCATATAGCATTCTCTCTCTCTCTCTCTCTCTCTCTCTCTCTCTCTTTCTCTCTCTCTCTCTCATTCAGTAGCTCCCTCTTCAGATACTAGTTGATAGTGCCAGCTAGGATTCAACCAAAAGTAGAACTCAAGAGCTATGGGCAAGGTTATGTAAGGTTCTTACTTGCACATGAGTTTGAACAATTGGGGCATATAAATCCTTCGCTTTCCTGTTGAACCTTTCCCCCAGATGTTCTTAGATATTATTTCTTCCATGCTTGATTTGGAAGACAGCTTTAAAAACCTCTTTGTTTAGTTCCCTCCACTGATTTCAACCAAGAAAGACCTCTTTGAAAACAATGTCTCCATTCCCAGGGAGCCTGGCAGGACTTCCAATATATCAGGTTCCACAGTAAACTTCAAAAGCACTCAAAAGCAAAATATAGCTCAGATGGGAACAAATGGGAACCCATTAAATGGATGTCCTTGTAGCCATAAAAACCAGACTCTTTAACAGGTATTGTTTCAGGGAACAAGTCTGCTGATTTCAGAAGTCTTGTTTTGGTCTGAGCTGCCCCAGATTTGCTGTTGAATTCCAAATATGTTTACTCAGAAGTAAACCACACTGTGTTCAATGAAACAGACTCCTGGTAAGTGTGCACAGGAATTTAGCTTTGATCATATAATTAACTCTGATAACATGTATATTATTCTAGGCATTCCATTTAATGTAGCAGCTATCATTAAACTGCTTTTTCTTTCTCTGTTCTCCGCCAAGTGTGGATTTAGTAAGCCACATCTGACTATTTTTCCTAACCATAACTGATTGTTTTTAGTCAGCCCCAGGCACATATACATGTACTCTGATATTTCAGTTATTTCAGTAAGGTTGCCACTTGCCAACCTGTATTCAGAATTAAAAAAAAAATTCAAACCAGAGTTGTGCCATAATTTGAAGATATGGTAGGCCAGTTATGCTAAGTCTTTACTTTGCTGCAGCAAAGTAGACAAAGGAAATGAGAGACTATAATATAGCTTTTGGCTTCTAATCTTATCTTACATCCTTATGCAAAGTTTCTTTTCTGTTCTGTATCTAAGAGCATATAGTATTGCAATAATAAAGAAAATCATGTAATGGCCTAAGATATTTACATCAGTTAAAAGTAAGGATAAGTTTGTTCCTGTCAGACTCAGTTATGAGCTTGAGGATGGTTGTCGTGGTTGCAAAATTGTTTTTGAACCTGTTAAATCTAATTCAGAGGCTGCCCCATTTCTTGGTCCCAGTGAATCTAGCCATGCTGATCCATGAAACAGTGACCTTGAGATTGCACTGCTACAATGCATTCTCTTTGGGTTCCTTTTGAAGGCAATTTGGAAACATCAGCTGGTATAAAATGCAGCATTTCTTTTATCAACAGCGACTAATTGCTTGGCACATGTCATGCCTATTTTGCGATCTCTGTACCGGTTGCTGAAAATAAAGTTTATTATTATTGTTGCTGTTGTTTCTGAGTTCAATTTAAGGTGCTGGTTGTTACCTTTAAAGCCTTTTATGGTCTTAAAAGATATAGATCTGGACGACCATCTCTTCTACTATAACTCTGGCCCTTGGACCAATACCTACTGGCTAATAGCCTCTTGTAGTGTAGTTAGGATAGCTCTCACTAGGTCTAGAGCAGGGGCCTCCAGATGTCCATGGACTACAATTCCCATGAACTTATGAGGGGCTTATGGGAATTGTAGTCCATAGACATCTGGAAGGCCGCAGTTTGACTACCCCTGGTTTACAGCTTTTCCTGTGGCTCCTCCTATTTGATGGAATTGCCTTCCTGAAGTTGTTAGAAAGGCTTCTGCTTTCATAGTTTGACACTTATTTTTAATTACATAGTTGTTAGATGTAATGGAGTCTTTATTGTACATTTTTAGAATCATTGAAACCAGTCTTGAGTCCCATTTGAAGTAAAGAGAGTGGTTCTGACAACATTTCCTTGGATCTTTTCTGTGACTTGGAAAGGGACATAAAGTGTTATAGTGAAATCCAGCTTCCACTGTAATACAGAAAAAAAACCCATGAGGA
Source organism: Paroedura picta (assembly GCF_049243985.1). NCBI lineage: Eukaryota > Metazoa > Chordata > Lepidosauria > Squamata > Gekkonidae > Paroedura > Paroedura picta. The sequence goes on from NC_135372.1 coordinate 103,859,411, forward strand.
GCAAGAACACAGCGTTTTAAATTACTATTAAATACAGGCCATGTTTAAATGAAGCACTGTGAGTTCTTGGCTTCACTAGCTTTATAATCTTAGCTTTTAATAGTAGGTATTTAATTATTGTAGTTCCCATTTATTACACAATATTGCCCGTGTATTTGAATTTATTTCTGCAAAATGTGATTTATAAATATATGAAATATGTGTACCCATGGGCCTGTGCAATTCTTAATATATTCTATCTTTCACCACTAAATTGTTGCACAAAGACATCCCATTTGAACCATTTCAAGAAATGTCATACAAAATCTTCCCTAGGGCATATGTAGGACATCTGAGTGAAAGACGGCTATACATCCATAGATTTTATAAAGTGTATTGGAATTATGCAGCCTTCAGTAGTCCTCAAATAAAAATACAGCAGTACCAGGACTTTACAAAACACAAAATCTCTGAATTTCCTGATCAGATTTCTATATAGCCCATAACCCCAAAAACTTCAAATAAATTTATATTGTTACCTTTCAAATCCTCTGGGTTGTCAATGATAAAGTTTCCATTCCAAACCACTGCAAAATCTACTGCTAAGTTACTGATGTCCATTCCATCGTAGAGATACTAGGGAACAAGAACATTAATATATTAATGTCACTTCTCTGCATGTATGTGAGAGAAGGACCATTTACGCACTGGGAACTTCACTGCCCCAGCTCCCCTGCAGGAGGACAAATCGGGGGCAGATGGTGCACCAGGCCAAATGCTCCAAATAGAGAAAGAGGTGGGGCAACCGGCCATGACTAAAACTCCAGCCTGCAGCCTGGCATGAAACCTCCAGTCCATAAACGGTCAAGGGCTAGCGGCTGAACTATTATTTATTTTAACATTATATCACTTAGGAAAGTGAAACAGGATCTGAAAGATTGATAATATCCATCACCTGCATGGTGAGACACACATTCCAACACAAAGAGACAATTAAATCTGTCAATAGCCCTTGCAAGAAGAAATAAATTAATGATCCAATCCATGCAGGCTGTTCTTGCCATTCAAATCTCTTGCTTAATGAGGCCTATTTTACATACTACCTTTTCTCAGCAAGATGATTTACTATTTAATTATTTATTTATCATATGACATGTTTGTAGCATAGCCAGGAGATCCTTGGATTGTCTGGCAGCCAGGCAAGAGACGTTCGAAGTTGTTTTGCCATAGCTTGTCTCCATGTCATGACCCTTAGTGTTCCTTGTAGGTCTTCCATCCATATTAGTCAGGGTTGACCCTGCTTATCTCCTGAGATCTGATGAGATTGGGCTTGCCAGGGCTAGCAAGAAGATGAAGTCTTGACTTCTATGCCCTGTTGTTGACCCTTCAGGATAACTAGTTGATCACTGTGTGAAACAGGTTGCTGGACTAGACTGTGGTCTGATCCGCCAGGGCTCTCCATAAATATGTTCTTTATGAGGCTCATTGTCATGAATACTGAGCACTTCAGGATTCACACATTTGGCTGTAGCGACATTAATCGGAAATGTATACAAAATACCTTTGAGGTATACAGTCAAGGTCAAATATGTTATAGAAAAAATGAAAGAAGACAGGTAGTAACAATAGTACTATAACAGAATTTGAAGCCTGTAAAGTAGGACTTCCTCTTTTATAACTGGTTCTTAATATAATAGCTATTTTCCCCATCTGTTTTTGAGGTTGTAATTATGATAAACAAATGCATTCCAGAGAGCATTCTGAACAGTTGTATATGAGCCTAGGGACCAGTGAGGCAGCACCATTGAAGGGGAAAGGGAAGGCGACTGTAAGCCGCTTTGAGCCTCCTTCGGGTAGGGAAAAGCGGCATATAAGAACCAACTCTTCTTCTTCTTCTTCTTCTTTTCTGATAGAGTTACCACAAAGCCATTCATTATTTAACTCTCTGGATTCAGGGGTTGTACCAGAACAAGGGAACTAAGAACGTACTCATATGGGCAGGGGAAAATTGGATTATAGTTTAGTTGGGGCTCTTAAACAATAAGCACTTGAAAAGGAGTGAAACAGGGGCATTTTATATACTTGGCAACTGCTGGCTGCGATCACCACATGTTGCTGTGTTGGTGTGAAGCAGCAGAACAAATCTAGAGTCCAGTGGCACCGTTAAGACTTACAGAGTTTTAGTCAAGGTATGAGCTTTTGTGTGCATGCACATTTCCTCAGATACAATGTCATGAAAGATTCAAATGAATAGCCATGTTGGTCTGAAGCAGCACAATAAAATCAGAGTCCAGTAGCACCTTTAAGACCAACACTTGCACTCAAAAGCTCACACTTTGAATAAATCTTTGTTGATCTTAAAGATTTTATTGGACTCTGATTTTAATGTCAGGAAAGGACATTGTATGACATTTGTATCTGACAAAGTCTGTGTGCACACGAAAGCTCATACCTAGACTAAAACTTAAAGGTAAAGGTAAAGGTATCCCCTGTGCAAGCACCAAGTCATGTCTGACCCTTGGGGTGATGCCCTCTAGCGTTTTCATGGCAGATTCAATACCAGGGTGGTTTGTCAGTGCCTTCCCCAGTCATTGCCGTTTACTCCCCAGCAAGCTGGGTACTCGTTTTACTGACCTCGGAAGGATGGAAGGCTGAGTCAACCTTGAGCCGGCTGCTGGGATCGAACTTCCAGCCTCATGGGCAGAGCTTTCAGACTGCATGTCTGCTGCCTTACCACTCTGCGCCACAAGAAGCTCTTACAATTTAAGTATACTTAACTACTTTATGCTGAGTCAGAACTTTTGTCCAAGTTCAGTACTGTCTGCTCTGACTGGCAGCTGCTCTTTGAGACCTCAGGTAGGGAAGGGTCTTAAAAATACCTGTAATCCTTTTTTAAGTAGAAATGCCCACAATTATACTGGGGCGTTTCCACATGTAAGACATACATTCTATCACTGAATCTTTGTTCTTCAAGCTCCTGGAAAGCCACAGAAGCAAAAAAAACAAAAACAAAAAAACAAGCAAACGTACAACCAAAAAACTTTAAGTGAATGCTGTGGGGAAGGTTTTAATGCAATATCTGGGTGTTTCATACTCCTCCTCAACTTTATTATTGGACTACCTACCATTCCATCTTTACTTTAAGATGTCAAGCCATTGGACAACTGTGCAGCCTGACCATCTTTTACTGTAAATGTCCAAAGAACCACTTGCAACAATTATATCATTTTGAATTATTTTTAGGTTAAAAGCAAAACAAAACTGAGACCTTTACAAAGCACTTGGAGATACAGTAGAAGCTGATTGTCCTGACTGGCTGGATTGATTCCAACATCCTTCTTGTTCATTTGAATACTCCTGTCAAATCATCCAAAGCCTTGCTTCTCAACAGGCAGGAGTACAGAGGCCATTCTCTGTTGTCACTTTTTTCTTTCTTTCTTTCTTTTTTAGTGAAGGTTATATTTTATTCCTTACTTCTCTCACTCTCATCCTTGTCCCTTGCCCATCCTCTCCCAGCAACAGGCAGCTTTCCAGTAGTACACATTCTATCATGCTGCTGCAGCCTGGAATTTGACAGTTCCCTGATAAGCGGTCTGCAATTCTCTTTATCTCTGCTGTGTGAATTAGCTTTGCCTTAACACCTTTGTCACATCCCCGCCCTGACTCCCCCTTTCCCTGACCCCCCACAGTCACAGACGGGGAAGCTGACAGATAAAAGATTTTCTCTGGGGCCAGGATTCTAATTAAACACCTCACTTGCCTGTAGCACATTCCCACTTGGAATTCAGGATTAGTTTAACCCATTTCTCTCCCTCCCTCCCCCATTTTAGGCTTCACCACCTGGAATAATGCTTCCATGTGCCTTTCTTTTACCTTCTATGCTGTTGCCTCATGCATACTTCAGTCACTTCAGTATTTTGAAGATGAGGAAAAAAAATTGAAGAAGGAATACTTCCAATGATCAAGAATAACAGAAGCTCTTCTCAAGGTGGCTAGACAGAAAAGCTAGCCTTATGGAATGCAACAGCCTGCCCTGGCATTAAGGAATGGGCAGTCATGATGAATGGCTATAAGAATTAAATGCCCCATACTTGGAGGAGTCCTGGGAGACCTTCTATTGAATGAATATTTGTTTAAATCATCAGACCAAAAAAAAATGAAAAGAAAAAAAGAAAAGCCCACCAATGAACTAAACTGCTTTTTTCTTGTTGCCTTGGACCAACCTATGAAACCCACATGATTTCACTTCCAACTTTTATATTAAAGTCGGAAGGAGGAAACACAAGTCTTGCACAGCAGGGCAAAACTTTGTTGGGGTATTATATAAATGAATGAATAGCTTTTCTAAAGTAATCTATCAAGATTCTTCAATCTCAATTTGATGGAAGGCTAAAGACATGTTGAATGTGAGAGACAGACAGTGCAGTCCTAAACTGTCAGGCACTCTTTTAAGTCTATTCAAGTCAATGGGCTTTGAAGGGTAGAATTCTGTTTAGGATTACATTGAGAGACTCTTAATAAATAGGGACCACCGATTCATTTCTTTCTGATAAATTACCATATAAATTCTAGCAAGGTCATTATTTCAGATATGCTAGCTTAGATGTACATCATTCACTGTAATTACCTGGAAACCTGCCAGGAAACTGAGAACGGGAAGAACTTCTTGGCACTCTTTAGCCCCTCCCCCCATGGTGGGTATATTCTCCTTATAGTATTACTCAGTTACATCTTTCCACTAGCTCACGGAAGTACATGTTTAACTTGGGATTTCGTACAAGCTCTTTATCTGTATCTTTCCTAACATAATTTCCCACATCCTTTAATATAGGCTGTCTTCTCACTCCTCTCCCACTCCCCACAATCCTGCCCCAACCCAAGGCTCTTACTGAGCTATTCTGGCACTGGACACTTGAGCTGTTGAAGCGAAGAGCAGGCACACGATGAATCACGCCTTGGATGTTGAGGACACACTCATAGCCACGCTGGCCCGACTGAGGTTGTGGTAAATTTCTAGCCTTCAAGGTGATGGGCTTCACCTCACCAACAGGAATCAGAATCTCTTCTGTAGGAAAGAGCTGTGGGCAATCCTAGAGGAAAATATATAAAACACAAATATCTATGTAACTGCAGCCTCGGAATGCACAAGAACCGTAGGGTTCGGGAGAAACTAGATGAAGAACAAAGGTGCAAAGATCAAAGACCCCAAACAATATTTATTTTAAGCATCATGATTTTCAAGCATAATTCTCTGGAACAATCTTTTTGATTCCTCAGAGCAGTTTCTTATTAAGACTGGAAATAAACGAGTCAGCTTGTCATCATACAATCTACCTTTGATTTAGACAGACAATCGATCAGCTGGATGGGCAGGAAAGAATGCACTTTTCTGGCATGATTAAGTGAATAAAACAAATGAGCAACAAATAAGTCAAGAGTTCTCATTTGCTTTTGCAATTAAAATTTCCTTCTCTAAGGAAGCCTCTGACAATTCAGAGAATACTCTCAAAATGTATGTGTACATTTTGAAAGAAAGATTAAAGTCATTCAGGGTTGAAATAAGCAAGGCTTTTCTAATCAGCAAATGCAAACTTTTGACAAATACATTAGTTCAGAATATTAATCTGCTTTGAGAGCTCCTTTTGGATTTATTATTATGGTATTTATCCAGTATCACAAACATGACAACTAAGGTATATCATTCATAGCATTCACAATTTTCAAAATAAAGCACTCATCCAATTACCCAGTGAACCCTGCAGCACAATAGCACATAATCAAGGTGTTATCTGTTAATTAACAAATGGAAAGTTCCAGTTTATGACATCATAAATTATGTAAAATTGCCTTTCCATTAAGAATTTCATTTTTAGAGGTTAAATTGAAGAGAAGATTCTATTCAAATCATCAGCACACAACCACTCATATCCTGAGTGCACTAGCAGAACATGCTCATAGTGCAAACCATGACTTCTTTGGGTAGTAAAAACAACATACTCATAGCCACACTGGCAGGACTGAGGCTGGGTACTGGCACTAAGCACTTTTGGATCTAGTTTGTGGCTGGACTTTCTGGGGTTTCTATATATACTGCCTTGAGCTCCATAAGAATAAAAGGCAGAGTAAATGCATAATCCTTCACAAACTGTTTTGAGTTCCTTAGAAGAAAGGCTGTATGCAATCCAGCAAACAAATAAAATTAGGGCCTAAATGTGAATGTAGATCTTGTCCACAGGAAAACTACCTGATCTCAACAAATCATACAAATGCAAGCACTTAGAAGCATCATCACTTATTTTCAGCTGCAGAACCAAAGACTTGTGCAGCCAGACAGCAAATCCATCCATCTCACTGATAGATGTTGCTCACAGCCTTTTCTAGCTATGATCATACTTCTAATAATGCTTCCATTTCTCTATTAACTCAGGTGTAGATAAATGGAAAACAGATCATGTCTGTTTGGGGAGACCCAGTAGCTTTACCCAGAAGCTCCATAAACTTTTACAGCAACTCTTGTATATATTTTATTTCATTTTAAAGACAAATTTTTGTCAGAAATGATTTTTAGATCAGGTTGGGGAAAATATATGCATCACAGGGGGGAAAGGAACTTATATTCTAAGGAGTGACTTCATGAATGGGAGGAGAATATTTGTGATTAAGTATTTACCCTGTGCACCCTTGTCCTTGATTCTAAAAAAGTTCATCTTACATACAGAATGGCTCATGGCCTCATTCTCTAGGGTGCTACTCTAACTAAAGTGGCAGATGCCTTTAGTTGCACCATTAGTGATCCTCATATCTCTAGGATTTGGATGTTAAATAACAAGCATTTTAAATATATATGAACACAATTAATACAGAGAGTTTTTGTGGATGTTCATTTCACTCAAAGTGTTGAAGTCTGTTTATATCGCACCTTCCTTGGATGTTTTTTGTACTCTTTTGCTTTGCAGTAATTCATCTAATTTGTCTCTCGGTGTTACTATTGTGCTGTTTGCACTGCTAATTGCACTATAGCAGAACCTAATGACCAAATAAAAAGTTAGCTCACTACCACAACAAAAAGATATTCTTGGAAGTATTTTGAGAGGATGGGGTAAAGATTTCTATTGCATGGGACTATTCTGTTCTCTTTTTGTACAAACCAGGAACTTTGAGGGGTAAGCCTAAGGTGACCATGTGACCCGCATCTCAGTCCAGAATCCTGCGTCCTTGCACATTGTTATAATGTCCTGGCGGGGGCCTCTCTGTCGCCCCTGGGCAATGCAGCACGAGCCATTCCTAGGCCCAGGGGCGGCGGAGCTGCCCCTGCTGGAACATTTTAACAATGTGTCCATCACTCGCTTCGTTGCAAAAAGGCAGGCTTTCATTGTTGTCCCTCTGAGAGCAGCGAGCCAGGCAGCGGGCATGGCTTCATCCCGCATCGACTCCCTCCCTTCCAGAATTCTCCTGGAAGCTGTTGGAAAAGCTGTTGATACTACTATCCTCATAGAATCATAGAGTTGGAAGGAACCTCATGGGTCATCTAGTCCAACCCCCTGCACTATGCAGGACACTCACATCCCAATCACTCATCTACTGTAACCTGCCACCCCTTTGCCTTCACAGAATCAGCCTCTCCATCAGATGGCTATCTAGCCTCTGTTTAAAAATTTCCAAAGATGGAGAACCCACCACTTCCTGAGGAAGCCTGTTCCACTGAGAAATCACCGTCAGGAACTTCTTCCTCATGAAATAAGTGGAAACCATGTATGGTCTGACAGTTCCCCCCTTACTCAAAAGCTGAGCAACTATTTCCTACAAACAGAACATCACTAAATATACATTTTATTCTAAAGAAACACTACTGATCACAGGCTCCTAAATGCCAGTAAGATCCCATCATGCACTGACAAACAGTATGGGGAGGAAAGCCTCCTTTGTTAATAAACAGTGAATGCTCTACTCCAGCTACTAGAACTGTTGGTCAAACACGACCTTTTCCAGCATTTGAACAAAATTACGTCGCATAACAAGTGGATTCCAATGCATTCCTCTATAAGAGAGGCATGAGTATCCTCTAATTATAACAATATTTCTTCCAACAGGTTGAATTCTTTATCATCAGATTATCATTATTATTGGTTGAATTCTTTATTATCAGAGTGCCATGCAGTCTGGATTATTAATCAGCTGAATAGCCATTTCCATGTGTTTTCAAAAGAAAGAATCCCCACCAGCAAGTTCCTGCTCCCTGAAGTGGTCTGATATCCTCAGAGGTGATTTCCTCACCCAAGGGAGTCTCTCTTAGAATCACAGAATCATAGAGTTGGAAGGGGCCATACAGCCAATTAAATCTAAATCAGACTAAAGCATCCATGATAAGTATCTGTCCAGCCAACTGCTTGAAGACTGCCAGTGAGGGGGAGCTCACCACCTCCTTAGGCAGCCGATTCTACTGCTGAACTACTCTGACTGATTTTTTTTCATATCTAGCCAGTACTGTTCTACACATAGTGTTAACCCATTACTGCAGGCCCTATCCTCTGCTGCAAACAGGAACAACTGCCCACCTTCCTGTGATAACTTTTCAAATAATTAAAGAGAGTGATCATGTTCTCTCTCAACCTTCTCTATTCCAGGTTGAACATTCCCAAGTCTCTCAGCCATTCCTCATAGGGTTTGGTTCCCAGGCTCCAGATCATCCACATCCCTCTGCACCCTCTAAATCTTTCCACATCGTTTTTGAATTGAGGCCTCCAGAACTGCACACAGTATTCCAGGTATGGTTCAACCAGTGCAGTATACAGTGGGACTATGACATATTACAATTTTGAGTTGATGCCTCTGTTGATACAACCCAAGACTGTATTCGCTTTTTTCACTACCACATCACACTGTCTACTCATATTTAGCTTACAGTCCATGTATCCCAAAATCTCATTTATACACATAACTGCAGGTAGAAAGGAGAAAAAAGTAAGGCCCTCATCCAAGAGAATCTCACCTCAGCCAAGGGAACTACTGGGGTGGTGGGAGGGAGAAAGATACCCTATTTCATAGGCAGAGCAGGCACATGAAGATGAAAAGAAGACTTTTTCCTCTCTTTCTGAATGGCCACTCCCCATGCCTGGAGCTTGATATGTGTAGGAGGCTGAAGCCTGCTTTTAAATAGAAATGGTATAGCATGCTAAATTCTGCATTCACACATGAATGATGTACTTGCTTCATTAACTTCGATACTTTCATTTAAACTTCTACATAGCCCTTTCCCCTGCTTAACACCAAATGATTGGGCAGATTACCTTACTACTTCCTGGGGACTGTTGCTTTGTATGATTTTGTTTTTGTCCATTTGGTTCATTTCCCTCTTTTTATAAAGAAGTATATTCCCTCAGAGTCCTGAACACAAACATGTGTGCAAGAGGAACAGACTTCTATTGGTAGAGGAGTTATATTTTTTTTCCCCTGGAGCATAATTGTCATTATGTGCTGGGGGTAATGTAAACTGGCTTCATGGACCCCTGCTTTCAATACAGGTTGATTGGTGCTCTCCTTACATGGGTAATATACAGGCATTTTTGGTGAAGAGTTGTCCTGCATGCTATGGGAGTGACAGTCAACAATGCTACATTATCATGGGTTTCTAGTGCTACTATTGCATTTTCATTTTCAGCTTTGCTGCTAGGAGTGCACAGGATGGTAAGTACACTAGGCCAGTGTTAGCCTTTGCATAGAGGCTGCTGGCTTAGCTGGGGTGTTGCACTGAGCTACCAAAGGGATTTTTTTGAAATGCAAATATTTAAACAGAAAAAGTACTATCAAAAAGTGTTTGCATAACCAGAGAAGCCAGTAAAGGTGGTACAAAGATAAAAGTACACCTAGAGGTACTCTGCTATCATGTCTTTTTAAAATCTTCCATGCTGTTATAAATGCCTGAGTTAATGACAATTTTTCACTATTAGTTTACTTAATTTTGAAGACCAGGGAAATTCAAAACAGAGTATTGTAGAGTTAGGCCCCCAAATTAAAGGCAACTCATTATCCTTTTATCTTTTAAAGTTTCAGAACATCAAATTTAAGATTCATGCTGTTTTGCTACAATATGTGAATTATTGCTATAAGACAAAAACCCTGCGTGCACCATAGAGCACCGTCAGAGCAGAGGAACTGAAAAGGAATTATGTAGTATGATCCATTATCTTTCCAGCCTACAGTATTTTAATGCATCTGGAAAACAGTTTTCTGTTAGATGGATATGTGTGAAAGTCCCCCCCCCCCGCCTCAAAAAAAAATTGTACACTGTACGACTGGAAATGTTGGCTGTAAAGGGGTTTCTATTATCATTAGATACAAGGAGAATATAATGGATTTGTTTTCTCTTAGCAAAGGTTTCGTTGGGAGGGAAATGTCACATTGGGACTCTAAGTGAAAGTAAAGAATCAGTCAGATTGCGAGTATACTTGACTGTAGGGACAAGAAAGAAACTGCAGGCTTTTGCTGTTTGACAGCTTCAGTGATTGCATTAATAAAGGGATCTACGAATGAGGAAGGAGATGCTACAGGACGCAATATCACCAACTGCACAGGGCACTTGTGGCTACTGCATTGCTACTGGCCATTTTCATTGAATTTATCAGATGAGTGAATGAAGACACAGAACCTGTAGGGTGCTGTGCTTTGCTTGGGTGTGTGGCTTAGAAAAGAACGCTGCTGGGTACTGCTATGTTGTTACGGGGCACAATGTTTTAGACCGGAAACCTGTGGGAAACGATTGAAACGCTACTGGATTCCACTAAAAAGGCAGGTATGCGTTACGCCGAATTCCACTATTTTAAATTCCGTTATTTCTTTCTGCAAGCAATCTGCCACATTGATCCTTGTGCAGAATGGGCCACAGTCTTCCTGACAAGCCCATAAGAACTAAGCAAAGCAACTTCACCACCTTTTTACAGACTGCTTCCCCCAACAATCCTATGTCCCCAAATAAAGATTCCATTGAATCAAATAAAGACTCAGTTTTGACCCGTAACCCTTTCCTACCTAAAAATGCCACTGTTGCTTCTTACTAGAGTACAGTCTTGTAGAAGATACTATACAGCTAATCCACTCATCCCTTTCTTTTTAGGTCACAACTGTGTTTTCTCTTTGCAACAAACACCCATCAACCAAGCATCAGGAGCATTCTCACAAGCAAAGCCCCAAGAAGTAACCCACAAAGCACCAGGTTCAAGTGTAATTAAGTTGCTTAGGCAATTGATCTTCAAGTAGGAGTACATATTGGTAAACAAAGAAAGTTTCTTTTGGAGAGTGCTGGCATTCTTCGACCTTTACGAGGCTGAAGGTACAATATGTAGGAAGAGACAAGGCTTTTACCAGGAAGACTTACAAAGGCACAGGTAGAACAAATTTAGAGCCCAGTTTTTAAGACCAACAATTTTTATTCAAGGTTTGACCTTTCATGTGCACGCACACGAAAGCTCATCTGTTCCACATAATGTATTTCTGGTAAGGCCTTGGAGGAGTGTGTCTCATGGCTTAAGTGCCACTCAGCTCTTAACACCCACACAGGGAGGCTGTCCCACCCCTGAATGCCTCCTCCTTCCAATTGGCTTGCCTGTCTGTCCAGCAGCCAGCCAATTGCCTTTGGTCCCCTCAGTCCCCGATGACCCCCTGCTCCTTTCACTTCCCTCTGAGGCTGCAAATTCCTGCTGCAGGAGAGCTGCCCCTGCCAGTGAGTTCCCTGCCCAGAGGCCTCCAGCCTGCAGCCTTTCCAGGTCCTGGGGGGAGGGAGAGGCCATCTGCAGAGTTCTTCCACCACTCCCAACCCACCCCCACTCCCATCTAGTACCTGTTGGATTCCTGAATGTAACGGGCTTGGCCCCTAATACCTTGAATAAAACTTTGTTGGTCTTAAAGGTACCACTGGGTTCTAAATTTGTTCTGCTGCTTCAGACCAACACAGCTATCCACTTGAATCTAAAGGCATCAGCAGAAATTTTCAGTGGGATCAAAGCTCAGTTTTTGGTCCTATTTCCTTCACGCCAAATGAAATCTGGCCTCTTGACCCTGCTCATGCTCTGGATTGTTTTTCATTTTCATTACCATTTTCTTTACAATGCTTATGACAAGAAAGGGCAAGGGGTCCAACAGCTGAAATAGCCGTATAAAAAGCAAAGCACTTTGCAATACAACTTAACTCTTGGACAATAGTTTGTTAAATATTTTTTCTTAAACCCCGTCTTTGAATTATTAATTAGGAGCTGAGCTAGACAGCAAAAGTATTTTGTTGTGATCTGGCAAATCTAGCTCTTATTTTTATTATTATTTCATATGCTTTTTGGAGTCCAGGGTGGGACTCCAGCAGACTTTGAGTATTTCCCCAAATACTACAACTGGATAAATATGATATGAAAGACTTCCAAGTAAACCTGGCTAAAAATGCCTAGCTCAGCATTTACTAGTGAACAGAACGACAACATGCTTATAACTACCCTGACTGGCAAAGTTTTTCTAATATTGTTGTTTTCAGTGGTGCATTCAAGAAAGCAACAGGAATTAGTGTCTCCCCCCCCCCCCCCCCGGAGACTGGAATTTCCCTCCTAAGCCCAAGCAAGGCATTGCTGAGCTACAAAAGAAAATTACATTACAATTGCACTGTGTGAACACACAGAGAATTTCCCAAGATGGATATCCATCCGAGATCTAAATCTGTTTTTCAACTTCAGTTTAGATTTAATTTTTTTTGCCTTAGCATGGAACAAAAAGGGGTGTATGAACCCAATTTGCAATACAAGAGACAAGTTAAAAGAGACAGCTTGTTTCATTTTCATGAACATCTGAAACAAACATACACTTCATTCAAAGGTTACAGATATGTAATGCTAATTAGCTTAATAACCAATTTAGAACTTACATTTGAAATGCTTTTAGTGAACACTGTTTACAGTTTCAACTCACTTTTCCTAATAAATTCTTGTATTTTGCTAGGATTATATCCAGTGTATTTAATTTATAAAATAACAGGTTGGATAGAAAGTACTATGAGCAGATCTTTCTTGGTTTCCACTTTCTAGTGCAGCCCTTTGTGCATACTGTCCTCGAAAAGCTGCTCTTTTTAGTTCAACAAAGTATTCTACTTCATCACCTTTTCCGCATGAGGATTAAATGCCGGGTCAATAATCGTCTGGTAGCAGGGCTAATCCCTGCTACCACATGATGTCAGCGCAGGCTCAGGTTTGGCCCAGCCCTGGCCTGAATCAGAACCTCCAATGCCCCGTGGCAAGGGAATACAGATATGTGTTCCCTTTTTCACCCTGGGGGCTAACGGGGCCTATCTCAGGAGAGGAAAGGGAAGGCAACTGTAAGCCACTTTGAGACTCCTTCATGTAGAATAAAGTGGCATATAAGAACCAACTCTTCTTCTAAATCCTTGTGTGCAAAACAAAAGCTTTGTGTCAACAACAAAGTACTATTGGATTACAGTCCTGAAATGGAAGTACTAAACCATTCTAGTTTCAAAGGAACCTGAAACCATAAACTTCAAGTACTGGTCCTTACTTGAGAATGACCCACATTGTTTGGGAAAGGCATACCTGAAGGAGCACTTCATCCTTTACTGTCCAGTCTACCAGTTACAATCTGCCATCTAAGATAGTATCTCTATGTCTCTGCCTGCAGAGGTCAGGTGGGTGGTGACCACAGACAGAACCATTTATTGTTCTGTGCCTTTGGAATTCTCTTGAGGTGGAAGAGCTCCATTTTACAGGCCCTTAGCTCTCCTGGGAGTTCATTCCATCAGGTCGGGGCCAGGACTCAAAAGACCCTGGTCCTTGTCAATACCAGGCATACCTCCTTCAGGTCAGGGAACAAATTAGCACCTGCAGAGCGGAATATCCCGTGGGGGGCATAAGGAGAAAGGCAGTCCTGCAGATATGATGGACCCAGACAGCAGATGGCCTTAAAGGTTAACATAAAAAACTGCAACTGATTGTTTGATTTAGTCTGCATCTAGCCAGAGGACTGTTTTATTATTATAACACTAGCTGCAAAGGCCATTCATAAGAATCGACTTTGCAAGGCTGCCCTCGGGTCTGCCGTGGGACTACAGTCCCGCAGCAGTGTCCCTGTTGTGTGGGAAGCACTGTCGCCATGACGAGAACGCTCCCCGCGGCCCAGGGAAGGGAGGCGTGCCTCCCTCCCCCTCCCCCTGGCAGACTCCCTGGCCCACAGGAAGCGCTGTCGCCATGGTGAGAGCACTTCCCATGGGCAAGGGAATGGAGGCTTCCCCCCTCCCCCTCCCCCCGGGAGGCTCCCTGGCCCTTGAGAAGTTCTCTTACCATGGCGGGAGGCTTCTCCCTTCCCACGGCAGGTTTCCCAGGTGGTGGAAAGTGCTCCCTCCCCCACTCCCCCCCACTCCCCCCCCCGGTGGCCGGGACTCTTACCTGGGGCCCTGCAAGGTGGCAGAGCGACAGAGAGGCACAGTGTTCCTGGCTCTAGCAGCCAGGTACATCTGTGAGCCAAGGTGCGAGGGCTCAGTGAGGGAGGGCGGGAGCTGTAGGGGCAGGGCCAATCAGGGTGCAGCTGGTCACACCCTGATTGGCCCTATTCCAACTCGGGCAGCTGGACAGTTCGTCCCCCAAGGCTGTTTCACAATTATATATAGGAACCAATGGATAAGGATTAGACTGTTGAATGTTAACACTTTTCTGTCCTATATTATTGATAGTTTTTGGACTTCTAAAATGATTCATGTTTTACTTTGTGAATCAACTCAAACAGGTCTCTGGAGAGGCAGGATATCAAACTTCTAAATAAATGTGTAAAAATTTTTGAAGTCATTTCAGTTTTACCTTCTGACTCTAATCCCACTCTACTCTTAAATTTACTTCTGGATACTGGAATAATTTGAAATACTTTCTACTAGTTCTGTGATGCCAGCGAGATTTTTTAAAAACAATCACAAGTTTATGGTTGTGGAACGATAATAAATATAGTGAGATTCTAATATTTAACATTATGTTCTCAAAGGTCATAATCCCTTCCTCTAAAGTCAAGGCAAGGTATAACTAGGATGCAGAAGTGATACAGAAGTGAATAATTAGGAGTACTTTTTCATATATTTTGCAAAGAAGAAGAGGAGGAGGAGGAGGAGGTAGAGAAGGAGGAAGAGGAAGAAAAACCTGTACTGATATTTCACACATTTGCAAAAATCTATCACCAAAAAGCAAATGAATAAACCAGATGACTCCTTATCTGGTTTGGGGCTCCAGCTTCTAGTAAAGAAAAAAAGACTAGGCATTTAAAGGTCACACAGATGCTTCAGTTTTTTGTTGTTGATGCTGCTGACAATGATTATAATTACAAGGAATTTCAAGCCAGTCTGAAAACACAATCAGATATGGAGATTTCCAGGTGAGATTATTACCTCAACATTTCCGCTGAAAGGAAACAGAACCCTCCATTTTAACCTTTCAGAGCCTTTGAATACTATGTCTGCCTGTTTCAGTATTTCACACATGGAAGCCACATTGGAATTGTTTCCATTCCTCTGCTGAGATGAGACCACAGGAGCACATTTATGCTGCATGCATACTACTTTCATTTACACAGATATATATTTTATTACCATAAACCTCACAGTGACATGATAACACCAACATTCTTCATAGAAATTCTTTTCATGTTATAAAATTTATCTCAAAACAGATATCCATTCAGCACTATTATAAGTGCTCAGGAGTGGGGAATGCATACACTAATGATGATGATTTACAAAATTTATCCCCCCCCCTTCTGCTGTTACATAGGCCACCCAAGGCAGCTAAAAATTTAAATTATACATGATAAAATAGCATTATAGAACCATTAAAATAAACCCCTCTTGCCAAAGTACTTCATTAAAATAATTTTCAAAGGAGTTTTTTAAACCCCAGGTAAAATACATATAAATCAGATGAGAAACAAACTGGAAGACAGTGTAGGTGGGCCAAGACTGCAGAGATATGGCCCCTACAACTCACACTAGTCAATATCTTGGCTGCAGATCTCTGTACCAAGTTTCTGGACATTTTTAAAGGGCAGCCCCATGAAGAGCGTATTGTAGTAATTTAATTGAGATTTAATTATAGAATTCACCACAGTGGCCAAACCATTTTTGTCCAGGAAAGGTCACAGCTGGCTAACCAGTCAAAGCTGGTAAAAGGCACTCTTGACCACAGCTACCAGCAGTAAGCCCAAGTCCAAGAGTATCCCTCCAGACTTACAAATCCGTTTCTTTAAGGGGAGTGCAACCACATCTAGAATGGGTGATTTCTTAAATCCCACCAGCAGATATGTTCTGGGGTTTCCCTATAGGAACAAATCTGAAAAAATTGCTATTTTTTCGGAATATGGGCATGTCCCTATATTTTAGTACACTGAAACCCAAACAATGTCATCCAAAGCAGAATCACACTCTTGTAAATTCATAGAGGTACTTAGAGGACAACTCTTGTTTAGGATTGCACTATAAATGTAGCTCATACTATTCCACACTGCTCTGAACAAAAGAAAGTCATCTGTACAGTTGCACAATAGTGCAATGGTATTATTTTCAATTCCTGAGGTAACTGGATGGAAATCATTTTGTAGGAGCCTTGGTTGGCGACTTATGGAATACTATGACAGTGACAAGAGGTCATTCCTGGCAGCCAGCATTAATCAGAATGTTTGTACCTTGATTAAAGGTATGCATTTTAGCATAAAAGGGCTTCCATGTTCATTTTGGCATAAAAGGGCTTCCGTGTTCATTTTGGCAATGATTCCATAGCAACAAAATTATTTCTCCCCTAAGTGCTAACACTAAAAATACAACATGGGAAATCTTAAATGCATGCTGAATTAACTGTGGTTTAATTTATCAACATAGAGGCTAATCTCTGGGCCAAATTCCAAGCTCAATTGTGGGCTTTGTGAGAATCTAAATCCAATAATCTATGAGAGGTGCTTGAGAATCTGAATTACTCTGGATTCTGCAGGGATATTCTTCTTCTGGAAAACAGAACCTTGGATGAAACTATTAGACATATATGGTATCATGGATATCTGAGAAAGAATGTATATCACATTTACAAAATTAACACCTTGGGACAACCGGCTCTTATCATGTGAATTGTAGTAATTTTAGTTAATCCTTCAAAGAAAAACTGAGTCACGCCTCATCATTGCCTTAACAGGCTGGCTTGCACAGACGTAAGCACAGTGTTGTTTAACTGCATTAAGGAATCATTTGTCTAGAATAAAAACGGCAAAGAAACCAAGCAACGCAAATTTATTTGAGTGACTGCAGACAGCAGAACTGCCTCCCAGCATTAATAGGAAACAAGGTGGTGGAACATGAAAGTGCCACTTTTCCAGTCATTTAGCAAAGTATAACCTTACTTTAAAGGCTTCAGGTCACGTTCTCTCTGACATAAACAAGCAACTGCTAGTAACATGTCAGGGTTCACCACTGGTTAACATCAGGTTAAAAGTATGATTTTAACCTCTTGGGGGGGGGGAATAATGTGTCAAAATCATTGCGAAGGCAGGTTTCTTTGATCGCAATGCATTCTGATCCTGAACTTCATGAGAATGTTTGTATGTGAACTCCTTTCTCACTTAACATCACTAGTATCATTTTGATTAACTGCTGAAGAAAATGCATCTTCTGTTCACAGCAAGTGTGTGTTTTGTTTTGTGTGGATATTCCACTGCTATATTATGGGAAATGTATGGACAGCTTTGCTAACAAAGTGGTGCTGAAAGCAAATAAACAAATAAAACCCAACAAAACCTTCCTAAGACATTTTTGAACTTTGTGTGTTATTTTCTGCAAAGTGCTTTTAGCATAATAACTGGATTCAGCTTTATTCATAACCCTCATTCATTTTTCATAGAAAGACCAAGCAAATTAGCTTGCTGAGCTGGTTGTGTGTGTGTGTTTGGGGGGGGGGGGAAGAAGCACAGAGGAACAATGTTTCATTTGTATCACTGCTTGTTACACTTAGCTAGAGAGATCTCTCAAAGAAGCCCAATACATTTGTTTAGCATATGCTAACTAGAAAGAGGCTAACAGAAGCCTTGCCAGCTACAGAGGACAGGAAGGAAGTGGCAGGGAGAGAAGCAGAGGCAGATTTTTCATGACCTAGAGAGGACTTTCTTCAGGGTCATTAAAATAAAATAAAACCGTCTGATGTTCAAGAAAGCCAAACCTCCTGCTGCTCCACTTGGACAGATATTTAGAACACCTCCTTGAATATGCTGCCTAAATTTATGAAGAAGTTCTGCAATACCATTTAGAACAGACAGGGACTCAAAAACTCTCTAGAGTTCAATTTCCAGATATGTCACAGATTTACTTCTTCAGACTGGTCTGGAAAAATTATAAGTTCTGCTTTTTTCTTCCTTCCATTTCCTACCGGGGCAATAAGAGCAATCTACAACAGTAGAGAACTTTTGCTGCCATTGCCTTCAAGCTTGAAAACAAATTCCCAAAGTTAAGGGAAAGGAATGAAGACAACCCCACTGGATGGGAAGCAAGATGTATCCTCACTAAAGCACAGGAAAGATAAAAGATAATAGTTCCCTCTTGCCGTCTTAAAAAAGATGGATCTTGGTTTTGCATCTGGCTATTTAAAGCTTTTGCTTTGTCTCTAGAATTAGGAACTTCACCTTGGGCATCTTTTCTGGGTTCAGGCTGAAAGGCTTTGAAGTTTTACATACCACAAACTGCCTGGTGTTGCTTTTGGTTAAAAGCAACAAGGAGACAGGGACTGATTCCAATGATGAGTATGTCTGCCTCTCTGTTGCCAAGCCCTGCTGAGGTTCATAGACATGTTCCCCATTTATGTTATACTAGATTTAGAGCCCATTTTATTTCTAAATAAAATGGGTGCTAGATGGCAGTGGCCTCCACCACCGCGGACTGGCGCAGGCTTCTGCCTACGGCTGGATGGCATGGTGTGGGTGAGGAGGCTGGGGGCGGCATCCGTGGGGCGGCAGAAAGGCAGCGTGGGAGGTCTTACCGCGGCTGTTGGCGGATCCCGGGTAATCGGCGCAGCGTTCGGCAGCGGCGGCGGCTCCTGAGGGTTGGCGAGGCGCAGGCCCGGCGTTTAGCGGGCGTTGGTGAGGTGTGCCTGTGGGGGGGGGGGTCGAAGGGGGCAGGAAGTGTGGAGGCGGCGTGGGTGTCGGCGCGGCGCTTCGGGAGGTAGCGGCGCCATTTGCAATCGCCGTCTTCTCTCTCGGCGGGGGCGGCAAAATGGCGGCACTCCCGAAGATTTTTAAAGGGGAGTCCCTGCCAGCGGCGCGCAGGCCGGCTGGCGGGGGCTCCCTCGGGCGGCGGCTTGATGGGTGGCGGCTTGAAGGCTTGATGTGCGGCTTGACGCGCGGCTTGACCTGCGGCGGTTTGATCTGCGGCTTGACGGGCAGGGAGCCCCCGCCAGCCGGCCTGCGCGTCGCTGGCAGGGACTCCCTCGGGTGGCGGCTTGACGGTCGGCGGCTTGAAGGCTTGATGTGCGGCTTGACGCGCGGCTCGCAGTTGCTGCGCCTGGGAATTGGAGGGACCAATCGGCAGGCGCTTCGCGCCTGCCGATTGGTCCCTCCAATTGTCTGTCATGAGGAGGGGTCCAATCCGGACCCTTCCTCATCCCGGACACAGCCCGCCCCAGGAGGGCTTACTGTTTTATTTAGTCCGTGGCGCCAGTGGCGCCATGGGCGGTGTACAGATTATATATCTCCTGGCATAGTTTCTAACAGGAAAGGTATATGTTCTTTTAGTCCGGTGTTTCTTGTTGATTTAATATGCAGCAAAATTCTTTTATAAACAAAACTTGATTTTGCCTTTATAACTGTTTTATTGGATTCCATGTCATTTCCTCACTAGGCTGACTTTTCCTTTAAGAGGATGAATGGCAATGGCTTAATCATGCCAGCAAAGTAAATAGATCTGAAATCTGCAGCCAAATGCAGAAGCTGTTTATCTCCCACATTTGCAACAATATTGATGGGCTCTTTAATCTCAAGAGACCTCATGAGTACTTGGTAGTCCTATGACTGAGAACTGAACTATTTTATTTATTTAATTAATTATATTTATAAATTGCCTTCCTTTGCTGCTCAGGGCGGTTTATAATGGAACTTTCATGAAAACAGTACATTGTGAATAAATGTATTGGTTTGAACATATATAACAGTTTTGGTAACAGGAACTTGTGACAAATAGATATGATTTATAAAGTCAACATTTAATAATAGGACAATTCTCCATTTTTCTGCACTGTGGTTTCTATTCTTTTCTTGATTGATGGTGGAAGGGACCTCTGGGCTCTAGTTGGTGGATTTGTTTACTGGTCTTGACTGGAGGCCAGTTTACAGGCCCTGTGGAATTGTTTTGGCTCCCATCAGGGCCCTGATGTTGTCTGGGAGCTTGTTTCACTAGGTGGGGGCCAGGCCTAAGAAAGCCAAGGCTCTAGACAATGACAGTTGAGCTTCCTTGGAGCCAGGGATCACCGATTTGGTGATGCTTCTGGAACGTAGTGCTCTCTGGGGGGCATAGGTGGAGAGGCGGTTTCTCAGGTACTCAGGGCCCAGACCACATATGGCCTTGAACGTTATTCAGTAGTCAACTGGTAGTCAATGCAGCTGTTGGAGTGCAGACTGGATGTGGGCCCTCCAAGGTTTTCCTGTAAGAACCCTGGCTGCTGCATTCTGTACCAGTTGAAGTTTCCAGATCAGGGTTAAGGGTAGCCTTCGTATAGTGAGTTCTAGAAATCCAGAAATCCAGCCTAGAGGATGCTGGGAAATAGCCATTGTGCATGTTTTTATTTAGGACAGACATTTTGTTCTCTTCTCATCATAGGACTCCCTTACTTACTCTTGCCTTTTATTGAACAGTAAGATCTCCATACAGAGATCACAGAGATCTAATTTGGCCCTCAGTTCATTACACTTTTAATCCACTTGCAATACACTTTAGATTGTGGATTTTGCCATTTTACACAGTAAAATCTCTGAGTTGCTATGGTTGTGACAATTAATGATGCAGTCCTACAAGCTATGCATGGATAAGCCCCATTTATTTCTCAGGTTTACTGATTGAGTAAACAGGTGGTATATTACTATCTAAAGTTACAGAAAGGAATTTCTGGTAGAACAAAAGATTATGGGGATTATTTTTTCTTGCACTGATCAAACAGGCACTACTTACTGTCCTCCCAACTTGGTGAAATTTTCACAGGCTTTCTGTTCTAAATATATCTCGTGTCTTTGGCTTGAAAGCATGCTGTGCGCCTCTGAAATTTTGGGCCCTCCATTTACTTGTAGCCCTGTCAGCTCCTAATATTGAAAAAAGAGCAAATAAGAGCCAAACTACTTACCTTTCCTCTGCAATTTGGGAAGGTTTCTTTCTTTTAAAAAATATTAAGTTCCATGAGAGTAATGCCTGGGAACTGCTGCACTAAAAGGTACTGCCTAACCTATAATCCAGTGTCCATACCTCAGAAACATTGATCCGCCCCTCTTGAAATGAGCACGTTGTAGGGTCATGGGTGCAGAGGTTCCGATATTTACACCAGTGGCAACGAAAAGCACTATTCACACAAGAGAGGCACCTGTCAAGAAAGGAAAAAAAGTTATTGTGTGTGTATAAAAATGGTGCTTTCTCAATTTTACCCTGTGCATTTCAGTTTTGTTAATGTATCATTACTACTGAATAACCAATAAACCATTGTCTATGGAGGCCCAGGTCACTAGAGTAGCCATCTACTGCAGGCATGACTAATAGCACCCGATCTGTCCTGGGAACACCTACGCACAGTGATACACCCAATAGTTACCTCCAGACTAGATTTCTGTAATTTGCTCTTATCCCTCACCCAGAAATTGCAGCTGGTACAAAATGCAGCTGCTTGGGTTCTCACTGGAACACCATGGAGAGCCCATATTCAGCCGGTGCTGAGGTAGCTGCATTGGTTATCAGTTGAATTTTGGATGAAATTCAAAGTTTTGTTTTTAATCTTCAAGGTCATTTGCCGTCTGGGCTCAATGTATTTGTGGGACCACTTAACCTTCTATGCCTCCCACAGAGCCTTCCGCTCTGAAGGGTCAAATAGGTTGGTGATCCCTGGCCCTCGTGAGGTGTGCCTGGCCTCGACCAGGGCCAGGGTTTTCTCAGCTCTGGCCCCCACCTGCTGGAATGAGCCCCCAGATGAGCTGAGGGTCTTGATGGAGCTATCACAGGTCTGCAGGGCCTGTAAAACAGAACTCTTCCACCAGGCATTTGTTTCTGGTTGGACTGAGAAACATCTTCCCCCTCTGGTGCTCTGATGACCTATTCCATCATCCCTGATATAGATAACAGCCATTTGGAGGCTTGGTGGGGGATGTAGGGATGGATCTTTTGGGATGGCTGGGGAGGACGAGAGATAGTTCTTAATTATGTTTTATTGTTTTACTGTATTATTATTGATTAAGGTCATGCAAGACTCTGAGTGTTTTGCCAGGGCCAAAAAACTATCTTTTGGAATGGCTGGTGAGGGTGGGAGGGAGTTCTTATGCTTTATTTTATTACTGTATTATTACTGTGAGCTAGCTGCTCTAGGAGAGATGGCATGAAAGAAAGAAAGAAAGAAAGAAAGAAAGAAAGAAAGAAAGAAAGAAAGAAAGAAAGAAAGAAAGAAAGAAAGAAAGAAAGAAAGAAAGAATTCGTGGAGAATATAATAATAATATTTTATTTATTACTTGCCTTCTCTCTGATGATTCAGGGCAGGTTACAACATTGAAATTTACATAAATCAATATAAAAACCTAATTAAAATAATTAATTAAAACATTAAAACTATTACAAAATTACCCAGGAGAGTAATCTTAAACCCTTTTGATTGGATATATTTGGTGGATTCCTGGCAGGGAAATCAGCACTTCCAGGTGTCACTTCAACCTCAATCATTGGCCTGGTGGAACAGCTCCATTTTACACACCTTACAGGACTGATTAAGGTCATGCAAGACTCGGAGTGTTTTGCCAGGGCCAAAAAAGCACTGGCCCTAGTTGAGGCCAATTCAATCTCCTTGGGGTTGGGGATCCTGAGCAGATTTTGGTCTGCAGATGTTAACGCTCCTTGTAGGACATATGGAGAGAAGTAGTCCTGCAGGTACGATGGTCCAAGACCATGTAGGGCTTTAAAGTTTATAGCCAAAATCTTGAATCTGATTTGGTCTTCATTTTGGAGCCAGTGCAGCTTGATAGCATAACACAATAATTTTTTAAAAAATGTTCATGAAGTTGTGGGTGGTATGATTTCACGAACATTTTATGACAGTTGGATGCAGGTGAATTGCTGTCATCCTTTGCAAGGTATAAAGTATGAGGGTTTGGGATGGAGCCAGGTATGGCCTCGTGTCTTAGCCAGTGGGAATAGAAAACATATTTACAGAATTCTGGTTATCCCCTTGTGCAACCATATTAACCCACAGGCCCCGTGCATCTGATTCAACCAATCAACACCAAGAAATATTTATTTTTTGAAATTACACTTACTGTCTACACTTGCAAGTGATCCAGTTTTGACTGCTTTGTATTGCAGCTTTAAATAAGGAACTAGCATTTGGATTTGTAACTTAATTTCACTGTTAGCCCTAAACAGAACCAGCTTATTTTGTACCTAAGGCAAGAATTTAAAATTGCACCCCATACCTTCATAGTAGGTATTTTGGCACAGAGACAAATGCAAAAATAATAAAAGTAATAATAACACAATGTTTACTTTAGTTATATACTTTTTCTACAGCCTTCATTTGCCTTTGGCATAATAACATGTGGACATAGTGAAGATATAGGGGAGAATATTGGTCGGCACATTTTAGGGACTACTTGGAAACCTTATTCAAATTAACTTCACATGGTTTACCAGTATGTAAGAACTTGGTAAGAGAATCTCCAAGGAACTCACTGCCTCAGTAACCAACAAAAACTCTTAGGCCATGATCATCAGTTTTATGGGGACAGGGTTCTACATGATCACCACAATTTCATATACACCTTCCTTCATATCTAGACAAAAAAGCCATGCCCCCCACTCAAAATGGGGAATGGTGATATATAACTTTTGCCATGAATATTTATAAATTGTCCTTTGCTTAAATAAAAAAATAGTAAATTAAAACAAAAGAACTGGTCAATATAAACAAGGATTCATTTGTTGATGGATAGATTTTCCCATAAGATTGTGAGTGCGCTAGCTCTCAAACTGTTTTCCTGGCTAATAAGTCAAAATAATACAATTAACTATTTGTGTGTGGGGGGGGAGTTGTATCCCACGCTGAAAAAAAAATCAGTTCCAACCAGGTAAACCCCTGGTGACTAGATTTTGCTATTGACATATTTTTATCTTGAAGGTTTTAAGTTTCACTGGTCATCGGATGAACAATGTATAGTGTTACCTGGCACCTTAAAAGTTACTGTCTGCAACTCATATATGACAGCAGCAATAATAGTTTAATGCCATCTAGTGGGTCAGCTAGAGCTCAAGCAAAACTGCTACAATTCTATTGTGCAATTGCTCCAGATTTTGCCCAGGGCCTCTGCTATGCATGCAATTTTTCTTCTCCTGTCACTGAGACGGTGTGTTTTGCCTTGGGATATTTTCAGAACAGCAGCTCCCAAAGGGACAAAACTCTAAACAGCATTTGAATCATGAGCATTTCTGCTTCTACTGTGGAAGAGTCTTTTCTTCCACTTCTAATAATAAAAAGCTTTGAAGAAAAAGAGGGGATTTTATATTTGCAAAAGCCAACAGCATCCTTGAGATCTAAGAGTTCAACCTCCCACACTAGCTTACTGGTTTAACAGCACAAAAGCTTCTTTTTCTCCCCCTCTCAACAACCAATGATAATACAACAGATGGTCAGGGATTTTTAAGGCAAGTACAGGCCATTGGCCTAAAGTAGTTTCTTTGCCATTACAGAGAAACAGTGTTATAATTTATTATCTAAATATCAAACATGAGGCACACAAGGAATCCCAGCAGAAAATGCCCCAATGTAATGCTTCTCCCCTTACTATAGTAAAATACAAATTAACCATATTCTAAATTATATCTTCTTTTTGATACTTTTTGTAATCACCTTAATAGTAAAGGAAGCTCATTTTACTTAGACATCACAAATCTGAAGAGGTAAGCAATATGAAAGAATGAGCTGAGCATTGCTAATTACTCGTGTATTTGACCCCTTTCTCCATTTCTGTTAGTAGGCATCTGAATGTCACCTGCTCTTTAGTTCACTGTTCTAGGCTAGAAATGGATCTCCCTTTCAAAGAACTATGCCCATGGTCTAGTCTGAGAGTCTCACTATGCTATTTTTTACTCTGTTTCAGCTGAGAATAGCTTCTTATTTAGACTGGAATTACATGTGTATAAAGTTCAGCAAGGACGAAATGTGATTGTCAATCAACCTTTGTGCATACTCATTAATCATATTAGAAACCACACAAAAGTGGATTTTCAGTTGTGTTTCTGTTTTATATGAGAGAAACCTGCTAACCATATATTGGGCTTGGATCCTGTCTTTTTGCTCATGTAGGGGTGTGTGTGATTTTTACTTCCTTCCTTCTCTCACTGTTAGCCTTTCTTTAAACCTTTGTTGTTCCTGGGAGTTCACTGAACAATGCAGAAACAGTTGGGGGGGGGGGGGAGATTAATGTAGTAGGAGACTGGACACTCACCTACTTTTTCATATGTTTTCACTTTTTTCACCAAGCAAAAACACTGAAAAGTACTTCAAGCAGCACACGTGAATTCAGCTACAGGATGCTTTCTGATATTTTCTACTTCCCTACTTTAGAACTGATAAGTAAAACAAGGTATCTTTGAGCTACAGTCACTTTGGGGAGCTCTCACTTTGAGGAAGTGCACTCCTTTTTTGAAACACTAGGGCCATGCACCTGAACCCGCATGGACATTAAAGTTTACTTAAGAAAATCCAAGTGCCATTCCACACAGTAAAAAAAAAAAAAAAACTACCGTTACGCCAGAGCATCTCATGCATTTTGCCACTCTGCACGCCTGCTTGAAATGGTGGAAGAGGGGAATGTGTTATACATGCTCCTCTCTTCTGCCTGTCAATCAAGACAGGTAGCCAATCATCTTTCTCTCTCTTTTAAAGGGACCACAATGCCAGCTAATTTTTTTAAAAATGAGACTTATGCATTTAAGCGAGTATGCATCTATTCATAGATGCATAGGGCTTCTTTTACTGCAAGCCCTCTTGCAATCCGGAGCCTTGAAGCTTTAAAAAAATTTGGGGGGGGGATTTTTTTTTGGGTGGTGATGCTTTGTGGGCAAACTGGTGGAGAAAAGTTTATTTTGTACTCTGCCTGGCGATTGTGTGCCTATTAGTTGCTCCAGGCAGTTTTTTCCAAGAAAGAAAGAAAGAAAGAAAGAAAGAAAGAAAGAAAGAAAGAAAGAAAGAAAGAAAGAAAGAAAGAAAGAAAGAAAGAAAGAAAGCCCTATTCCGGGTGAAGAGAGAGGGAGGCAGGCTCGAGGGTGGGCACTGCAGCTGGAGATCTCGCTACTTCGGCCACTTTGGTAACATACGTGTCTTTTGCTAGTGGCTTGCTGGCTGCTTTCATCCTGCTCACGCTACATGGCAGGGGGAATCCAGTTTATGCGATTCCCCTGCAAGCACTTTAAAATAGAGGATGGAGCTGCCGGTTTGCTGCTGGAATACTGGATGTTCATGACATCGTGCAAAATGCCGAAAATATGGCATTTACAAAAAGTAAGAATTTCACTTTTTTAACGGGCGTGGAATGGCTCCAAGATTTAGCTTTAAGACCGTCAAATAGCTTTTCACAACACTGGCTGCAACAATTCACCACTATTTAACCATGTTGTTTTGATCTTCGGGGCTAGTACTTGATGCTGAGATATCTCCTGCGCTGAACAATGCTAACTCTTATTGGTAGAATTTTCAAGGATTATGAGAAGGAGGAACAGAAATAGATTCTTACAATTGGTGGGCACTGCAGTTGTAGAACTTGAACTCAGTGCTGACAAACATCTTGCCTGTCTCTTTGGATTTCAGCAGCAGCTCTATCCCAAACCAGTCTGGAGAATGAAAGAGAGGAAAGGACAATTAAAATGGGGAAAAATAAGATGGAATTGTTTAGTTCACTCATATATAGATTCATTATCTGCAAGTCTCCTTTCTTATAGCCTTCTGGAGTTTTTGTTTCCTTATCAGTTGCTTATTCACCTGCTTTGTCTAGTGAGGTTGTTACAACCTGTTCTTTCCAAGTGGGATGCTGCAAACACCTTTCATGTATCTGATGCCAGGTAAGTCTCCTTATACAATGGGAAAGTATCTACCTACTTTGGTTAAGTAGGCCACTGGGATCACATCTGATTTTGCCCAAAGTAGGCTAGGCTCTCTCTGTCTTTTCCTGCACCTTGTGGTAAGTTCTAAGACTTAGTACTCTCACAAAGCCACACTAAACATAGTTACAGCTTTTGAAGTCAGCAGGCTTACAAAAGAGCAATTTGACTTAGGATGACACTGTCATGGTATGGAAGATACACCAATGCTACTGTTTCTTAAATTGCCAAAATAGCATCAGAAACACCAGGCCATGCAGGAGGAGCCCACACTGAAGCCTACATTTTCGGAAAGCTGATGCTGGCAAGGGCAGATGGCACAGCATAGAGTCCCTTCTCATAATGAAAGGTTCCCACATATCCAGAATAATAAAAATACTGGGACACAAGGCCTGAAGAAAATGAAGTAAGGTAGCAAAACCCTAAGTCCTGAATCCAACTACACATTATATACTGCAGTTATGCCGATTCCTTGCTTTCAAAATTCCATGAAGCTGAGTTGTATCCTTATCTCTGCTTGCTGAGCTGCTTTTTTTAAAAACAGAGTTTAATTTTTTTAATATCTTCCTTTTCTCCACAATGGAAACCCAAAGCTGCTTACATTATTCTCCCCTTTTCCATTTTATATTCACAGAAAATTATGTGAGACAGCTGAGAGTGAGAGAGAGAAAGAGAATGACTGGACTGAGATCACCTAGCAAACTTCCATAGGAAGGTAGTGATTTGAATGTGGTTCTTCCAGCTCCTAGCCTGACACTCTAACCACTGCTCCACACTGGCTAATATAAG
Organism: Paroedura picta; assembly: GCF_049243985.1. NCBI lineage: Eukaryota > Metazoa > Chordata > Lepidosauria > Squamata > Gekkonidae > Paroedura > Paroedura picta. The sequence goes on from NC_135372.1 coordinate 103,887,552, forward strand.
GAAGCATTGTGAAACATGATCTTCCTCTTGCCAACTCATACCCATACATGTGAAAACTGGACCTGAGATTGACAGGTGATGCCTTTTTATGTGACACTAACATAATGAAAATTACTCGTAATAGTGGCTTTGCAATTATGGAACCAGATCAATGTGAACAAACACCAACTTGCTCTGAAGTTAGTATTAAACTTTCTACTCTCTCTACCCAAGCAGGAATGTTTGGAAATCAGCCAATGAGAAAATAAGTTTAAAACAATTAGCTTTTGGTAACGATGAACATAAGCATGTGTGTAAGAAAGAACTTGACAGCAGTGACATTCACAAAGCAACAGCCTGAAAAATAGAAACCTCTTCCACCCACTCATGGTAGCTGAGTCAGACCTCAGAGCGTGAGTAACACCCACGCTGCCTCCTTCCTGGTCCGCCTTAAGGAACAAAAGAATGAGACCCCTAATAATACATAAGCCCAGAAAGCAGATGGCTTGAAGTTTGACTGTTAAACGTGGGGGTGCACAAGATTTCATAGGAACAGTTTACTCCCACTGCAGGCAAACACAGGACAGCCATGCTTGCGGATCCCATCCCTTTACCACCAGACGTTTGGCACTAGAGAGCTGTTCGCTGATAGAGTCTGCAGCCAGCTATCATATTCCACTGATATTTGTTTTAGTTCCTTGGACAAGGACACACACCTGCCATATTAGGCACTCTTAAAACTGTTTTAGCATCCTATTGGAGTAAAGAAATAGAATGACAAGACCACACTGACACCCAGGCAGAATTTAGTACATGCCAAGCTCAGCAGAAAAGTAAGAGACCTCCCCTTGGTGTCGCATGTCCCTCCCCAAAGTCTATCTTGAATAATGATACTTCTTTCACATAGATTCTGGGAGGTTGGCCCACTTGCACTTGCAGACAGCAATCTGCTCTAAATCAGCTTCTTACTGGTAGTGATCGGTCACCTAACAGAGACAGAAGCCCTGGGACCAGACCCTATGCTGGTACCACATCCATCAAAAAAACAGTTTTACCAAACATAGTTATATGCTGGGAGGAGCAGGGTACAAACTGAAAAATAAAATAAATAAAATCTAAAGATTATCACGAGGGGCTCATTCACTCACACAATTTCCATTGTGGCATATGCGTTCACCTTGTTTTTTAGCTGTTTATAGCTCTGCCTCTATGCAAGAGAATGAATGGCCAGGAAACTGACATCCAAAGTGGCAACACTGCACTCTTCCGAGGCACTCTGCTACTGACCACAAAGACACTTCAGTTCAATAAATAAAAAATAAAAAGAGAGCAACTAAAATTTCAGTTCAACTTTATTAATGTTTAATAATAATAATAAGGCTCATGATTACCTTTCCTACTATGGTTGTTCAATCCAAAGATTTGATAGAAACAAAGTATTCTAGGGAGTTCTTTTGTGACTGTTTTGTTATAATCTTTTCTTGTATATCCCTGTGTTCTGTACTGAAATGCCACAGACTTTATAGTATGTGATATTTTGTTCTGTTTTTTACTCGCACTGCAGCTTTTGCCACAATGGATGTCTTTAAGGTGCGGCAGGATTCTCTGTCATTCTTTATATAATGTAAGACTTGCTAGTCCCTCCTCCTTCTATGCTGCTTCACACAGAATGCAAATAGATAGGTCTGCTGTTTCCTAATGATGACCAATCTTTTGGGTAGGTGCATTTCAAGGCAAGGAGGGGGTGCCTTTTTAGTGCACACCAGCATGATAAATGTACACTGGGCCAGATTCGCCTCAAATCTACTAGTTGAAGGAGGAGGCATCATAGGGGAGGTAAGCAACAGAGGTTCTTAACTCTAATGCTAGGCCCACCAACTCCACAGTTTCTATTCCAAGCAAATTCCCTAAGCCCTGCCATTTGTGATATTGTACTGCAGTTTGTCTGTCCCTTGTTATATCTCAATGAATAAACCAGCTCACCCTGGTCCACAGGTATGGCAGGGACATCCTTAGATACTGGTGAGATGCATACAATCTGGTTGCCCAAAACTTGGCCTTCCACTTCTGAGAGGTTTCCAAATACGCAAGTGATACCAGTTGACAGGTCAGGTGCATCACTCACTAGCAAGCTGAGCTAGAAAGAAAAGGAAAGAGAAACAACAATGAATGTTCTAAACAGCTTTCAGAGTCCAAACACCACACAAAGTGTTAGGTTGATTGTAATACTGCTTGCATTGTTTTGGACTGTATGTAAGCTGACTTGAGCTCTTCCAGTGGAGAGAGTGGGATACAAATTATTAAAAGAAAAGAAGCAGAAAGAAACTGGCACGATCATGAAACATTATTCCTTTCTTTTTCCTCTCTTCAGCAGTGAAGAAGCAGTCAAGCGGCCAGCTGCTCTTCAATAGCTTTGCACGTCATTGTATGGCAGTTGAAGTTACCCAGCTGACCTGATATGTGATAATACCAGTGGGCAGAAATACAATCAACAATTCCCTCCCAGCTAGACATCAGAAAAGCTTTTAACAGTGCTACAAAAAGCCCAACTTCTAACCAGGGGGACTTTCTTCCACATATCACTGGAAAATATATTATATTTTCCCATTGATACCCTTAAAACCCAGAGGTTGGTCCAGAAAAGATTACTCCTTAGGGCCTAGCCTCACAAATTGTAAATTACAGTACACAAAAGTCAATTTGAATTGACTTCCAACCTCTAGTGACATGATAGTTCTGCCCCACATAGATCTCAGCATGGATTTCTACAAACCACACTGAATGCTCAAAATCTATTTTCACAGTGTTGTGCAGAAAGTTAATCCACACTGAGATCTGCATCTGGCCATGTGCATATGGAACCCATACTTGAAATTAACATACAAAGATTGAAAACCTAATAATGAAGAAAGGCATTTCCCCCAACTCTTACTTACTGGAAGGCTGTGCTCAGAAACTGGGATACTGTTGGGCTGCACAATGATACTCATACACTGGTTAATGCTGGCTGCAAATCGGTACGGTTCATTTGCTCGCTCGCACTTGTCCCTCCGGGAACACCTGGCACCAAAAGCACAGAACAGTATATGTGTAAAGCAAGTATACTTCCACATTCCCTGAAGTTGTTTACATCTCCCATTATTTTGCCTTTTCGTAACATATGATAAAGAAGTTTACTAGAAAAAATGATATAGCACAATTTATTCTATACTAGGCATTACCACTCCTTCAAGACAAGTAGCTTACGGACATGTTGGACAGCATTTGTGTGGTATGGTGTTGCTCAGGAGTATCTAATTGTAATGATTTCCATAGTTACTTACTTTCTTCAGATTCATTCCTGATTTTAGACACATTGATCACATCTTACTTAAGAGAAAGTATTGTCAGTTAAGAAAAAGATGCCTCCAGCTGAATGGAACCCAAGAATGGTGTATCAGAGGAAAAAATCAGATAACTGGCTTTGGAAGCTATGATCTTGAACACAGGAATTTCCATCACCGGATTCTGTGGTTGCCAGTGGTGCTTTTAATTTTCTAAGAATTAAACTATATAACACAGGATGGCAACAACTTCACAACATTTTCTATTTAATTAAAAACTGAGGCTAATTAATCTTCTCATGGAGGTGAAGGGTCTTAGAATGCTGGAAGCTTGCATTCCTCTGCTGTACACTGGAGTTAAGGCTTGTTTTAATGGCTGAATCACCCAGGCTCCCTGCCTCCTTGAACAGAAGCCATTACATGTCACAAGCTGAGTTATGAGCTCTGCAGCTGGCAAGTTTTGGACACCTGGCTCATCACCAGAATCATTTCATTTGAGAAGAGTCCCAGAGTGGGCTGAAACTCTGAGCTTCTATCAAAATGAAGAGAAATGGAGAGAAAAGGCTAATCATCTTGTGATCTTTCCATTTTGCTTCATCATAAGAGGTTATGAGGTCACTGAGCATACTTAGAGAGAGCTCTGAAAAAGTCAGGAGAAGGAGTACTGCTACCAACCAAGCACCAGAGATGTTGTTGAACTTCTGCCACTCAATGCAAATGAAATCTGTAATATGCTGGGCTAAAAGACTCAGGATCAAATTTAGCATGGCGGAGTCGGTATATTTGTCTTGAAGAACTAAGCAAGTGTACTAGGACTTGGAAGAATGTACTTAAAGAAGGAGCCTGATTTTATGTTCTGTACAGGTAAAGGTGGGGAGGACAGAATTTGCTTTGTTTAGAGTGGCGTAATTCATACCTTTAAACAAAATGTCTTAGCTTACTTACTTGAAGGATGTGGGTATGGTAATCCAGAGCACATTTCTACCATAGTGAACATTACAGGGTTGCCATTCCCTGATTGAAGCCTGGGATTCCTCAGACAGCTCTGGAGGCATTTAAAGGGACCTAGGTGACCCTTCCTACACAATCCAGGAAGTGCAGGTAGGGCAACATACAGGCTTGGGGACTGCTGAGCCAGCCCAGCAGGGACAGCAAGCCTGGGTGGGGAGCTGACAGGTCAGCTCCACACCCTCCCCCCCCCCATCCCAGCCTACAGCTGGCTTCAGCAGGGTCAGGAAGGGTGGGTGCAGGGCTGAATTGTCGGCTCTATGGGCTTATCTGATCAGAACTGCATATCCCTAATTCATTTTCCTTTTTGGAGAGGATGCTAGCTTTTAAACAGCAATTTCTTTGGAAATCAGCTTTTGCCATTAATCCATAAGTAGAGGCAAGTGGAAGGCTACCACCTAGGACTCTGAGTGAATCATTCTTATGTGACATGTTAGAGGACTACGGGAATAGCTACAATATGTGGCCCACTCAAGACCAATGTTTCCCTCAGCATTGTCTTATCTTACACAGGAATAAAACATTAGCTTTGATTTTGGTATACTTCCCATACTACCAGGTTGCACTCACTTGAAACTTGTGAAGCAATTAGTTATTGTAACTATTGGAAGCAGACTTTGTTTGTCACCTGTCACCTGTCAAAGCATACTGGCTGTATGCAATCTTAGGTAAATGCTTACATTAGCAAACAAGCTGGCTGTTCTACAAAAGGTCTCAATCTTTCCATGGCAAACTTTGTCCAGATGCAATGACAAGAGGGGCTCACAAAACTGGGCCTCAAAGGCAGGAAACGCCAAGCAGTCTTCATTACTGAAATGTTATTTGTGTCTATAAAATTGCACTGAGGGTGGGGGGTGTTACCAATTTCCCTCTGCAAGCAGTAACAGAGATACCTAGCAATTGATACAGCTATTTTCTTTCTGCACCCTCCCCCTTTAGTGGAATATAATGGACTGAAATATGAATGCTGCCAAAGAAAAGAATTATTGTCTTTTAAGTGAATCTGTGAGATTGCTCTAAAGTGAGCTCTTGACTGAAGCCTTTATCTCATTGACTTGCTGGAATGGCTCTTTTTTATCATACTATTTATGGCAACAGCCCTAACAGAGATAAATAGTTCTGGAGACAATAACATACTAGCAAACAAGCAGCATATGGGGGAGCCCTGCAGGAGATAGTTCCCAACAGACCAAGGAGACTCTTTAGCAGTCTCCTCGTTGGCTGTATCTGCTGCCTGAACAACAGGGTGACCTGTAGTGCAATCCTAAACAAGAGCGACACTCTTCTAAGCCCACTGAGATCAACGGGCTAAGAAAAGAGTAACTATTTTAGGTGTGCACAGTGAGGGAGGAGGAGAAGAAAACTTCCTTTCTCTTTCCTCTTTAAAAAGAGATACTCATGCCTTAAGCTGGCATACCAAACTCTGTAGATAGGATGCCCATTCCGTTTTATAGTCCAGACAAGTGATTTTAAGGAAGAATGGAAGATTTGTTTCACTTACAGTGAATCTTCCTTCTCTGTGGACTGAAAATGGGGCAGTTCTGATCACTCAGAATTAGTTTCTCCTCCTCTAGGCAGGGTCATAATGGGGAGGTGCTTCTCCCCAGTCTGGTCCAGAGGAGTACCAGTGGATAAAACTAAAGCAACCATAACACCTCTCCCCTAATAGCAACTATATAAGTCTTGGGTACAGCAAGGCCCAAGCTGTCACCACATCCAGGAGGCTCGACAGGGCAGCTGGAGGCACGCTGGGTGGTTGGTGCATCAGCCAGATGATAGAGTTCTCCACTGAGTCCCACTCTAGGGTAGTTCAATCCCTTACTTCCCTTGAGGAGGGGTGCCAAAATTCTAGTCAGGGCCAAAGACTGGCAGCTGGGAGAAGCACCTTCCCCTAGTGGGGTCACAAATATTTGTGACCCTGCCTACAAGGAGGAAGAGCTAATTCCAAATGGTCAGAACTGACCCTCGGAGGGCCACTGGAGAAGCACGTCTCTCTCAGCTGCATCTTAAGGCTCTCTAACATTGCCATTTGCAATGTTAGAAATTGCCCTGAATAAAGAAGATTCCTCAAAGCAAAATAAAAATAAATAAAGGGGCTGTGCTTAAACAGAACAACTGTAGGATTCTCATAGAGGGACCCTGGACATCTTTGTTGCCATCTATTATGCCTATGGTGAAATTTGAACTCGATTGGTAGAAGCTTTTTCAGTTAAAAGATTTTTCAGTTATGTGAGGAGCAAACGTAAAGTAAAGGAGGCAATAGGCCCACTGCGGATGGACAAACCCTAATGGAGGATGCAGAGAAAGCAGAAAGGCTCAGCGCCTATTTTACATCTGTTTTTTCCCACAAGTCAAAGGGTTTAGGCACATCTAGAGATGGCAGTAGCCAAGAGTGTCTGGGTGGCAGGTTGACATGGACAAAGAGGTTGTTGAGAGGCATTTAGCTGCATTGGATGAGTTCAAATCCTCTGGGCTGGATGAAATGCACCCGAGAGTGCTCAAAGAACTTTCCAGAGAACTTGCACAACCCTTGTCCATCAACTTCGGGACCTCTTTAAGGACTGGAGATGTCCCGGAGGACTGGAAGAGAGAAAACATTATTCCGATCTTCAAAAAAGGGAGGAACATATGGATGTCGCAGTGCTTTTCTCCACCCTTGGTGGTCGGGGGGGGGGGGAGAGCTCACATGGGGGCCTCTGCCATGCACAGCAGAAGCCTGGAAGGCCCATGGGCAGTAAGGCTGAGACGAAAGGCAGACAGCCATCATTGAGGGTGTAGAAGTTGCCGGAAGACAGACATGGCATTAGCAGTATACCAGCCCCCTGATTGGCTATGGAGGGACGGCCCTCCCCCTAGGGCTAATCAGAAGGCAGGCACATCAGCAGTGGCATCCCCAGCTGGGAGGGAGGGTCAGCACATAGTGGGAAGTACCCTGCACATTTATATATAAAGGACATGGAAGGCAGCCACCCCCCCCCCCCCCACGCAACCATAATGGACATAAGGAAGCTATTCACACCTGCTGGTAATTTATTATAGACTACCAATGTTTTATATAGTTTGATAATGGACTAAAGAGCGACTGGGGAATGGAAGTGGAAGGCATGGAAGTAGGATGTGGGGAAAGCTGCAGGAATGTATGAGAGTGTACATATGTGAACTGTCAAGTACAATTGAATATTTTGTCGGATGTACATCTGTGCTGATTGCAACTTGGAAAGCATATTACCTTGGTAACTGAGCACCATCACAAAATAGAAGAGAGCTATGAAGACTTCAGGTCATCACCTGAAGTAGATGCTACTGTTTTTTCCCCTGGAAGGACTCCTTTGCAGCACTTCCCTCAGGTTTCTGCTTCTCAGGCCACTGCCTATTCCATGCTTCATTCATATAACTTGCCTGATTCAAGGCAAGCAGCCTCAAGCGTAAACAAAGTGGTTGTCATGTGATTTCATCATCCCAAAATTATATGTGCTCATCCGATTTTATCAGCCCCTTAACAAATGCAGTGTGAACAGCACTGCTTTGACCTTCACATTTTTTCTGAGAAGAGCACAAAAAAAGCTGAACCACTTGGCAGGAAAAAAAAAGACAAAAATTGACATTTGAAATATTTTTGGGGAACAAACTTAATTCAGAGGAGACCTCTGAACATGAGTGCAACCTTAAAAGCAGCAAGATTGACACAACTATTGATACATTCAAGACAACTGTTTCAGTAAAATTATCGCTGCTTCAGGAAAGTGGTGGTGAGACAGGAATATTCTAAGGAGAAGTTGAAAAATACTATTAAGGAACTTTTCAAACCACTATATAGACTCTTACAACTCTGCCTATCTTGTGCCCCCAATACGGTTGCCAGCTGGGGCCTGGGGCTCTCTTGGAATTACAACTGATCTTCTTGCTTATGGTTCACTATAAGTCAGCTGTGATGTGGTGGCAATTCTCTCCACCAGATGTCAGAGATCAATTCCCATGAAGAAAATGGCTGCTGAGGTCCCTCCCATTCCCAAACTCCATACCCACATCTTTAGGATTATCCCAGGCTGGAATAGATAACCCTGCCCCCTAGGCTTGACAGAGTGCAGCTTCACACTGCACAAACGGTCAGGAAGTTGGGCAAGACCTTTGATGCCTCCCTTACTATAGAGGCACAGGTAATCAAAGAAGCACACCAGGTTTTTTTTCCATCTGTGCTAGGTGAGGCTACCTGGCCCTGGAACACGTAGACACAGTGATCCATGCGACAGTCACGCCCAGGTTAGATTAATGTAACTCACTCTATGTGGATCTTCCCTTATCCCTGACTCAGAATCCACAGTTTATCCAGGATGTGGCTGCACAGGTCCTATTAAAGACCCCCTGGAGAGTGCATATGCGACTGGTTCTCCAACAGCTGCACTGGTTGCCAATTGAATTCTGGATCAGGTTTAAAGTGTTGGTCCTAACCGTTAAGGCTCTACATGGTCTGGGGCCTGTGTACCTGAGAGACTGCCTCTCTGAATACATCCCCTGAATAGTTCTTCATTCAGCAAACAACTTGCTGATGTGTCCTGGCCACAGAGAGTTGCACTTAGCCCTAGCTCCAGCCTGGTGGAATGAGTTGCCATTTGACATGTGAGCCCTTCTGGAGCTAAGTTCTGGAGGGCTTGCAAGATGGCACTCTTCCGCCAGGCATTTGGTTGAGTCCAAGTACCACCATTCCCATCAAGTTGGGCCTCCTGGCAAAACCCCCAATTCTGCCATTTTTGTGCCAATGGATCAACTGTAACCATCTTATCTCCAGGCACATGGGGTGTGTGGAAGTGATTATTTAAAATGCATTTTAAAGCCTAAATATATTGTATTGGTTTTAATTTATTGTGTAAGCTGCCTCAAGACAATGAGGAGAGGGGCAGCCTATAAACTGGAATATAAACAAACAAACAAATGAATCTATAATGAATTGTGTTTTCTACTTCATCTTAAAAGTAGCTTAACAGGACACCAGGGTTATACTGGAGGAAAGAGGAAAGTTTGCAGAGTCTAACGTTTTCTTCTGATACTAAATAGGCCAGTGATATTGGGTAAATCATCAATATTAGAATAACAGGGATTCATCTACTTGGTTGTTTCCAAATTTCTCCTATCCCCCTGAAATTTCTTTCTGGATTCTGGAGATGCAAATGACCTGGAATCATATTTTTTTTCATTGTTCCATTTACTTCTTCCTGTATTTCTTAAAGAACATTGCACATTTCACTTCTTTCTGTCCATTTGAATTGCTATCCCCCTGTGCATGAACAAAAACACTGTAAAAAGGGAATTTTGATCAGTATTACATATAGCTATATTAGTATTCTTTTGTATGGTATTTAACCAATGTATAAGAGCATAAATGTATATTTATACCCTCCCATCGATATATGCACATACATACATATTTACCATAACATTGAAATTATTTTACAGTGTTTTAGTAATACACTCATATTTCTTGGTACCACAGGGGGAGGGGGAAAACTTCAAGTACATTGGGGAAATTGATAAATGATAAACTCTGCATTTCCTGTTCTGAAATTAATTGCACGTATTTTCTTAAATAGAAATTCAAGAGGAAGTGGCAGAGTGTTTGAAGCTGGTCAGTTGTTATCTCCTCCTGCAAAGATACTGTCCATTAGGATAGTGTAGAAAAACATTCTGCACATTGGCAAAGCAGGGATATTTTTTAGGAGAGCATACTGTAGGTCTCATTGACTGTTTACGCCACCATGAAAGTGATTTTGTCTGAATCATCATACAAAAGTCTCGTTCTCCAAAGTGCCAAGTAGAATGAGACAAAATTCCCCTTTTACAGATCTCTTCCTTGATCAGTGCTGACAGTTTTTTGCTTTCCCTGCAAAACTGTTCTAAGTAGTATTACTGGGTCAAGTACCATGATCCTTCATGGAAAGTCCTAGTCCCTCGGCGCACAACACAACCTCTGCAGAGGGATTACTCAGAAAAAATTATAATTAAGAGTCAATATTGGAAAATTTCATAAATTTCATCTCTTGAAAAAGTGGACCTGTGGCTAGGGTTTGAAAACAAACAAACAAAAAAGTGCTAAATTTTAAACCTGCCTAAAAACCCGACTCTTTAATCCCAGATGTGATGGGAAAGTCTGTGGTTTCTCTGCAGTGATGTAGTGTACTCTGAACATACTCAGAGGGTTTTTCCCTTATATAATATTGTTTCATGTGATCATCACAATGTCAGAAATCTCAGATATGACAATACGTGCCAGCTAGTATTTAGAAAATCAACAGGGATGGCAAGCAGCACTCTGAATACATGTGGTGGTCCATTCTCTGCCTCCTGACTGACCCCTGCCCTCCCTAACATGGACATGTGGGGGGGGAAGAAAATATTATGTAAGACTTAACCTTATGTTTTTGTTAGAATAGCTCAATAAAAAGAAACTGAAACTCCTGAAGTATTCTTGTATTTATCACTAAAATATCTTAACAATAAAAATCAGTAAACCTACCACACACACTAGTCAAGAGGTTGGAATCCATCTGAAGAAACAGAAGGCCTAAGGATCAACTTACAGTGAAACATATTTTTCGGGAGGTAGTGGCTCCACATATGCACGGTATTTTATTCAGGAGGTCACCCTAACTATCAATCTTTCTTTCTAGTCTTGAAATGTATTGTACTATACAGTCTCTCTGCAAGTCAAAGGGAGGGGGGACAAAATGTCTGCCTTCCCTAAAGTGGCTGTGGCAACCACTTTAAAAGAGACAAATCTGCAAAAGGAGGGAAGGGATCCCAATTGTGCAACAAAACCTGACTGCTATCTAAGAGGATGCTGTTCTTCTGGTGAAAATGTTGTTCTCCTGGAATTTTTACCTTTTGCTGTGAAAGATAAATCTCATAAAAATCCAGTTCAGCCTTGGCCTTAAAGCATTCAAGGGAGAAAACTCAAGAGGAGGATGGGTGGTTTACAAAAAAGTGACTGTCTCAATAAGGTAGATTCAAGTGGGTAGCTGTGTTGGTCTGAAGCAGCAAAACAAAATTTCCAGTGGCACTTCTTAAGACCGACAAAGTTTTATTCAAGGTATCAGCTTTCATGTGCACGTACACTTCTTCAGATACAATGTCATGGAATGAAAGTAATCAGTTCACTCTTCTAGGCAAAGTGTGAGAGTAAATTCTCAATAAGGTACAGTGATGTCCAAGTAGAAACAAAAGTAGAGTTACACTGGCAGAGTAGAGAGGAGCAAAGACAAAAAGACCACATGCAGGTTGCAGACCTCCTGCTAGCAACCATACTTGCTCATGGCCACTCCAAGGAATGGTGGTGGTGGTGGTGCCAAAGAAGGATTACAGCTGAACATCAAGAAGACAAAAGAAATTACTACTGATGAATTAAACAACTTTATGGGAGGTAGAGAAGAAAGTGAAATTGTTCAAGATTTTCTGTTCCTTGGCTCAATTATTAACCAAAAATGAGACTGTAACTAAGAAATCAGGAGGTAGCCGAGACAAGGGCAGCTGTAAAGGAACTACAAAAGAACCTTAAGTATAGCAATGTGTCACTGTCAACCAAGATCATGATCATTCACACAGCAATATTCTCCCATACTATGTATAGCTTTGAAAGTTGAAGAAAGCATGCCCTATATCACTTCCAGTTTTCCACAGGAAGTTATATATGAAGGTTAGCTTGGCAACTGATGAGGAATTGGAGCAGAAAAAGATTTGATGTGAATCCTGCCACAAATCTTTCTAGTGGGATTCCCTTGTGTACGGGACAGGAACAGATTTGGTTGTTACATATAATGGATTATGAGAGAGGTCATCAGTTTGAGCATCTCATGTAATTACTTGGGTATCCATTTCCTATACACATAGTATATGCCCACCTTGTACACATGTTATATGCACATACACATATACCCATACTATCAATGTACAGTATATATTTAATTTTAGATGTAAGGGCACTGAGCAATTATTACATTAGACACATGTACCCCTGAGTGTATAAATTAAATCCTACATTGGATTTAAAACCAACATTAGTCCATGGGGGTCTTACAACCTAGGGAATAAACTCTCTTGGATTGTTTCCACACTAGTGCTATCATTAACCCTTTTTAAAGGGTTGACTTTTTAAATCCATTTCCACACTGAAATCCACTTGTTCAGACACATTTGCTCTGCAGCAAAAGAATCCCCAGAAAACCCAATTTCATTTTTTCAAGCAGTGCGGAAATGTGTTTTTCAGTTCAGTGCAGAAATGTGTTCATTTGGGCTTTTTGCCATGTCTGCCATTTTGAGTTGTTTGGGCACACCCCTTTCCACATCACCATCCTCTCCCCACTCCCTCCATTCTGAAAAATCTGCCTTAAAAAAAAAAGCAGTCATGCACAATCGTGTTATAATGTCACTAGTAAATAAGCCCGCTGCAGGCTTAATGCAGCGGGCGCTAGCGAGGCTGGGGAGTCTGGCGGGGCGTGGTGGGGCAAGGGCGGCTCGGGCTGGGCCCCCGAGTCCGGTGGCGTGGCCTACCTCGGCGCAGGCGACCCCCAAACTGGCTGTGGGTGTCGGTGGCGAGGCGATCAGCAGCAGGGCAGGGCAGGGCAGCGGAAGCATGGTTGGAGGGTGTGAGGCTGGTCAGGCTGTAGGCGCGCGGGGCAGAGGGCAGCCGCGCAGTGGTGGCCACGGCCTCAGCCGGGTGCAGGCGCGGCGGGTGGCGGCACGTGGCGGTGGTAGCCGTGTGAGGCATGCGCGAGGCAGGAACCGGCCAGTCGGAGTGGCGGCCAGTCGGAGTGGCGCCTCCCAATTAGTCAGTACGGTGGGAAGGGCTGCGCGTGCCTCGCAATTGGTCCCTTGCAGCTGGACTGACAATCGGAGGGCCCAATCGGCAGGCGTGCCTGCCGATTAGGCCCTCTGATTGCCAGTCATGAAGAAGGGGACTATCGGCACCCTTCCTCATCACGGACAGGGCCCTCCTTTGGTGCTCTTAACCGATTATTTTATCTGCTCCGCAGGAGAGGTTAAAGATAACTGGGACTGTTTCCGCACAGAGGCAGACAATGCTTGTAAACACACAATGGTAAACCACACATTTGGCCGCTTCCTGATGAGAGACTCCTCCTGCCTTATCCCACTGTCTTGTTGCGGCTTTTTGCTTTCCAATGAGGCAGTGGGGAAGCTGGAAGCAAGGGCAACCTGCTGGCTTCTTACTGCTTCTTGGATTGTCAATCAATGTAAGCCACTAATCCCCTCAGAGTGGTGGTTTTGGGGACTCAAATGCCCCCTCCCCGAGTCCCAAAATCAGTTTTTTAAATTAAATTTCTGCATTGCTACGGGGACATGCGACAACAATAAAATATTTTTCTAGAATTTGGGGGGGGGATTATTTTTATGATGGTCTCAATCCATGTTCAGGTAGATTTCTGATAGGCTTGGGACTTATGCTGGACACAGTGATTGGACTCTGAGGATTGTGTGTTCACAATACAGAATAAAAATACAGAACACAGACACCATACTAATAGTGAGAGGTCTGCTTCATAACATGGTCGCCCCTCTTTCCCCGTTCATGCCAGACTACCAGAAAAAAAATGAATTTGTTTTAGATAAGGTTGCTCACAGAGAACATGACAGTACATTTTATTTCCACTGATACATGGGCATGTCGGTTTGCATTCCCATAGCAATACAGACATTTTTTTTTTAATTGGCATTCTGTAAACGGAGAGGGAAGGGTGGGTGCGAGGGTGGGGAAACCGCTAGCGAGACTGTCACACGTTTCTTTATCCAGGCAGGTTTGCCCTGGTTTTTGCCACAACAAGAAAGGGGAAGTGGATTCTCTTGCTTTCCCTTATCACAGGACAATGGGAATTAAAACTTGCACCAACCCCTGGTTGCTTCTGATGTCATCAGGAAGCAGCATTAAAACTTGCTAACAATGTGAGGCTGGGCAGGGGCAAAATCCTCATGCAGAAATGTTCCCATGGTTGTTGTCTATAAAAAAAATTATATTCAGGACACTTTGGACATAAGGGGAGGCAGGTAATCAAGGGCTCAGAATGGTGGGATTAAGGAGCATTACAAAAACAAAGGTGCAAGCAGACACCATTATGCAAAACACACATTTTTAGAAAAGGGGAAGGGAGCAAAGCATGAAGGGAGGCTACTTCTGTCGGACTCAGTGCAGAAAGTATATCACAAATTTCAGCCTTGGAAATTAGAGGAGGAAAGCCCAAATGCAGAAAAGCTAAAGTCAACTCACAGCATTCAAAGGAAATCCAAAGTGAGACTAAAACAAGGTCTAATGTTAAGACTTTATTAATACGGTCATTAACCAGTAAGATTCTAGCATATCATAGAAAAAATTAGGAAATTAAAATTCTGGTATGACACCTAAATAAATTATGTGCACAACATAAGATATCTATATCTATATCTATATCTATATCTATATCTATATCTATATCTATATCTATATCTATATCATCTATTTCTATTTCTATTTCTATTTCTATTTCTATTTCTATATCTATATCATAGTTGTAAGAACAAAAGTAAAATACCCAATGCAACACAAATACGAAAACTAGATTACAAGAAATACATCATCATTAGCTACTTATAGATTCAAGTGGATAGCTAGTCATGTTATTTAAAAGTGATTTCCGATTACAAGTCATGATGTAGCAAAACTTTGATACTCCTAATGTGGAAACAGCTCTGAAATCAGAAAAACTTGCTGCTTGAAGAACGGGGAGAACACAAGAAAGATCCATAACTGTCAGCTCTTTCCACTAGCAGATGATTGGATTCCATCCTCTGTACCTTCAAAGAGGTAGGAAGGATGGAAGGAAAAATGACTGAGTAGTACAGCTTTTCTGGTCAGTATAAAACTGATTTGGGGAAAGCTTGTGCATGCAATCTGGAAAAGTCTGCATGCAATCAGGGCTGCTAGAGATTCAGCTGTTTAGAAAACTCGGGCATTCCCTGTCTGCCAAAATGGAAGCTGAGCTTTATGGAAAATCTGCCCTCAAGTGCCTTAACTCCAAAGTGGCAATGCATAGTGGCAAAATGGATGGGTTAAAAGCCACATAAAAAAGTTAAAAGGTGTCAAAGAAAAGCCTTGGAAATTAAATACCTTTTGTGGAGAGTGTGGCATTGAAATTTCTCCCCTCCTATGAAGGCTTCTGATTCAATCCGGACATTGCATCATAGCCTCTCTCTCTCTCCACACCTGCTGCATGGGCACAAAGCCCATTGCTACTGTGTGGGCACCCTCTGCCTCCACCCCAACAACTAAACATTTAATGGAATTACTGGCACCAGGCCCAAAAGAAATCTGGACTGTTTTTTTTTTTTTCCACCAGTGAACTTAAGCCTGTCCTTCCTTCACACTTTGGACTCCCCTTCCGCTTGAGGAAGCACTACCATTGTTGAAGAGAAAAAGATGCCAAACACCTCCATAAATTCAGATGAACAGCTTCCTTGGCTTTCACCAAAATGTTTCCTAGAAAACCTTTATTCTTTGTCCCAGCAGATGTCTTCAAGCTTAGCAGAGAATTGCGAGGCTAGCAAGCTAAGACAATTCCATTACTTTGCAGGTTTTAAGCCAGAGACTGACATGTGTAGCTTTTCTGAAATTTTGAAGTGATATTTAAACAGCAATTCTATTAGGTTACAGTCTAAGAGAAATGATTGACACCAGGAAGACATCTTGGCAAGAGCGCAGACGCTAGTTTTTCCAAAAAGGAATAGAGGCAAGAAGAAAACAGGAAGACAAGGCAAAGAGATTAAAGTGACAATCTCAGACCAAGGTAAGTAGATTTAAAGGGGGATTGGGGCTTTTTCTGGAATCTGACATAATCAAATGTCTAATGAAATATATTCAGTTGATGTTAAAACCATATATCTATGTCATCTGAAATGGGGTTTGGGTTTTGTTTTGTTTTTTGCACAGAATAACGTATTAAAATTAGGTTTTTCTCACAATTTAGTTAGCCAGATTCTAGTCATATCACTATAGTCTCCTTGACAACAATAAAACTGCAGGGATGTGAATGGCAGCAAAGGGGAAAAAAGAAAAGAAAGGGGGAGAAATGCAAGACAAGTATTATTCAAGTGACTAAAAGACCTATATACACTAGATTCAGTTTCTATAAGTTAAACATCAAGTGATGCCATGTTCAATATTCAGATTAAACCCTCTGTTACAAAATCTTCCCTAGACATCTGATTGTATTTATGGTACAAGGCTAAATACTTCCTCTAGGTATGGCATGATTCTAAAGTACTATGACTGTCTTAATTAGGTAATCACTATGCTATATATGAAATGGATTAAGGGTGTTCGAGTTGGTTTTAACATAATAATTGCCAGCAGTTAATTCTGGACTCACGTATGGTGCAGAACACACCAACCGCAGTGAGGGTCTCCTGAGCTCAAACATTCTCCGCACGTTGTGTACTGTTCACAGGACTCAACGGAAACCTGGGACACCTAGAGAAAAAAGGGAACACAGCAAACACTCATTCAATGCAATTTCACTCATCTTGCTTGCCAATGTAACTCAAGAAAATAAGCCATACACAACTGAACTTCCTGAAGTAAATGAGTGACAAAGGTTTAATTAAAACTCTCAGCATTCTTATATATGTATGCATGTATTTGTGTGTGTGAACAGTTTGTTACTTTCCTTCCACTCTCCTCACTGCAATAAGGTGGTGGAAGTAAAATTTGAATGCACTACATTGGTTCTCCATTTATTTATTTAAATCATTTATTAGTTTCAAGGTGGTTTACAATTATGGCTGTCAAATTAGGAAGCAGCATTGGGGAGGTGGATACTGAAAAGAATACCCCATCTCGTAACTGTAATGGAGTTTCTGATAGCTGCAGGTAAATGTGAGTTTTTCTTTTTTCAAGCATGTGAATCTAAATGCAAATCATGGATGGCTTCAGCTCCTGTTAAAAAGAAAGCCCTGCTGAACGACAAACCTTGTTAAAATGGATGCCAACAAAGGTTGCCAACTTCTGGGTGGTGGCTAGAGATCTCAAGGGATTACAAGTGATCTCCAGTTGATAGAGATCAATTCACCTGGAAAAAATAGCCAGATGGACTCTATGATATTATACCCCACTGAAGTCCCTTCGTTCCCTAAATGCTGCCCTCCTCAGGCTCCACCCCCCAGTTCTCCAGGTCTTGCTCAACAAACAGCCGCCAATTGTAATGCCAATATTTTATTGAGCCACAGTTAAGGCAGGAAAGGAAAATTGCTCCAGGAAGAGCACATTACCAAGGCTGGCTTCCAATTTGTTCATTGTGACTAACAGGAATCCGGTGTTACAGCAGCCCAAAGTGACTTATGTATTCACACGCTAGCAAAGGAGCTAATTCTAATGAATTATTTAAATAATTCAGATCATACCACCTATCTTGAGGGAGGTGACCTTTTATTTTATCAATTAAAAATTGTTTGGACAACTATTTCCTCCCAAAAGGTACTGCTGAATTGTCCTGGTTGAATGCAGTCCTCAGAGAACTACAAATCAGCTTGTTAATTTTCTCAAAACAACAGATTATTCTGAGCAGCCTCCATTTTCCATTCCTTATTTTCCTCAGTCAATTCAGTAAGTACTGTCAGTCTTCAGAACCTTACAGTAGGACTCTCTGTCTGAACACATTTACCCGATAGACATCAGAGAAAATGCAAAGGAATAAACTATCTTTGCTGGAATGCAGAATATTGGCTGTTAATGACATGCTAGTTTAATAACATCTTTTAAACTTTAGCAGATAGCAAATGCAAAGCAAAAAAGGACATCAGTTTAAGATAAAATTTCTGGTTGCAGTTGGAAATATGTAAATTTGCCCCCATGTTTTGAGATGCTTCTTAAGAGAAGCAATAAAACTATGTTGGTTGGTTTCAGGTTTTGGTGTAACCCATCTTTACTTCATAGACAGTTGAGAACCTGTCAATTTGGCTCAGGTTCAGCTTGCTGGTCACAAAAGAGATATTTTTTGTTGTTGCTAGGGGCTGTTTGGGCATGTCTGGCAGGTTATTTTCTGTTTGTTTCAATACACATGCAGGATTCCTCACCTCCAGCTGCAGTGTATGAGGATCTTCAGTTATTCAGAAAAGCAAACCTTTGACTTGATGCAAAAGATTTCATTTATTCAGAGCAAGCAAGCCCTCTCAACAGTACTTTGTCAAAACTGAGGAAAAGACAAGGAGGCATAGCATATAACCCTTCACCATGTCCTCCCCCACCCAAGAACAGCCACGACAACCAGATAGGGAGATCCCAAGGCTAGTCCAGAGGGGAGAAGAAGAAGAGTTCGGTCTTATATGCCACTTTTCTCTATCTGAAGGAGTCTTAAAATGGCTTACAACCGCCTTCCATTTCCTCTCCCCACAACAGACACCCTGTGATGTAGGTGAGTCTGAGAGAGCTCTGATATTACTGCTCAGTCAGAACAGCTTTATCAGTGCTGTGCCGAGCCCAAGGTCACCCAGCTGGCTGCATGTGGGGGAGTGCGGAATAACACCCGGCTCTCTAGATTAGCAGTCTGCAATCCTAACCACTACACCAAGCTGGAGATAGATGGAGGAGAGGTGAGAGGATCAAGGGGGGGACAGGTGTGAATGTAGGAAGAGCTGACAAGAGATTGAGGCAATAAAACATGACAAACAGGCTAGATAAACTAACAGACTCCAGCATGGCTAACAAGCTAAATAATAAGTTAATATAAATCATGGCAAGAAAATAGCATCCTGACAGTGTGTTCAGTTCAATAACCCTGTGACATAAGTCAGTATTGCTTCGATTTTGCAGTTAGGGACTGAAACTACAAGAACATGATTTGCCCAAGATTATATAACTTGGTGTCAAAAACAAAACTGGAGTCCAGGTCTACTAAACCCACATCAGAATATTTATAAGACCATGCCAGCTCTTACGTATAGTAAGATTTGTGCGTGCGTCTGTGTGTGTGTGTGGGGGGGGGTCATCATCCTATCATTCAAGTTTGATGCTGAAAGACCAACAAACAAGAAAACCATTCCGCTGAGAAGTTTTCTCTATATATGAACTGTTATTGCACAAACATAAATATTAAGGTATCATAGAATGAGAGCCTCTTGTGGCGCAGAGTGGTAAGGCAGCCGTCTGACAGCTTTGCCCATGAGGCTGGGAGTTCAATCCCAGCAGCCGGCTCAAGGTTGACTCAGCCTTCCATCCTTCCGAGGTCGGTAAAATGAGTACCCAGCTTGCTGGGGGGTAAACGGTAATGACTGGGGAAGGCACTGGCAAACCACCCCGTATTGAGTCTGCCAAGAAAACGCTAGAGGGCGTCACCCCAAGGGTCAGACATGACTCGGTGCTTGCACAGGGGATACCTTTACCTTTACCTTACCATAGAATGGGGAGTGGTACATTATCTCTTCAATGTACATGGCACCTATTAACTCATATTTGAGCTATGGTACCATGTTAAAGTTTGTGGAGTTTCACATACAAAGCTGCATAAATCTCAGTGGGAAGACCAAAAATATCCTAGCTGTGTGGAAGTGGGTAAGGGAATACTGGGGTGCAGTGCATATTCATTTCCCATCTCCTGTACTGGTTTATGATGTGGAAAATACAGTGTTTTACAAGGCAGCCACATTACTACCTGTGCCTATGATTACCTGTCATGTTAGACACCTAATAGCAGATCAGATTCAAGGAGAACCATGTAGCAGGAACTGTTATGTATTTGTATGTTTATTGGGAGTCAGGGATCCCTGCGTACACATGGTGTTTCATTCTCCTATTCTGAGTAGAGGTGGGAGAAAAAATTGGCCATGAGCCAACAGCATATCACTCCTGAGAAAACCAGGATGTGACATCAGTAACCTCTAAGAACTGCCAGAAATATGGCCAATTCCTACACATGCATGATGTCACTGCTGGATTTTCCTAGAACTGATGCCATATTGTTGCCTTATAGCCACCTCACCTTGTCACTCCCCATCTCCTAGGAAGGGGGTGAGGAGTATTAGCAAAGGAATTTCCAATTATGACAGAAGTCTAAGTGGAATAAATAGATATTATGGATAGCTGGTGTTCAAGGCCATTGCCACATACTGAACTAAAACATGTGTTCATTTGATATCTGTTCATTTCTGTGTTTTGTGTCTTATGCTGGAATAATTATTGTTAGGTTTGAATGTCCCTCTGGACTTCTCTTTCATTGAGTCTGCTTATAGAATATATGAACACCTCTCTCAATAAAACAGAAATAATTACTCATTATCTAATAGCAGAAACACAAAGAGAACATGTACACCATATGGTAAAGATTCAGACATCTCACTGGCACGGCCTGCTGGTACTTCCTGTAACTGTGCAGCAGCTTAATACTGCTAGAGAACAGGGCATAGCCAATGCTGACAGATGGCCCAGTCGTCTAAGTTGAACACGTCAAGGATCAATTCCTGGCTTGGGCAAGGAAACTTGTCTACTAATGCCTCAGGCAGCACTTCTCCTGGCACAACTCCGGATCAAAAAGTTGTTCCCTCAAATCTCCCATTGTAAGAAAGACTGGGGACACGGTTATGTCAGGAGATGATTCTTTATTATATGTGGCCTTGAGAAAAAGCACACTCCTTATTTACAGGCAAGTCACATTCTAAGAATTGATACTGGCAAGAAGTGGATCAGGAATGCATCTTGTACTTACAGGTCTTTTTTATTTTTTGTTCACTGGGTCAAGAACACCAATTATGACTTCACATAGAGTATGACTATAGTATATTTAGTCAACTTGTGTGTCCTTTGGATGAGGATTTCAACCGTAAGGCAGATTAGATGCTGAAGGCATTGAGGAAAAAAGATATGATCTCAGTGGTGCCTTTCACACCAAGAAAGTATGCCAGAGTCATACTATAGTCAAAGCATGAATCAACAGATGTATTTTGTATTACCATTTGTATGATATCCCATCTACACATATTAGTTATAGGGGGGAAATAACTGTGTTGCTTTTCATCCCCTACAAAAACACCAGAAGAAATGATCAACAGTACAAGGAAGGAGGTATACAAATATGTCCAGTAAATAAATCCGTGCTTTGTCCAGCTTTACCCTATGGCAGTGGTCCCCAACCTTTTTATCACCGGGGACCGGTCAACACTTGACAATTTTACTGAGGCCTGGGGGGGGTAGTCTTTTGCCGAGGGACATTGCCGCTACCATCTGAGCCCCTGCTCCACTTGCTTTCTGGCCGGCGCCCCTGACTTCCCGCTGCCCACTGGGGGGCACTACCAGTAGCATTTGCACAGTGCCACACTGAGGGGGAGCCCCAGCCATGGCAGCCACTGGAGAACACCAAAGGCAAGCCGGCGGCAGAGTGGCAGGGCAGCCCTCGAGGCAGCAGCCAGGGAGGAAGACGAGGAGGAGCCACAGCCTGGTACTGAGTGATCCATGGACCGGTCCTGGTCCCCGGACCAGGGGTTGAGGACCGCTGCCCTATGGAACCCTTCAATAAAGACTGACTTTTTTTGCATCATATGTCTATGGAGCAGTTCTCTTTGAGGGGATCTCTTCTGGTCAGCCAGACCAGCCCACAGTTCATGACAGTACCACTCTACTCACAGTTCAATATGGGCTTTTGTGCGTGAAGGTGTCTGTGTGAGGCACCCTTCCATTATGGGCTACCTTTATGGTAACAAACCTGTGTAATAAATGATGAGAAATATAGAACAGTTCTGCAAAAAAAAAAAAAACCTTGATTGTGAAAAGGGATTATTGTCATGTCTTCCTTGCTTATATTCCATCCTGCTGGCACTCTGCATTTCAGACACCTTCTTTCCATAATTGCAATCATCTCACAGTTCTTATTCTTAAAGCTTTTCTTTGAGTTCAACAGAAGTAGGCCCCCTTTGCAGACTTGTTAAAATGCAAATACTTTGTCAGAGCTGGATTGGGGACTAAACTGTTAAGTATGTGTAGAGGACAGTTGTCTTGATTGCAATTTTGCATGCTTGTTGACATGTCTGGAATTCAAGCAGGGGGAAAGAAAGTCTTCAAGGGGAGAATGAATAAGTTACAGATATTTTAAAACAACAGTAAGTCTTTTTCTGCCCCTTCCTCCTGGCACTATATGTACAGCCATAATACGAAGAAATAGGGAAGAAGGCAAAAAGCACTGAATAGGAAGCCCCAGGGAGAAGATGAAAGTGAACAGAAAAATAAGGTTTTGTGTTCTCCCAAAAGCTTCATGCTCCAGTAGATCTGAGAAGAAATTCCTGATTCCTACTCCAGTTCACTTCTCCGAAGCTCAAGCACAGGCGGCTGTATCCGTTACCCTCACCAATGGACTCTCTTTTACCCTTGCCATCCAAATGTAGCTCTTGTGCAGAGAGCTAACTAAAGAAAAGAACCCAGACTCTATTTTTCCTCCCTCGGTTTTTCTGGCCCTTGTGAGTGATGTCGGCAACTGGCTGAGAATTAAAACAACTGTCTGCATTACATTAGCTCTGTCCCTCCAAACACTGCCCAGCTCCCAGCAGCTGGAGAATCAGAGGCTGA